>NC_037094.1:51786013-52136638 GCF_002994745.2 Rosa chinensis | reverse complement strand
GGCGGTTCATTCATTTGACCATAGACTAGAGCCACTTTTGATTCGGGAATATTTTGTTCATTAATTACGCCGGATTCTTTCATTTCCATGTAAAGATCATTTCCTTCACGAGTACGTTCACCCACTCCGCCAAATACGGATACACCCCCATGAGCTTTGGCAATGTTGTTGATCAATTCCATAATGAATACTGTTTTACCCACTCCAGCTCCCCCAAAAAGTCTGATTTTTCCTCCACGTTGATAAGGGGCTAGATGATCTACAACTTTAATTCCTGTTTCAAAAATGGATAGTTTTGTATCTAACTAGATAAAGGCAGGCGCATATCTATGAATAGGAGATATTGTACGAGTATCTACAGGACCTAAATTATCCACAGGCTCTCCAAGTAAGTTAAAAATTAGTCCTAGAGTCGCTCCGCCGACTGGAACACTTAAAGGAGCTCCTGTGTCAATCACTTCCATTCCTCTCGCTAGACCATCTGTAGCACTCATAGCTACAGCTCTAACTCGATTATTTCCTTATAATTGCTGTACTTCACAAGTCACATTAATTTGTTGACCAGCGGTATCTAGACTCTTAACTACCAGAGCGTTGTAAATATTAGGCATCTTGCCGGGTGGAAAAGCTATATCCAGTACCGGACCAATGATTTGAGCAATACGCCCCAAGTTTTTTTTTTCAAGTGCGGAAACCCCAGGACCAGAAGTACTAGGATTTATTCTCATAATAAAATATGTCGAAATTTTTTTTACGAAAATGACTGAAATCAAAAATAAATAAATGTTCGATAACAAAACAAGTTAAGTTGATCGGTTAATTGAATCAATAACAATAAGAAATAGGCCTTAGCAATCGATTCCGTTGGATTTTTTTATTTCTATTTCAATTTAAAATTGTAAACCACACTCCCATTTGATTTTATAATATTATTTTATTGATGGTATATTTTCTGTTCCAAAAATGCCCTCATCGGTCTCTTCTAGTCTTCTCTCCTGTTTAGTCAAACTCTTTCTCTTGAAAAACAATGATCTGTAAAAAGTACCTTTAGCAAGGAAACCATGATCTTTACAACTCATAATAGTTAAAGATTTGAATTTGTATTGTTAATCGCCTCATAGACCTTGTTAAATAGTTACTCCAACGTCCTCGGCTACTGGTTCACAGTCTTCCTCATCGACTGAATCAACCAGTTCCCAATCCAACCCGGTAGTTTCCTCCTCATGTCAATCTTCATATATAGCCATTCTCGGATTCCAATACGAGAGTCTCAGGGGAAGTGTCCCGCCGTGCTCCACGGCTTGACTTTGTTTTTCGCCAACTTGAACACCACTCTAACGACTTAGAATCGAATAGCATCGTCGAACGCCTTGTCCGGGTTCTCTCGCTCGACCTGATCGTCCACCCGGTGACCTTTAGCAGGAAGGGACCCAAGTCTGGGTTGTCCAAATATTGTGTTTCAGTATTTGCTAAAAATTTGAGAGCATGTATGCATGGATCTAGTGTCCAGATTTTTTGATCAAAGAGAAAACACGGATCTTTCCGGTCCTTTCGTGTTCATGTATGCACGAACTAAACTGAATAATGATGATCAAGAACAGAGATGATATTAGATTAACAGTACAAATTCAATCTGCTAATAAGAAAACTGCCATTGCAATTTGCAAATAAAAGGCAATAGTTAAGATTTGTAACCGAAAACCACAAATTCAAAATACCAACAAATAATATTACCATTAGTAGGAAAGGACCCACCATCAGAGATGATATTGGATTAACAGTACAAATTTAAATATTATCTTTAGCAGGAAAGGACCCAAGTCCGGGTTATCCAGCAATGCTTCGTCGATGAGTTGCTTCTCCGGGGTGGTCGTTTTGGTCTTTTTGGCGGGTCTTGGGCGATGCCAAAGCTATTATGGCCGAGAACATGATAAGAGCACAAAGTGTGACGTTTTTAATATGTATTTTCCCTCATTTGGCTAAGTTGTTCTCTTAAAATTAATAATTATAACACAGTTTATGTTTTTAGGTACTTCAAGGACTGAAATGAAGAAAATAAGCTAAAAAAAGCAGAAATGAGCATAAATTAAGGACAAGTCATTTTACAAACTTTCCTCTTTCATTTTAGGAAATATTTCCTATTTTGTTGTAGGAAACTTTCTTCATTTGAACTTTTCTATTTCTGATTTTTCTATTTTAATGAGAGTCCATCCCATTGAAAACTCTTGACTGATGAAATCAAGCAAAACTTAAAAGAAAAGAAAACTTGCATAAATCAAGAAGAATTCAAGGAGATAAAATGGAGTGTTATATTCAATATTAATTCTAATTATCTTAATTATCTTATTTCCTATTGATTATAACACTAATTAAATTCTGATTTTTCTTGATTGTAGGAGTTCATTATGTGCACAATTGGAAGAAGATATTGGTGCAATTTAAAGGAGAGGAATAAGGGATGTATCTGGTCACTATTCAAGGAATATACAATGAGTCATTAAGGGGAAAAGAGATCAGAAAAATCAAGACTTGGTCATGAGAAAATCAAACAAATTTGGAGGAGAAATCACCTCAAGATGATTGGCCATGATTGCATCACAAGAGATGAGAATTCCACTATAAATAGCAGTCATTCTTTACTCCAAAATCATCACTTCTTCATACAAAATTCAGTTCATTAGCTTAGCTCTCTTCTCTCTAAAACCCTCTCCAAATATTCAGAAAAAGCCTCTCGTTGTGAAGAGATTTAGGACTTCTCCAAGGCTGTTCGTGTTCTTGAAGGCCAAGCCTTGTGTTCTCTTGACGTTCTCCAAGCTTCCTTGAAGATCAAAAAGTGTAATTCATGGCCCTTATTTATGTTTTCGTACTCTTTAGTATTGAATTTTAGATTTCGTTTATGAACTTTATTATTGGAGTTGGATTTTTGTTGAGAATGAGTTTATGTTAGTAATTTTCAGATTCGTTTCTTTATGTACTTGATTTGTTTATGATATCTTTACAATCTGATTTTGTGTCATCCTTTATATGTTTAAGCATATGATTTTGGTTAAATAACTATGTTAATCTGCAGGTTAATAAAGCCAAATTTGTGTTCTGATTCACCTAATCGTTTTGGGGCATAAATTGAAGTGGTAAAGGCTATGTACAATGGTCGAGATTGTATGCTACATGTTTGTGCGTTTGTAACTTCTTATGGATGCATACATGTTTGAATTCAGAATTCTAACTGCACTTAATGATTCATATTTAATGTTGACGGATGCTCTTCAGTATTAACGTGATGTTTTATATGAAATATTTTAAGTTATGGACTTTTCCTAACTTAGGAGATTAAAGAAGAATTAAAGTGGTACTCGATCTCTTCAGACTTGTACTTCGAATTCATTTCTGATATTTAGTGTTGGCACGATTTTAGGTTGTTTAGATTGAAATAATTCATTGCATGTTGATATCGTTTTGTTTTATTGTTTTGCTGTACTATGAAGTCTCCTATCGGAACGTGTGATGCAAGAATGCCACTTATTCATGTATGGAAAGAGAAATTTTTGCCGAGACTTACAACTTTCATCCGATCTTGCATTTGAAGGATTGTCATTGAAGCCGTAAATTAATTTTTGCTCTACTTGTTTCCAAATGCTATCTACCTTTTGGCCATTACCCTTGTAGAATTTTGGAAAACTTTCATATATGCAACACAAAGAGCTTCATCTTCTTTTCTTGTCCAATTCACAGCTTTGAAAGAAGGAGTGGACATGTTTCAAATAAGTAGAAGTGGTAAAAGAAAAGGTAGAAAGTGTGAGAAATTAGGAAGATAAAATGTATGTATATACAGGTATAGTGGGAAAAAAAAAAGACCTTTTTTTCTTCTTTGGTCATCCAAATCTATACATTAGTAATACATATTAAAAAAATAAAAAATAAAAAATGAACAATGGCCACTAGCCGCATGCATGTTTAATTAAGCTGCTTGATTATATACCATTAAAATACAGCGGTTAAATCATATGGGCCGTTGGATTATGCATGCATTGCATCATAAGCCATATCAATTATACTTAATTGATGTTGGTTTTCTGTCGGTCCCACAAGAGTCAAAGAACCAATTATAGGGCTATTTTCAACCCTCTCCACCCCTTTTTAGACCTATAAATCTTTGGACATTCTGTTGTTGGAGCCCATAATTTAGAAAAAAAAAAGTCTAGAGATCTCAGTTTGGCCCACCTATTGGAGATGGCCTAAGCAGTTCAAGTCCTCCTCACAGTCAACATGTCAACCCAAATCAACAACAATAAAGACCACTTACTCTGTTTCCAAACAACCCCCTAATGACCAAAAAAGGTTGTTCACGGATAAGGGAACCAATCCAAATCCCAAACCACAAAGAAAACGGGTCTTCCTCTTCCTCCTCCTGCTACACCAACAATGAAAGAGCTTATATCTACCGCAATGAAGAGGTTGCGGGAGATTGAAGAAATGAGGAATCGCCTCAAAGAACCACTGCAAATGAAGAGGTGCAAAGTTGAATGGATTGTTGATCGACAACAATTCAAGCTCATGATTCTGGATGTTGAAAGAAAAGCCTATACAAGACCACTTTTCCAAGACAATGTCAAAGCCATTCGTGATTAATTATCAAGTCTAGTTAATTCTATGTCTTGTTAGTTGTTAGTTGTTAAACTAGCTAGTTACTATCATGTAAGCATCCTGTTCAAAAATTTGAACAATCTAGGTCTATATGTTCTAGGAATTCGTATTTTTATATGTATTGTAGATTTTTGATTCCTTGGTATACACCTACTTACACTACAGTGTAAGTCTGTAATTCAACTCCATATTCAATGAAATCAACTTTTCACTTACACTTGATCTCTCTAGTCTTTTGTTAATACTCGATCTTAAACATTTTTTTAGTATGGTCGCAGCCTCCTAGTGGCACGATGAAACCAAGTGTAACCGGAAGGTAACATATTGGGAAAGTTAGTATTAGTGAACTATGGCTTTGAGTGAGCATTATCTTTCTGTATGTTGCTAAAATTGTAAAGCAAATGGAGTAGCAAGTTGTGCACTCTTTGCTAGTTGGTATGTGTTAGACTACACAAGTGTAGTAGAGACTCCTAATATTTTTTTGGGATATTCACTTAATGTTTATTGTCGTATAAGGTTTAGGCACTATGTCCCCACCCCCTTTGTATTTTATGGTTTCATTAATGGTTAAGACTTAAGGACAGTCGTTTTGGCCCTACCTAAACAAAAAAAAAAGATGAAAAATTACATATCATACTCAAGATCATATCTTGCAACTAATGTGATCCACATTATTGTTCTTCAACTAATTGTTTTCTCATCAGTAGTTTCATTCTCATATTCATCACCAACTACTTGTAATGCCATCAAGAGTCATATTCTAAAAATACTCTCTCCGTTCGCATTTGTTATTAACCAATTGACAAATATAAATGTCGTGAGTGCACTGCCAACCCAATCGTTGTTTGGTGACAAACCTTAGCATGGTGCTGCACAATGTAACATGGCAATCTAACTATAATTATAGATAGAAGCAAGTGAAGTAGAGAGAGGAACGATTGTGGACATAAATTTTAAACAATTGTTTTCACTTCTTAGTACTCCGTATCCATGAGAAATTAAGGAAGAAAACAAGAATGAGTAAAGAGCATATTACATCACTTGAGACATGGTGCAGGTGGTTTTGTACTATGCAAGAATTCAGAAACTATTGTAGGATTTTAAGTTGAGAACGTAGCCACCAGCTTGGCTCTTCTTCTGTACTCTAACACAAGTGCACTTGCAGTTCTCAATCAAATACTCTACTGCAGTGGTGGAGCCAGAGTTTTATATCAAGTAGGGCATTCGTAAGTTTTAGGAAAATTTTTTTTAAATTTAAAATATATACCAGAAATTTAATAAAAGATAATAAAGTAGAATAAAATTACGGTAAGATTAATATTTTTCTTGAAGTTACATATTTTATTAATAAAATTTATACTTTGGATAGAAGACAATTTTTCATTACGGAGACATAATTTATTTTTTACTTTTAAAACTCTAAGGAAAATAGTGTTAATGTTCTCAAAAAATAAAAAATTGAAAACTAATCGTACCAAAATGAGTCAAACCTAGGACCAGTTGCAGAAACCAAGCATCCCTTGCTGCTAAGCCAAGTTGGCTAGTATTGACATTGAGAAACTGTAATCAACTTATTCCTTTTTTCATATACAAAATTTAAAATATATATATATATATATATAACTGAATGGGGGCATGGGACCCACTGGGTCCCCATGTGGCTCTACCCTTGCTCTACTGTATGTGTTTATCCCTTTTGACGACCTTGTTGATCGCCCTACATGCCATGTTTAAAGTTTAAACTTCAGAGAGTGTTCATATATTCTTCTCTCTCTCCTCTCTATGTATATAGTTTCTTAGTCCTTACTAGACAAAGATTAAAGAATTTGTGTTCAAAGGAACTGGGCAGATCATAGGAGGTATAAAAAGTAAAATACAAACAAGGGCAAAATAGGAAGTTTGTTGAAAAAAATTGAGATGAGAGGTCCAAAGAGCAAATTAAAAGGTCTGACTACAACCACCCTAGAAAAATTTAACACAATATCACAAAAGAAGTTCAAAAGATATGCAAAAGTCTTGTAGTATTAAATAACTCTCAACTTCAAGAACATGTGGTTCTCAGGAACCTGTTTAATTTCTCAACTTTCAGAGGTCATTAGGATGCAAAGTTATTTTGTCACCTATTTCTTCTACAATGAAAGTAAAAAAGTAAAGAAAAAAACAATAAAAACAAATAACATCATCTCCACAATACAAGGTGGTGACCTATAGAACCACCCTTAGGCGCCATATAATCCTTGCTACACAGAACAAGCAAGATAACTAAACAACTTAACGAAGACTCGTAAATCATAAGCCCTCCAACTTAATGAAGACGGGGTACTCCCTATTGCTGAGGTTCTGATGATACATGTTCATATCTGGGTTAGGGTTTCGAGTATTCCTCCGTTGTATGAAGAACCTGGCAACTTTATTCTCATTAGGAATCTCTTGGGTGGTTTTCTGGATTATGATAAGAAAGAGTTTCGGAAAGGAATTATTTGTATTCTCTTCTCACATGATATCTCAAAAACTATTCTACTTGAGTGTAAGATCTTCTTGACTGCAAGGTGGAACCTGTATTGAGTTTTTGTTTGAACATCTCAAGGGAAGATGCTCGCAATGTGGACTTATTACTCATTCGGGGGACAAGTGTGAAGAACCTAATGCGGCAATCGTTGCTTCTAGAGTTTTGCACTTTGGTGGTCCTTCTACATCTTGCCTCAGACTAGTCATGAATTACCTAAGCCTTCCTATGCTTTGATGAAGAAAAAGAAACCTTTTATTCGGAGGTTGGAGAGATCGACGTTAGGTGTGGGGTATCTATTGATACCATGCAAGGCACGGCAGAGGAGGAGACAAGAGAGCCTGCTGCCTGTGGCTGCTGTGCATGGTATGGAGGCCTCGAGTTCTGCATCTATGGATGTTGCTTCTAGCTCCACTCCAGCCGCTCAAGCTGTGCAGATAGAGACTAGGGTACAAGAAAAGAAATAGGAATGGAGGTTGTTCCCTCCCCAAAAAAGTTTAAAACTATTTTGGTTGGTAAGCTTCTTACCCTTCAAGCAAATGCTCTTAGTTATGTTGAAGTTGACAATGAGAGTGAGCAAGGAATTTTGAAGAAAAAGGTAGGAAGACCTCTTGGGAGCAAGAACAAAAAACCCTCGCCCACAAAAGAAGGTGAGTGGGGCTCTATTGTGCCTCAGTTACCCTACTGCTGTTGTTGTTCAGGAGGTTAGCCCTAAGGATAAGGGAAAAGGGAAGCTCTAAACTTTCTGGTTCTTGGTACGTAGCATTTGGATTCTAGTCTTTTGCTATTTAAGTCTAGCTTCTCTAGTTGTACACCAATTGAGGTCTCTAAGCGATTAGAGTTGCTATAGCAAGGATTTAGGTAGTGTTGGATTTGTGTTCATACGGCTATGTCTTAAAATTGTGCTCATTTGGTTTACTATGAGGGCTACTTTGTCATTTGCTTGGCAGCTTAGGCCATCTAGATTTTATTTGATGTAAGACAGCATATGATGTATGTGCCTTCTGGCCATGGATAAGTAATGAAATTATGAGAGCAATTGATCGATATCCCGCACATGAATTCATATTGTGAGATTCAACAAAAGCTCAAGTATGGAACTTTCCAACAGATCCCTGGCAACCGGAAGCAAAGGCACCAGGGATCCCTGAAACCTAAACATTCCATTAGTAAAAAGAGGCTACTTGAAGCCAGTAAAAGGGCTCACCAGATCCAAGCGTGGAGGAGCAGCTGTGATCGAATCAGGTTTATGTGGAGTAGCAACCAAGCAAGTCCCATTCTCATGGAAGATGAGATTGCATTTGTGGCATCTTCCAATTAGGTTTTCAAAGAAGAAAGAAATTTCTTCAATCACACCCGGAGCCAGCTTGAGAGTCTTCTTGAGAAGGAAAGGTCTTGTGATCTCATGGGCAACATGCACTCGGATCTTGCTAGTTATGTCAAATAGTTTTTGATCAATTTCCAAACTACCCACAATGGATGCCACGTTCATAATGGTTTCTTTGACCTCCAAAGCAGGTGGGATGTTTGTGATCTTTACCCAGAAGAGCAAAGTTTCCATCTTGATGGCCTGAAGTGGCGACAACCCATCATAATCCTGCAATATCACCGGTGCTTTGTTGAAATACCAAGTACCTCCTTTCAGCACCTTGTTCTTGTCCTTCTTAAGATCGAAGGAGATCACAAAACGATTCTGGGGTCTGTCCTGGATCTTGAAGCCTCTCTCCCGCACCCAAATGCGTCGGAAGTGTCTCTGCAGATCGGCTCCACCAAAGGGTTTTGCCGTCATAGGTCGGGCTAGCAAATAAGTCCGAGATCGCCCTTCTCACCTCGACTCCTGCCATGCAAGAAAGGTCCACCACGTCGCTGCCGGCGAGGGGAAGAGACGCAGCAAAACTAGCAATAACGTCATCGATGACTGACATGGTTGGATGTGAATTAGAACTACAGCAGAAAAGCTTTAGGGTTTTTGGGAGCGGCAGCGTTTGCCTTAGGGTTTACACAAAATAGTTAGGAGAATATAGCATATTGGTTATTCGTAAAAGTAAGTTGGAGGTCTATTAAGTGGGAATGTCTAAATGCCAATTTTGGAGGTATGAATAGAAACTTCCATATCTAAATAGGGAAAAGAAAACAAGAGGTGGTATCACCTTCTCCAATAATAAAGTTAATCTCATGCAAATATGCAATAGTCAATGCGTGTACAAAATTAGAAGTAACCATCTGAAAGTCATTACTTGCTCGTCAATCTAAGGAGACTTAAGAGGACGTTCCAAATTTATAATCCAGAAATATCCTTCACGGTGGATATTTATATGGCACTCTTTACATTTCTATTTATATTGCCTCAAAATACTATTCAGCAAAGTTCGAGTATGGAACTTTCCTATAGATACATGTCCTGAATCATCCAAAAATAAAACTCACGTCTGCATGGACATGGATCACTCCTCCCATGGATACTCTGCTTTGGGGAATCCTATGGGTTTACACAATACAATTCCATCTAAGGAGAAACTGTCAAGTTAGAGGGAGACACCTTCGAGCTAGACTTTCACTTTACGAGTATATGTGTTGACGACTAATGAAAATTGATGTGAGCACTAACCACATTTTCTAAATTCTAACATGATAATCTTAGTAAAGTATTTTCAATCCAATCATTACTCCCAAATTGTAATGAATATCTAAATATGGAAAAGAAAACAAGAGGTGGTAGATGTGATCACTATCACCTTTTCCAATAACAATACAGTTCATCTCATGCGATAGTCGATGCGTGTATAAAATAAGAATTAAATTATTTGAAAAGTCATCACTTAGCATGTCGATCTGAGGAGACTTGGGTCTTCTCCAACCCAAAGGGTTAAAGGGCCAAATTGCTAAAATTTGACTCAATTCATGTCCAACTCAAATAGTCAAGGGTTAAAGAGCCATTTTTGAGGGCTGAAATAAAAAGTTAAGGGCTAAATATATATTTAGCCCTATAGCCCTTAAAAAAATTGGATCAGAAAGTAGGGAGGCCCACGTCATGTGATAAATTTTGCATGCATGTGCATTGCATGTGTGATTGTACATTCAAAGTATGAAATCAATAGTCCATATTAATGGCATCTCATAATTTGATGGCTATAAATTGTCAGATGACATACGGCTAGTTGTGCTGATGTCATCTAGTTTTTTTTTTTTTACTACACTATAAATACATGATTTCAATTACTATAAGTAAGAATTTGAAAAAGAAAAAAAAGAATATATATATATATATATATATACACACATATTCAAATTTTAAAAATATATATTAGAACTATAATTTAGTCTTAATGGATTTGAAACGGTTGATATCACATCGATAAATAGTAAATAAATCAGGGCTAGTTGGTCTCGCTTATTCAGAAAGTCGAATTACTAACTCCACAAGAAAACTGTACATTGTCCTTTCAAAAAGAAAACTGTACATTGTAGGAAACCATGTTTTCTCCTGCTACTGGGCAATACAGACACTACAATTTAATTAAAGACCACTTCCCGGCCAGACCCAGCATACTATAATGCTCCTTGTCTCATCCTCCTCTTGAGAGATCAACCTAGAAGTTCTCAGTCCTGCCCCGATTGTTTTGAAAGACTCACCCTTTTCCGAACCAACATCTCTACAGTGGGGCACTGCCTCTTACGCCCTCCCCTTGGCCTGGACCGGAATTTTTCATCAGCCTCTTCAAAGTCCCCCTGAAATTGAAAGCAATTGTATCCCACACATAAATTCATATTGTGAGTTTACCTGAAAAGATGATTATGAAACTAACATATAACAGTCGTGAATCATCCAGGTATACAACTCACGTGTGCATGGACATGGCATCCACTCTTTTCATGGTTGTCTTTCACATGCTTGTAGGCAAATCTTTTGCCACAACCCGGAAAGCAACAGACAAATGGTTTATTTTCAAGGTGAACAGCCTTCACATGTTGACGGAGATTCGATTTCTGAAAATGTAAAACCAAATGTCACCACAGAATGCCAAACTATGAACATCTATTTAAACTTATAAATCCACTCAAAGTTGGTAAGCTGCTTACTTTAGTAAACGTCTGAAGACAGCCCTCATAATCACATTTAATTCTCTCCATTGAACCTCCCTCTTCATGTGTGCGCAGATGACTTTTGATATTCTTTTTCAGCTGTTTGGTCCCACATATCTCGCAGGTAATATGTTGGTGGCAGGACTGAATATGAGCTTTAAGGCATTGCTCGTTAGAAAATTGTTTCATACTCAGAACAAAATGCCTCCACTCTACTGCAGAATAGAAGGATATAATCACAGTTTGCAATAAACACATTGCCAGAGGCTTTAGCCACACATTTCTTTATTTTAAGGAAATATTTTAAGGAAAACATGTATCATATACAGACACCATACAAGAACCAAAGTAACTTTAGAAATGAAAGCTACCATGGGAATCCTCATGCTTCCGCAGCTGGGAAGCGAATCTGAATACCTTTAAGCAACCTTTTTCTTGGCACACATGCTGCTTCTGACATCCATCATTGGCCGAAGGGCAATCCTCACTATGAAGTTCACTGACATGCCTATTCATGTTACCTTGGAAGGCAAATTCACGATTGCAGTTCTCAATTGGACACTTGAGTTTTCCTTGGTGATGAAATAGATGGCCAGTCAAGTGGTCTTTTCTTCTGTAGCTGGAATGACAATCATCCACATGGTCTCTGCATATAATAAGCTCAATTAATTGATGTACAATAGCAACATTTCAATATATATATATATAAATTCAAACCTCAAATAAAATACCGCGTGACTGAGGTTCACTTGATGGAGCTTCACAGGAGGTCTCCCACCTGGTACTAGTCCATTCAAGTCAGAAACCTCTCGCATTTTGGAGTTCTTTGTGTGGGATCCAATGCTTCACGCTATCAAATTACATTCTTCATAAGTGTTGATTCCTGCAAAACCTATATCTTAAATTGATTCGATTGAAAATTTGAAACAATACAGACTAAACACACCCCCCTTCTGAGAGAGAGAGAGAGAGAGAGAGAGAGAGAGAGAGAGAGATGGAATACAATAGAAAGTACATCAAGTATAGTTACATCACCAAACTTGTGCTATAAAATACAGAAAACATGAGTAGTTCAAAAGTTGCTGGATTACTCTCAAGTCTCAACTCATTGGACAACCAAGGTTCGCCTAGAAAGATTTCAATAGAAGGAGACAATGTATACTCCATGGAAGAGCTTCAGTCAACAGAAAAGTGCAGTAATTTCTACGAGAATATTAAACTAGCAAAAAAAAAAACTCTTAACACATCCAAACAAAGAAATACAAAACATGATCATAAGAGCTCAGCAAATCTCAAGTTACGAAGAAAATATGTTTTTCTTTTTCTTTTTCAAAACTATGTATAAGCCAAGGGTTCAAGACGCTCACAAATTAAAGAAAATTGCGGGCATCATACGGTTTTCCATGTATCTTTAAAGGTTTTGGTTCAATATATTAGATAGGCATCAATAGAGTAGCTTACAATAAATCTAATTTATTAATGTTAAACTAATGGTAAGCTAATTTCAATAAAATCTTCTGTATGCAGGATTCAATCCAGATAAAAACCAAAACCCATATTTGAGCATGTGATTTGGCGATCTGCTTTCAGCATAGCATTTGGAGGAAGGCGAACTTGGATGAAAGCATGATGTTACACCTAAAATCATTTGTGTCCTCAAACTTTTAATTTGATCACATATGCCCTTATACTCCTCAATATGATCAACCAAAGCCATTAGTAAACTAATTCATTAATTTCTTCATAAATTGTTGACGATGAGAATCTATTTAGGGTCAATTTGTCCTCTCAGTCAAAATAGAAAATAAAAAAAATAAAATTGGAGAGAAGAGATGCATGACGTCATAAATATCTTCATTCCCACAAACTGCAGCGATGACTTTTTGACCCCGCGAATTTCAAAATTCGAAGCCTTTTTCATTTTCTTTATATTTTTCTAAAATTAAAAGTAAATAAATAAATAAATAATTCATGTTACCGTTGGGACGAAGAACGACCGCCCTCACGCGGTATATGATCCTTCTTTGGTGCCAGCCCAGAGCCATTAGAGTAACTCAATTCACAAGTAATTTACATTTTCATTTCAATTCTCTCTCTCTCTCTTCAATTTCTGTGGTGCAAACTCATCAATTTCAGAGCACCCACTTGATCCAAAAGCTACTTTCTCTATTCTCTCTTCATCTCATTTCCGATTTCCTCTTCAATTTCCCCTGAACCCCCGAAAACCTAATTTCCGATTTTCTCTCTGATCTGCAATTTTCTGCCGGAAATTTTCAATTCCGGCTACCACCCACTTGGGAAACCTAATACCCAGTTGGGAAACTCTTATACCCATTTGGGAAACCCTAATACCCAGTTGGGAAACCCTAATTCCTGGTAAATTCTGTTGTGGCACAAGAGAAACACAATGAAGTTTAAAACAGGGAGTGGAAATGAATGGGTTGTTCCTGGAACGGTGAGAGGCAAAAGGGGTTTCATCGTCAAAATTTACCTGGTGAATTCCAGCAAAACATGTCAACCCAAGTCAACATCAGCCAACACCACTTACTCCGTTTCCAAACAAACCCTCAATGACCAAAAAGTGTTGTTCAAGCAGGAAGGAAGCGAATCCAAATCCCAATCCCCAAAGAAAGTGGGTCTTCCTCTTCCTCCTCCTCCTCCTCCTGCGGCTGCACCAACAATAAAAGAGATTATATCTAACGCAATGAAGAAGCTGCGGGAGGTTGAAGAACAGAGGAATCACCTCAAACAACCACCGCAAACGAAGAGGATCCAGCAGGTTGAATGGATTGTTGACCGACAACAATTCAAGCTCATGATTCTGGAGATCGAAAGAAGAGCCTTCACAAGACCGCTTTTCCAAGACAATGTCAAAGCCATTCGTGATCTTCATAAATTGATGATCAAGTCTAGTTGATTCTATGTGCTGTTAAAGTTGCAAACATTCTGTTCAATGATTTGTACAGTATTCTAGGTCTGTATGTTCTACGAGTTCCTATTTTTATTGCTAGATGTATTGTAGATTTTTTGATTCCTTGGTCAGATACACCTACTGACACTACACTGTAATTCAACTCCATATTCAATGAAACCGACTTTTTGCTCGCACTTTATCTTATACATTATTAAAGTACAAAGATGAAAAAATTACATATGGTACTCAAGATCATATCTTGCAATTAATGTAATCGATTATTGTTTTTCAACTAATTGTTTTTTGCATCAGTAGTTTCATTTTATCATATTCATCATCAACCACCTGCAATGCCATCAAGTAAGGCTTCGCTGGTTGAAGGGATTAGGCATCAGAGCAATCAGATCATCTTTCAATTTGTATATGAAAATTCAACAAACAATATTACAATAGAACATTATATGATGTGACAAAAGAAGGCTTGTAGTATTAAATAACTCAACTTTCCGGAACATATATATGCTTCTCAACCTTCGGAGGTCATTGGTCATCCAAAAAAAAAACTTTCGGAGGTCATTGGGCTGCAAAGTCACTTCGTCACCTTTTCCATTAGAAATTGCACTTTCTTTTTGTTTAACAGAACGCCTATTGATTCACTTTTTCACATTGTTAACACCACATATATATCTAATCAACTGGCAAGAAAGGCTGCTAATTCACAATATGAGATTAGTATCCCTACTGATAGTTTGGCAATCATAGCCTCATTGCCTGGAAATGAGCCAATACTGATGCAAATACCTATCGGTTCATTTGCAATGCATTTAGTTATTCCATATGATTAAAGACGAGTGAAAAATAGCATCAACAAAAAACAAACTACATATGCGTAAAGCCTATTCTTTTAAGCTTTGTCAGTAACGTAAAAGTCATACATGAATCAATTACCTGCCTACTTTTATAAAAGAATATCAAATAAACTAAAAAGTAGAAACTTTTAATGCACACTGTTTTATGCACTACCTGCAAAGTCATTCAATTACAGAAGTTACCCAAAAAAAAAAAAAAAAAACAAACACAGAGAAGATAAGAAGAATGATACTCATTCAATGCTAAATCTATAGCGCTCACAGTTCTAATATTTTTGTTCTTCCGCTGCTGCTGAATCTGTTGCTTCTTTCTTAGACTAAAGATCCATTTGTATGTAGGGATCGACTTACAGGGATTTAGAAGAGTATCATTGACCATCTAAATCAAGTGAAAATGAAACCTTATTAGAATTAGAATAGTGAGCCTAGGAAAAGCTTATTGAAACAGTAATTAAATGTCAAAAAAGAAAAACTAAAGTAACATTATTTTAACCACTGAACAGAATAAATAAAAAAACAAGAAGTATTCTCTTGAAAGAAAGAGCGATAGTAAAAGACAGGTCAAGATTCAAAGTTTCAGGGAAGAAGCAAAGCCAGCAAAAAAAAAAAAAAAAAAGAAAGAAAGAAAAGAGAGAGAGAGAGTTAAGATTCATCATTACTTCTAAAGTAATTAGGCTACAACTAATGGGACAAGTCTCCATTTGGATAGAGTGATTTTGAAACAAGGATTTTTATTGACAATAAGGTTAAATTCGTAGAAGAAAGACCGCAAAACATGCCTAACTTCAAATATAGCTCCGTTAAGACGGTAAAAAGGTGATTTCTGTTTAAATGATTGATGTCCAGATAGTGATCGACCTGCAGTGGCTCCAGAAAATTTGGAATATGGAGTTCACCAATTCGAGCATATATAGGTTGACTACATGGTGAGATAGGTTGGGACAACTCCTATCCGATGGATTCTTGAGAAAGGTTATCAGATCCCGACAAAATTGTCCTGGCTGACCTTATTTGTCGCTGAAACTAGGTTCACACAATGAGAACACCACAGCCCCTCCATTCCCTTTGACTATTAGTCTTGTCTTTGAACTGCAAAAGATATGTGAAGATGTAAAAATATGTGTAATAATGAAAATGTGAAAGAATTAGACATAACTGCAGATGATGGTTTTTGTTTATCACTGATTGTATTTGAATGATAATCAGGTTTCATAAACGCTGAGTTACAAGAAGATAACTAAACTGTCATGTTAAAGATGAAGGACAATCTCAATGAATATAAAATATATATAATCAGTAGGGATAACTATGAAAAGGTATATAAAATATAAATGCAGACCTGCATTCCTGTTCGACTTCAGGACACCTCAAATAATATGCTTCTTAGCATGTGAAAAGAATCACCACCAAGTACCAGTGAACTAAATCGTTTCATGTATCCTTCGCAATCTCAGATCATTTACAATAATCGTGATCGATATGTAACAGATAACTCAACCTGGAATAGCAAGATACAAAGCATTTGACTGAAAAAAGTAAATTAATTATATGTGAAATCACAGATAATAAAACTGAACCAACCTATTCCTATCATATTTCAAGGCCTGTCCGATTTCTTTTCTCTCTGACTTTGCTACCTCTTTCTTAATGGTATGATCTCCCAGATTGTTAGCTTTCGGATTTTACTATTCTTCTGAGGATCCATCTTGTTCAATAGAACCAAGTACGTGCCCAGTAATTCTTTGTCAAAATTGTTCAGTAGCAACTGATTCTGTCAGTCTCTTCCCATGATCTGTCAGAGCAAGATGTTCTTCTTAACTCAGGGGTAGAACCACTAAAACGGTGCTTCTTGTTTTTGCATTTTTGAATCTAAAGAAAGAGATCATGTTAACGGAAGTATTTCTTTATGATTATGTCAAAGAAAATAGATTGAAAACACAAAGATTCTTTATATGCATTCTATTTATAGAGAAAAAAGATGATAGGGCTGTTACTGTTAACCCCTAGCACATACTCTTTTTTCATGCTTGATTTCATCTGGGGTACCCAATAAGAGTTTCATCTATGCAAATGCGAAATACATAATACCTCGAACAAAATTTAAACTAATCTAGAAGGTTCAGTTATCTTCCTGCACATACAAACTTATTAATAGCATCTAGTGATAATATTGCTTCGTAAAAACCACTAAAACTTCATGTAAAGAAGTGATCCAGAACACCTACTGGCAGAGTACCTGCATGAACAGAGGGATTGGCTGGTAACAGGGCTAAGGCACAAGAATTGGATGAGCCCTCAGGCTCTTCTATGGTCTGGATGCTTGATGCAGAAATATCGAGAAATTGACACATTCTTTTTCACATTTTGCTACCAGTAGTAATCAAAATCTTCCACGTGCATCGTACAATAGGAAGAACCAGTTTGTTTTAGTATTGATGACAAGTTCCTTGTAGCTCCACTTTTTGGAAGCATTATACTAATCATCTGTTAAATGGATCTTGAGAGTATAAAATCCTTAAACTTCCCATGCTCCATCCACATGCCTTGAAATATGAATGGGGTATTAGTTCTCGTATTCCTAGAATCAGGGTTAAGGCAGTGATCAGGCCTCATTCTCGCAAGGTGAGCAAGACATGCATCAGGAAATAGCAGCTTCAAGTTTTGACAGGAAAAAGAAAAAATACCAGAAGAGGAGCTTCCCCAACCTAAAGCAATAGATGTACACAGAATACTAATAACAATCAGTTGAGTTTATTCATATTCCAATTCCTTCCTCGAAAGAAGTCCGGCACAGAGGCATTGCGATTTATGGCAACATATTTAATAGAAAATCATGCCTATTGTCCCATACCCAATTCTCCAAACCAAACCTTAGCGAGCAGTAAAGCTTTATTCATGTGAAAACAAATCAGATTCTCTGTTGTATCTACAGATGATATATAGTAGCTATATATGGAAAAGGTCTCCTAAAGCTCAAGCCTGCAGAATTCCATTAAATCCACAAAAGTAAATCCAAGAAACTAATAGATTCATATCTCTGCATATATATATTATCAGAATGGATAAAAAGTTGAAATCTTTACCACTAAATCCTCATAATACAAGAGACACCTAAACTCAAAGCAATCAAAACCCAGAGATAAAAGAAGATCACAGTATAGCAATTGATAAGAGTGGAGAGCTTGGGAATAGTACTTGATAGTTTCTTCTTCTATGCTTTCGGATTAAGGTCGGATCCTAGGGCAATTTGGTCTTTGGTCAAATACTCTGCTCTTAATTAGTCCTCTCTATCTCTCTCTCTCTCAGCGAAAATAGAAAAAAATAATAATAAAAAAAAATTAGAGAGAAGAGAAGCATGACGTCATCTCCCCAACCCCCCCATATGACTCTTCATTCCCACTCGCTGCAGCGTTGACTTTTTGACCAGCAAATTTCAAAATTCGAAAAAAAATAATAATAATAAAAAAAGAAAAAAAATCTTGTAGCCGTTGGGACGAAGAACCGCCCTCACGCGGTATATAATCCTCAACCCGGAGGTAGTAGAGTAACTCAATTCAACAAGTAATCTACATTTTCATTTCTTTGCACTTCAATTCTCTCTGTTTCTCTCTTCAATTTCTGTATTTGATTTGTGTGCGAAACCCTAATTGAATTTCTGTGGTGCAAACTCATCAATTTCAGAGCACCCACTTGATCCAGACGCTACTTTCTCCATCTCAATCATCATCCTCTCTCTTTCCTTCCTCCAAGTTCCTCATTTTGCCCTAATTTCCAAATTTGATTCCCCCTATTCCCCAAAAACCCTAATACCCAGTTGTAATCTGCAATTTTTTGCCGGAATTGTTCAATTCCGGCCACTACCCACTTGAGAAACCCTAATACCCAGTTGGGAAACCGAAACCCTAATACCCACTTGGGAAACCCTTATACCCAGTTGGAAAACCGAAACCCTAATACCCACTTGGGAAACCGAAACCCTAATTCGTGGTAAATTCTCTTGGTCTTAGGGCACAAGAGAAACACAATGAAGTTTAAAACAGGGAGTGGAAGTGAGTGGGTAGTTCCTGGAATGGTGAGAGGCAAAAGGGGTTTCATCGTCAAAATTTACCCGGTGAGTTCCTGCAAAAAGTTGCCCACTTCGGCTTTCAATCATCGTCCTCAAACAAGTACTAGTACTACTACTACCCTTTCTTCTTCTTCTACTTCGTCTGTTAAGGGCAAGGATGGCTTCAAACCGGAAGACCCATCATCATCTTGCGGCCCAATTCAAGTTAACAAGAAGAGGACAAGACCCACTGCTCCAACTGGTGACCCAAAACCCAAGAGTAAGCGGTTCAAGTCCTCGTCAACATGTCAACCGAAGTCAACATCAGCCAACACGGAACAAACTGTCAGGACCCACCCCGGAATTACCCTCCTAACTCCTAGGTGGACCTGCGGGACCCACTTTTCGAGAAAATTCGACAGAACCTCCCCTAAAAATGGGCAACCCTAAACCTGCTGAAAACACTCCTCAATATAATTTAAGTTCTACGCTTGAAGCCGCCCTGCTTCCTAGCAACAATCCAAAAATTCTCCAAATAAAAACATCGAACTTCACAACCAAAACATCTTAAACAAATACAACCCAGCAACTCAATCGTTCAACAACCTCCCAAAATAAACCACTCTCTTACACACATAATTATACAAATGTATAAATCCACTCTCAACAAGTATTCAGAGCAATCTAAGGAACAGACTCGGAATATAATACAATAAGTAGGTTAATCATTAACCTACTGAGAATGGATGACAAAGGTGGTACTAGCCTCCGCTCCTATGCCGGTCCGCAGCGCTGTGATCTGGGCAATTTAAACCAAAGGGCCCAGGGGGAAAGTACATAAAAACGTTAGAGTGAGTGGACAAAATAAATAAGTATAAATGAAGATAAATTTATACTTTCCCACAAGTTTACAATATAAAGTCTCGATGCATGCAACGTTTATAAAACGTATTTCCTTAAGTTCACATCTCGTGCAAAACATTCCAGCCCCGCTGGATAAAATAAATCGGACTAGCCCCGCTAGTCAAATCATGATAAAATATGGGGAAGGACGTTCACCATACGAAAGAAGGGAGCCTTATTGGCTCGGGTCGGAGTGTCCCACACTCTTGAGCATCCCATGCTCTCCTCTACTCACCTACGAACACATAGTAAGTAGGGAGGAGTACTAATAGGCTAGCCAGTAATATAATATATATATAACGACCCTGGGTATGGTGGTTAAAACCGATAAAATCCTTAAAGCTTCCCCATGTCCCACATATAAAGAAAATACGGGTACGATTCCCAACCGTACTCTAATTTTTCGTAAAAAGCCGTATAAATTAACAGCGTGTCCCACACGCTAAAGAAATAAATAAATCAACAACGAGGCATTCCCAATGCCAAAATCGTAATCAATAAATAATCATAGAGATTTATTTCAAACGAACTCCATTTATAAATAAAGTCTCAAATAAAAATTCGAATCCGAGCATAAATACTTTATAACCAAATTCTCAACCGATATAAATCATAATCACTTCATGGAAAATAATATTTAGAAGTAACTCCATAAGATAAATCATAATTATCTTTATATGCTCGGAAAAATACGTTAATAAAATAAAACAGGCTTTAATAAATAAATGCATGCATCACTTATTTAAAACAAACGTCCACTCACAAAGTACGGCTAAGCTTGCCGTCGATCCAAATCCTCCTCGAGGAAATCCTCCTCTCGTCCTGTACAATATAACGTTCGTAACTTTAATTTCGGGATGGAAAACTAAATTGGATTAATTAAAATCAACCCTAATATCAACTTTAATTTCCCAATTTCTCCCAATCTTCTTCAATAATATTATCTCCTTAATATATAGGCTCAAAGGCCAAACCGAGGAAATCCGATGGATGGATTCCTCATAATTCGATTTACAAATTCACCAATTTTCTTGATCAACCATCAAAATTTATATTCAATTCAACTCCAAATCCATTTCCAAGCTTCGATTAATTAACTATGCGTAAAATTGATCCAATACATGTTCAACAGTCAAAATTCCCGGCCAAAACCCTGTCTCACGCGCCACCTACAGTGGCGGTGCGTGGGTTTCACGTGCCGGTGGCCAACCTCCACCTCCGGCCACCAAATTCCAGGTACAACACCTATTCAACACACTGATTCCACTTCATAACTACAACAATTCCAAATAACAACTAGAAACAGTCGAAATCAATCAATGAACACAAACCCAGAAAAATCAAGAACCCTAATTCGATCCGGCCTCTACACTTCAAATCGTGTTACAAGGCCATAGGGGAAATGATCAGTGGCAAAAACCAAACCTTCGATGAAGAGATGGGGACCGGAGGTGGCCGGAATCGCCGGAAATCGGCAAAAGTCCAAAACTGCAGCCGGAGGAGGTTTTGCTTCGATCCGTGGTTTTCCGGCCAAATCGTGGAAAACCAAGGATGCAGGGGTGCTCAGAGGGAGGAGGCGCTCCTCTGGTGACCGGTGTCACGCCGGTTGGTGGCCGGAATCGCCGGAATTCGATGGGAGGAGAAAAATCGCCGAACCGGAGAAAAGAGATCTCGGGGGGGAGGAGAGAGAAAGGGGAAGGGTGGGTTTCCGGAAATGGAAACCTACCCTAGGTAACTTTCTATTTTAATCAAAAATTACCGTGAACAGTAACTTTACAATTTCGGTCATAACTCTCGCATACGAAGTCCGATTTTTACGAACCACATATGCACGCGCTCGGTTTAACGTCCCCTACAACTTTCGTGAAGAACATTTTCTCAAATTTTGACCCGAATAAAAAGTCAACTTTTAGGGCCACTAAAATATCCATAACGGTTCAAAATTGAAAATATTTAACAATTACCGTCCAACACGAAAGTAAATCGTAATTCCTAGGTTCGGGACGTAACACAAACCCTCAATGACCAATCCACAAAGAAGAAAGAGGGTCTTCCTCTTCCTCCTCCTCCTCCTGCGGCTGGACCAACAATGAAAGATATCATAGCTAAAGCAATGAAGAAGCTGCGGGAGGTTCAAGAACAGAGGAATCGACTCAAACAACTACTGCAAACGAAGAGGAGCCAGGTTGACTGGATTGTTGACCGACAGCAATTCAACCTCAGAATTCTGGAGGTCGAAAGAAGAGCCTTCACAAGGCCGCTTTTCCAAGACAACGTCTATCTTCATAAATTGATGATCTAGTCTAGTTGATTCTATGTGCTGTTAGTTGTTAAACTAGATATTAATTGTCATGTAAACATTCTGTTCAGTAATTTGTACAATCTAAAGTCTGTAGGTTCCAAGAGTCTTTTTTTATATTCCCAGATGTATTGTAGATTTTTTGATTCGTTGGTCAAATACACCAACTACACTACACTGTAATTCAACTTCATATATAATGAAATCAACTTTTTCCTTATGCTTGATCTTTCTGGTCTTCTGTTCAGTCTCAATCATAAACATTTTCAAGGTATAAACTTGAAAAATTACATATCGTACTCTAAATCCAGATTATTGTACGTTCTCCAACTAATTGTTCTTGCAACAAAAGTTTCGTTTTCATATTCAATGCCAACTACCTGCAATGCCAACAAGTAAGGCTTACCTTGTTTTTGGATAAGGCATAAGAGCAATCAGATCTTCTTCCCATTTGTATGGGAAAACTCAACAAACAAGATTACAATAGAAAATTATATGATGTGACAAAAGAAAGCTTGTGGTATTAAATAACTATCAATCAACTTTCCGGAACAAAGAAGTCACTTTGTCACATATTCCATTAGGAATCGCACTTTCTTTTTGTTTAACAGAACACCTACGGATTCACTTTTCCACATTGGGAACACAACATACATATCTAATCAAATAGAAAGAAAGGCTGCTAATTCACAATATGAGAACTAATATCCCTGCTGATACATGTAATGCATTTAGTTATTCCATATGACTAGAGACAAGTAAAAGCTAGCATCAACGAAAATCGAACTGCATATGCAGTAAAGCCTATTCTTTGAAGCTCAGTCATTAACATAAAGTCATACATGAATCAATTACCTGCCTACTTTATAAAAGAATAACAAAGAAACTGAAAAAGTAAACTTTTGATGAATCTAGAAGAGAGTAGAAACTTCAAATGCAGACTGTTTTATGACTGCCTACACAGGTTGTTAGGAAAGTAATCAGTTCGTATCTTCTATAATTGGAATGTTGTAATCTGTTTATATTTGTAATCTCGTGTATATTCTGTACTCCTTGATTGTAGCTGACTTGTAGGAACAGTTGCCTTGTAGAATAGGTCTCTCCTTGTATAACTATTCAATCGTGATTGAATGAAAGATTATTCCAGCCAAACTATCCTCTTTTCATGGTATCAAAGCAGGACTAAAATCCTGTCTCTCTCTCTCTCTCTCGCAGCTGTGCTCTATCCTCTCGTACAGTAGCGTCCTTCTTCAATCTTTGGAAGACAACCACTCATCATGGCAGACGAACAAAAACTCTCTAACCCCTACTTCCTCCACCATTCAGATCATCCAGGTTTGGTTTTAATTTCCAAACCACTGAATGGAGATAATTATCCAACTTGGTTGCGAGCAATGACTATCGCTCTAAATGCCAAGAATAAGTTAGGCTTTGTCAATGGCACTATCAAGCCTCCTTCGGCAGAAACTCATCCAGATAATTATGATACATGGTCTCGATGCAATGACATGGTCCACTCATGGATTATTAATTCCATTGCTCCAGAGATCTCAGACAGCGTGATTTACTACACCACTGCACGTGAAGTTTGGGAAGACCTTCGTGAGCGGTTTTCTCAAAGTAATGCGCCTCGTATCTTTGAAATTCAACGAGAAATCGCCTACCATCGCCAAGAACAACTTTCAGTTTCTGCTTACTACACCAAGTTGAAGACTTTATGGGATGAATTATCCTCCTACACAGATGCGTCTTCTTGTACCTGTGGAGCACAGCATGACCGACAAAAGCTTATGCAATTTCTAATGGGTTTGAATGAGTCCTACAGTGCTGCACGAGGACAGATCCTTCTCATGAATCCTCTTCCTTCAGTTAGACAAGCTTATGGATCTATTTGCCAAGTTGAAAAACAAAGGCATCTCAGTGCGGCACATGCCACAGACTCAAGCACAAGTGCTGCCATGGCTGTCAGGAACAACCGATCAAATCAATCTGCTCGACCAACACATCGCTCCTCTACCAATGATGGACGACATATTGATCCAGACCAGCGTCGTTTGGGCTCTTCCAAAGGCCGACCTAAATGCTCTTACTGTGGGGACATGGGACACTTTGTTGAAACTTGCTACAAATTAATTGGATATCCACCTGGTCACCCAAAAGAGAGAACAAATCGTTCTATGACTGATGGGAACCGAGGAAGAAATTCAGCAGCCAATCATGTCTCTGAGGGATTAACTAAAGATGACATCAAGTCTATGATATCAGGTGTTTCAGAGGCGCAACTTCAACAACTCTTGTCCATCCTCAGTGTCAAAGATAACAGTGAAAATTCCCAAGCACATGCAGCAGTGGCTAAGCCAAACACCCCACCAGGTTTGTCTAAAATTTCCTCTTGTCGCTGGATCATTGATAGCGGCGCGACGGACCATATGTCTTCATCCTCAAAATTATTTTTACATGGGGGTAAAAGTTGTTCATTGCCTCCAGTATTGTTACCTAGTGGGGAGAAAGCCCATATTGCTGCCAAAGGATCATTGCCTCTGAATTCTACATATTATTTGCATGATGTGCTATGTGTGCCTACATTCAAAGTCGATTTAATGTCCGTTAGTCGACTAACAAGAGGCTTGAGCTGTTCAGTGACATTTTTCCCTTATTGGTGTGTTTTGCAGGATCTGGTTACGAAGAGGATGATTGGTTTGGGTAGGCAGCGTAATGGCCTATATTACTTGGTGGCACTAGCGACGAAGAAAACCTTAACCGACCCTCATTCTACCTCAAACAACCAGCCCGCTTGTCACCTCACCACCTCATCTACCGATCTTTGGCATAGTCGCTTAGGACATGTTTCTCCTTCTCGTTTAAGTTTCATTGCCAAGAATTTTTTGAATTTTTCTGTTAGTTCTAATAATGCTTGCCCTATATGTCCTTTGGCTAAGCAAAGTCGTTTACCTTTTGGGACTAGTTCAATTTCATCTAATAAACCGTTTGATCTTATTCATTGTGATATTTGGGGTCGTTATAAACACCCTTCCCTTTCTGGTGCCCATTATTTTCTCACCATCGTTGATGATTACACGCGCTTTACTTGGATATTTTTGATGAGACACAAAGATGAAACGCAATCACTTTTGAAACATTTTTTACTTTTGTGTCTACTCAATTCTCATCTCGCATTAGAACTTTTCGAAGTGATAATGGAGGGGAATTTCTTTCACTCCAATCTTTCTTCAAAGATCATGGTGTAATTTTTCAACATTCCTGTGTTTACACGCCTCAACAGAATGGGGTTGTGGAACGCAAACATCGTCACATTTTACAGGTTGCACGTGCCTTGAAATTTCATGCTCAACTCCCTACTCATTTTTGGGGTGAGTGTGTACTCTCTGCAGTTCATATCATTAATCGTCTCCCAACTCCTCTTCTCTCTTTTCAAACTCCTTTTGAACGTCTTTATAATACACCTCCTTCTTTTTCTCATCTTCGCACCATCGGTTGCTTAGCTTATGCTACTAATCCTCGTGTCACACATAAATTCTCTCCTCGCGCCATTAAATGTGTTTTTATTGGTTATCCTGCTGGCCAAAAGGCTTATAAATTGTTTGATCTATCTACCCGCAGAATTTTCACCAGTAGAGATGTCGTTTTTCATGAAACATCCTTTCCTTATGCTTCTATCACGTCCAATACCAATTCTTCTTCTTTGGGCCCAAATTCTAGCCCCATTCCTTTCCCCCTCACTGACCCATCTCCCTTAGATGACCCTACCCATCCGTCTGACCACATGTCTCCCATTGACCCCGAAATTGACTCCCATCTTCCTCCTTCTTCGACCGACACAGTCCCCCCACCGTCACCAACTGCGATCCCACCTGCGATCCCATCCTCTGACGCCACCGAAAGCCCACCCAGCTCTCCCGCATCGCCGGTGCCACCCCCCGCATCGCCTGGCCCCTTCCCAGACCCGCCTCTGCTTGAGCCTGAACCACCCTCACCCGCGCCTCTTCGTCGCTCCAGCCGTGCCACGGCGCCGCCGGTCAAATTCCGCGATTATGTTTGCTCCCAGGTCACGCTGCCTTCCTCCGACCAGTCATCTTCTTTGTTTCCCGGTCCAACTAAAGGAACTCGTTATCCCCTCTCCAACTATGTCTCCTACCAACGCTACAAGCTCGCCCACCGGTCTTTCATTGCCCAAATCAGTCAAGCAATCGAGCCCAGTTCCTATTCCGAAGCTGTTGTTCATCCTGAGTGGCAGGAGGCGATGAGAGCTGAATTGCAGGCTCTCCAAGCAAATGGTACATGGACCCTCACTTCTCTCCCGGCCGGTAAGAAGCCCATTGATTGTCGTTGGGTTTATAAAATCAAACACCGGTCTGATGGTACCATTGAGCGATACAAAGCCCGATTAGTGGCCAAAGGATTCACGCAAATGGAGGGGGTTGATTATCAGGAAACCTTCTCTCCCACTGCCAAAATTATTTCTGTACGATGTTTACTTGCCTTGGCAGCAGCCCGGGGATGGTCACTTCACCAACTGGATGTCAATAACGCTTTCTTACATGGCGACCTCCATGAGGAAATCTATATGTCTCCTCCACCAGGGCTTCGAAAACAGGGGGAGAAAAAATTGGTTTGCCGACTTCACAAGTCATTATATGGTCTGAAGCAGGCATCTCGTCAGTGGTTCGCAAAGTTCTCAGAGGCTATTCGATCTGCTGGTTACATACAATCCAGGGCTGACTACTCTTTATTCACCAAGAGACAAGGCAAGTCTTTTACTGCCCTCTTGATATATGTTGATGATATTTTGATTACGGGAAATGATTATGCAAGTATTGATGCACTCAAGCAATTTCTTCATCGTAATTTCCGTATTAAAGACCTTGGAGACTTAAAATATTTCCTTGGCATTGAGGTTTCTGCTTCGAAAAATGGGATTTTTATTTCTCAACGAAAATATGCGTTAGAGATTATTAAGGATGCAGGGTTGATGGGCGCTGCTCCTGTTGACACACCTATGGAACGAGGACTGAAGTTATCTGACATGAGTGACTTGCTCAAAGATCCGGCTCGTTACAGAAGATTGGTTGGCAGATTAATATACCTTACCGTTTCGAGACCAGACATCACTTATTCAGTCCATGTACTAAGCAGATTCATGCATCAACCTCGAAAACTTCATATGGAGGCAGCTTTGCGTGTTGTGCGTTATCTCAAAGGTGCACCTGGTCAAGGTTTATTTTTCTCTTCACAGAGTGATCTCAGATTGCGTGCTTATTGTGATTCAGATTGGGCAGGGTGCCCCATTACTAGAAGATCAACCACAGGTTATTGTGTTTTTCTTGGTTCTTCGTTGGTTTCATGGAGATCAAAAAGACAGAAAACAGTCTCGCTTTCTTCAGCTGAAGCGGAGTATCGTGCAATGACAGGTGCCTGCTGTGAATTAACGTGGCTTCGATACCTACTCAGAGACTTAGGAATATTACATCAAGAACCCGCCTTGCTATTTTGTGATAACAAGGCAGCGCTACACATTGCAGCGAATCCAGTTTTTCATGAGCGAACTCGTCATATTGAAATGGACTGCCACTACATCAGGGATAAAATCCAAGATGGTTCTGTTGTTACCAAGTTTGTCATTTCTGCTCATCAATTGGCGGATGTCCTCACTAAGGCCTTGGGCAAGGAAATATTCCTTCCTATGATTCGCAAGTTGGGAGTTCGAGATATCCACTCTCCAACTTGAGGGGGCGTGTTAGGAAAGTAATCAGTTCGTATCTTCTATAATTGGAATGTTGTAATCTGTTTATATTTGTAATCTCGTGTATATTCTGTACTCCTTGATTGTAGCTGACTTGTAGGAACAGTTGCCTTGTAGAATAGGTCTCTCCTTGTATAACTATTCAATCGTGATTGAATGAAAGATTATTCCAGCCAAACTATCCTCTTTTCACAGGTCATTCGATTAGAGAAGTTAAAAAAAAAATTAAAAAATTAAAAAACAACAGAGAAGGTAAGAAGAATGACACTCATTCTAATATTTTTATTCTTCTGCTGCTGCTGAATCTGTTGCTTCTTTCTTAGGTTAAAGATACATTTGTATGTAGGGATCTACTTAAAGGAATTATAAGACTATCATTGACCATCTAAATTGAGTGAAAATGAAATCTTATTAGTGATTTTAGAATTAGAATAGTGACCCAAGGAAAAGCTTATTGAAACAGTACTTAAATGTCAAGAAAAATAAACTAAAATAACACTATTTTAACCACTGAACATAATTAAAAAGTAGGAAGTATGTTCTTGAAATAAAAAGCAATAGTAAATTAAAGGTCAAGATTCAAAGTTTCAGGTAAGAAGCAAAGCCCCCCCCAAAAAAAAAAAGGATTCATCATAACTTCTAAAGCAATTACTCTACAACTAATGGGACAAGTCTCCATTTGGATAAAGTGATTTCAAAACGAGGATTTTTATTGACAATGAGGTTAAATTCGTTGAAGAAAGACTGCAATACATGCCTAACTTCAAATGTAGCTCCGTTAAGATGGTAAAAAGGTGGTTTCTGTTTAAATGACTGATGAACAGCACTGGCTCCAGAAAATTGGGAATCTGGAGTTTATTAATTCGAGCATATATAAGTTGACTACATGGATAGGTTGGGACAAATCCATAACCTATCCAATGGACGCTTGAGAAAGGTTATCAGATGCTGATAAAATTGTCATGGCTGACCTTCCTTGTGGCTGAAACTAGGTTCACACATTGAGAACACCGGAGCCACTCCGTTCCGTCTGATTGTTAGCCTTGTCTTTAAACATCAAAAGATATGTGAAGATGTAAAATATGTGTAATGATGAAAATCTGAAAGAATTAGACATAACCGCAGATGATGATTTTTGTTTATCATTGATTGTGTTTGAATTGTAATCAGGTTTCATAAATGCAAAGTTACAAGAAGATAAACTAAACTGTCAGTTTAAAGATGGACAGTCTCAATGATTGCACTGTATATGCATCATCAGTAGGGGTAACTATGAAAAGGTATATAAATGCAGACCTGCATTCCTGGACGTCAGGACTCCTCAAATGATATGCTTCTTAGCATGTGAAAAGAGTCTCCATGCCAAGTACCAGTGAACTCAATCATTTCATGTATCCTTTGCAGTCTCAGATGATTTACAACAATCTTGATCCTTCATGTGTAACAGATAGCCCACCCTGGAAAAGCAAGATATTAAGCGTTTGACTGAAAAAAGTAAATTAGTGATATGTTTAATCACAGATAATAAAACTGAACCAACCTAGCTTATGATATTCCATCCTATTTTGAGGCCTGTCCGATTTCTTTTCTCTCTGACTTTGCTACCACTTTCTTAATGGTATGATCTCCCAGATTGTTAGCTTTCGGATATTACTATTCTTCTGAGGATCCATCTTGTTCAATAGAACCAAGTTCGTGCCCAATAATTCTTTGTCAAACAGTAGCAACTGATTCTGCCAGTCTCTTCCCATGATCTGCCAAAGCAAGATGTTCTTCTCAACTCAGGGGTAGAACCACTAATACAGTGCTTTTTGGTTTTTGGATTTTTGAATCTAAAGAAAGATATCATGTTAGCTGAAGTATTTCTTTATGATCATGTCAAAGAAAATAGATTGAAAACACAAAGATTCTTTATATTCTTCCTATTTATAAAGAAAAGATATGATTCCTATTTATAAAGAAAAGATATGATAGGGCTGATTCTGTTAACACCCTGCGTACTCTTTTCATTTTTGATTTCATCTAGGGTACCCAATAAGAGTTTCATCTATGTAACTGTGGAATACATAATACCTCAAACAAAATTTAAACTAATCTAGAAAAGGTCCAGTTATCTTCCTACACATAAAATTTATTAATAGCATGTAGTGATAATATTTCTTCGTGAAAGCCACCACTAAAACTTATAGTAAAGAAGTGATCCAGAACACCTACTTGCAGAGTTTCTGCATGAACAGAGGGATTGGCTGGTAACGGGGCTAAGGTACCTGACATGGATGAGCCCTCAGACTCTTCTATGGTCTGAATGCTTGATGCAGAAATATCGAGGATAATTGACACATTCTTTTCACATTTTTGCTACCAGTAGTTATCGAAATCTTCCAGGTGCAGCATACAATAGGAAGAACCAGTTTGTTTTACTATTGATGACAGGTTCCTTGTAGCTCCACTTTCTGGAAGCATTACATTAATCATCCTCATGGCTAGCTAGCTTGGAATATGAATGGGGTATTAGTTCTAGTATTCCGAGAATCAGGGTTAGGGTAGTGATCAGACATCATTCTAGCAAGGTGAGCAACACATGTATCAGGAAAAAGCAGCTGCCAATCACCGATTGCAAAAACTACGATCTAATTAATCTTTCACCCCTGTTGTTCTTCCAAGTATAGTCTGCCACTTGATAACTCATATCCACCATTTGCAAATGCATTTCTTCATCCGACTCGAAACGATAAACATGAGAGCCTCCAATTTTATCAGAGTAAAACGACAATTAATTAAAATAAGCTACTAAAAGCCATGAGATATTAGCTGCATTCATAAAAGTATCCAGATATATAAGTCCATAATTAAGCTGGTTCTGACAGTGTTGCAAGGAATGGCAGAGATGCCAGATAACATCCAAGGTTGACTTCCATTACAAGTGACCATTACAGTAATAGCTTGTATTCCACAACATCCATATATACCTGCAGAAGATCCATTAGAGTCCAGATCCAAGCTTGAGCAAACACTTTTTGGACCAATAATCAAACAGGTTCACAGATAATCAGAACATACACTCCATTCATATTTATCAGATGCTGAATAGAGGATCCAAGATCTCACTCCCAGCGCCACGAGCACCCATAAAAGGATGCAATCCATTAGCACAAACAGGGGAGGAGAGTAAAAAATCCACTTAATGAAAAACAATCATGTCCTCTCCATTTTGAGAGGACAGACCGGTTTGCATCATAGCATCATCAGTGGCAGATTCCTGCACCAGAAGAGTCGTAGAGTCCATTTGACTCTGGTGACAATTAACATTCATCACCACTAGTAAACACACAGTCATCAAAGGACCTGCTTGAATTCCCTGGTGGCCGGTATTTGTCCAAACTCGGCATCAAAGGACCTGCTTGAATTCCCTGCTGACCAACAAATCCATCCTCCAATAAAACACCAAATTCAGGGTGATTAGTCTTGAAAACACCACTCATATATGATTGCCGTTGACGCCAACTGTTGCCTTTAGCAGGCTTTATTTTCTTTTCCAGTAACTCTCTATTCCTTGAAGTTGACCTACTCCTGCTGGGAACAACGTACAGGCCTAGTATAAGATATTTCTTGAAGGGCAATTCTAGCCTTAGCAACATTGGTCATACTAGATGAGGCAGAAGCATCATCCACACCTTTATCCTTGGTCAGAATTTTCTCTGTTTTTTCTTCCAACTGTTTCCAAATTTTCACAATTCTATATTCAATCCCAGTAGAGACAGCAAGGCTAGTTGTAGCTTTACTAGGTTCAGCAACAATTCCATGGTCATTTAGCAAAGGAGAAAATTAGATTGAACACAAAAAGATTCTTTATATTCGATCATTCTATTTCTAGAGATAAGAGTTGATATGGGTGTTACTGTTATTCCCCTTCAATTCAACCACTCTTTTTTCATTTTTGATATCATCTAAGAACTAAATGAAACTAATCGATCTACTGATAATATTGCTTCGTACCTAAAAACTACGATAAAGATCGAAGCGATCCAGAACACTACTCACTTGCAATTAAGAAAGAGTGGAGAACATGGGCGTACCGAGAATCTTCTTCTCTGGTTTCCGGGTCGCACCGGAAACTTCGATTGGGCCCAAATTGACCTCCGATCCCAGGCCATTTCGTCCTTGTTCATCTACTCCTCTCTATCTCTCTCTCTCTCTCTCCCAGAGTGAAAATAGAAAATAAATAAATAAAAATTGGAGATAAAAGAAAAGCATGACGTCATTCCCGCTCGCTGCAGCGTTGACTTTTTGACCCGCGAATTTCAAAATTCGAAAACAAAAATCTTTCCCATTTAATTTTTATTTTTCTAAAAAAACAATTTTTTTTTTTTTTTAAAATTTTGATGTTACTAGAGCAATTAATGCTGGGGTTTGTTATAAATCTCCTTTTTTTAACAAATTACATATAAATGTCATTTTGAGACTTTAATTAGTCATAAAGCCACCTAAACTTTTTTATACACATAAGGCCACTTTAGAGCCCAAAACCATCAGATTCTTTTTGTGCTATTTCTATTTTGCCCTCAACCCCCTTTCTCTCTCTTCTTCTATTTGAAACAGATCCAATTCTCATCTCTCTCTCTCTCTCTCCCTTTGTCTCTCCTTCACAAACTGACACGACGAGTTGCAGACCTCACGATCTTGCCGGCGAAGTAGCTGATCGTCGAACGGCGAGTAGATTTCGAGCCTGAACCGAAGCATCTGGTTCTCCACAGGCGGGTTAACCTTCGGGTCTTGGATACTGGTGTCGCAATTTGAGCTCGGGAGGTCCGTCGGCACAGCAATCAGTAATGCTTCTCCTTTAGATTTTTCTCTGTCGGTGACCTCCAACTCCGGTTATCCTCATCTTCCTCTTGAACATCGTCCAGAATATGTCGGCTTGTGGTCGACTTCTCCGGCGGGTTTAGACTCTAGGAGGCGAAGGCCGACAGCCCCGAAGGAGGAGGATGTCGTCGATGCGTGTGGAGTCGTCCTCCAAATTAAGCGTGTAGCTGACGCCGCGGTTCTCCGATTCTGAAATTGAGATTCCGGCACCGGTCCCTGATTTCCAAAATCCCCACTGCTTTTCTGCTTTTTGAACCTTCAACACCAGATTCCGGTAATTACTGCTACTTTTACTGGCTTCGCTTCGCCGTGACCTTAGCCCCTGGAAAGTTGTCTTCAATGGTCTGGTTTTGTCAATTTTTCAATCATTTTGAAACTTGATTTTCTAATACAAGTTTTTTTGTTTTAATTTGAAGGTTTGGATATTTGGAATTTGGTCGTTCTATGTGTTCGTTTTGCTGAGTTTTTGATTTTTGTATAGATTTGAGCTTGAATTATGCATTGTTACTGTTTTTGGAAAAAGCAGAAACTCAGTTGTTGAATGATGCTCATGGATACAAGTTATGTTGATGGATTATGAATTTATGATATGTGCAGTACATTTAAATTTGAGCAGTGCAAGGCTATATTTATAGTTTTGATTTTTCATTGTAGCTTTTGTATTGGTTGGTAATAGCTTTCTCAGTCGGTGATAGTAGTTTTGTCAGGCTATGGTAATAGTTTTCTCAATCTCTGCGAATAGATTTTGTTTTGCTTAGTAGTAGCTTTTGGTGTCGGTGACAGTAATTTTTTGTGATGGTTAAGCAGTTTTTAGTGTTGTGACAGTAGTTTTTATTTATGGTGATAGTAGCTTTTGTTGCTGACGATAGTAGCTTAGTGTTAGTGGGAGAGAGTAGGCTTTGCTGGTGGTGACAGTAACTTTTGATACTGGTAATAGTAGCTTTTGTGACTTTGCTAGAAATCTCATTATAGTAGCTTCTGTTGCTAGTGACAGTAATGTTTGATGGGAGTAGCTTTTTGTTCTGGTGACAGTAGTTTTTGTTGCTGGTCATAGTAGCTTTTGTGACTTCATAGAAGGTCGCCGGAAATCTCATCAGAGTAGCTTTTGTTACTGATGACAATAGCTTTTGTGACTTCATTGGAAGTAACCGAAAATCTTACCAGCGTAGCTTTTGTTGCTGGTGACAGTAGTTTTTGTGACCTTGCCGGAGGTTGCTGGAAATCTCACTAGAGTAGTTTTTCTTGCTAGTGACAATAGTTTTTCTTACTGGTGATAGTAGTTTTGTGACCTCGCCGGAGGTTGCTGGAAAACTCATCATAGTAGCTTTTGGTGTTAGTGATAGTAGCTTTTGTGGTCGCCGGAAGTTGGTTGGAGACCCGCCGGAGGTCGGCCCGAAGTTGGCCGGAGAGGAGAGAGAGAATAATTGTTGACTTTGTACTCTAGTGGCATTTATATAAATATATTGATTTTTAATATCCAGAATATAATACATTTTTTAATTTAGTGGCCTTATGAGGGAAAAAACTAATAGGTGGCCTTATGGCTAAAAAAACATTCAAATATACACTTATGTGTAATTTTCTCAATCTTTTTTTAAGTATTTCTCCTTATAAATCCTATTCTATAATCACTGGAGCAGTACTAAAGCTTTATTCATGTGAATACAAATCAAATTCTCTGTTGTATCTACAGATAATAGTAGCTATATATGGAAAAGGTCTCCTAAATTTCATTAAGTCCACAAAAGTAAATCCAAGAATGGATAAAAAGTTGAAATCTTTACCACTAAATCCTCATAATACAAGAGAACCCTAAACCCAAAGCAATCAAAACCCAGAGATTGTGATCTTCTTTTGTATAGCAATTAATAAGAGTGGAGAGTCTCTGCTTTCGGATTGGGCCCAAATTAAGGTCGGATCCTAGGGCAATTTGGTCTTTGGTCATCTACTCTGCTCTTAATTAGTCCTCTCTATGTCTCTCTCTCTCAGCGAAAATAGAAAAAAATAATAATAATAAAAAATTAGAGAGAAGAGAAGCATGACGCCATCTCCCCAACCCCCCCATATGACTCTTCATTCCCACTCGCTGCAGCGTTGACTTTTGGACCCGCAAATTTCAAAATTCGAAAAAAAATAATAATAATAAAAAAAGAAAAAAAATCTTGTAGCGGTTGGGACGAAGAATCGCCCTCACGCGGTATATAATCCTCAACCCGGAGGTAGTAGAGTAACTCAATTCAACAAGTAATCTACATTTTCATTTCTTTGCACTTCAATTCTCTCTGTTTCTCTCTTCAATTTCTCTATTTGATTTGTGTGCGAAACCCTAATTGAATTTCTGTGGTGCAAACTCATCAATTTCAGAGCACCCACTTGATCCAGACGGTACTTTCTCTACTTTCTCCATCTCAATCATCATCCTCTCTCTTTCCTTCCTCCAAGTTCCTCATTTTGCCCTAATTTCCGAATTTGATTCCCCCTATTCCCCAAAAACCCTAATACCCAGTTGTAATCTGCAATTTTCTACCGTAACAATTCCGGCCACTACCCACTTGAGAAACCCTAATACCCAGTTGGGAAACCCTTATACCCAGTTGGGAAACCGAAACCCTAATACCCACTTGGGAAACCCTTATACCTAGTTGGAAAACCGAAACCCTAATACCCACTTGGGAAACCGAAACCCTAATTCGTGGTAAATTCTCTTGGTCTTGGGGCACAAGAGAAACACAATGAAGTTTAAAACAGGGAGTGGAAGTGAGTGGGTTGTTCTTGGAACGGTGAGAGGCAAAAGGGGTTTCATCGTCAAAATTTACCCGGTGAGTTCCTGCAAAAAGTTGCCCACTTCGGCTTTCAATCCTCGTCCTCAAACAAGTACTAGTACTACTACTACCCTTTCTTCTTCTTCTACTTCGTCTGTTAAGGGCAAGGATGGCTTCAAACCGGAAGACCCATCATCATCATCATCATCTTGCGGCCCAATTCAAGTTAACAAGAAGAGGACAAGACCCACTGCGCCAACTGGTGACCCAAAACCCAAGAGTAAGCGGTTCAAGTCCTCGTCAACATGTCAACCGAAGTCAACATCAGCCAACATGGAACAAACCTTCAATGACCAATCCACAAAGAAGAAAGAGGGTCTTCCTCTTCCTCCTCCTCCTCCTGCGGCTGGACCAACAATGAAAGAGATCATAGCTAAAGCAATGAAGAAGCTGCGGGAGGTTGAAGAACAGAGGAATCAACTCAAACAGCTACCGCAAACGAAGAGGAGCCAGGTTGACTGGATTGTTGACCGACAGCAATTCAACCTCATGATTCTGGAGGTCGAAAGAAGAGCCATCACAAGGCCGCTTTTCCAAGACAACGTCAAAGCCATTCGTGATCTTCATAAATTGATGATCTAGTCTAGTTGATTCTATGTGCTGTTAGTTGTTAAACTAGATATTAATTGTCATGTAAACATTCTGTTCAGTAATTTGTACAATCTAGGTCTGTAGGTTCTAAGAGTCTTTTTTTTATATTCTCAGATGTAATTGTAGATTTTTGATTCGTTGGTCAAATACACCAACTACACTACACTGTAAGTCAACTTGATATATAATGAAATCAACTTTTTCCTTGTGCTTGATCTTTCTGGTCTTCTGTTCAGACTCGATCTTTAACATTTTCAAGGTATAAACATGAAAAATTACATATCGTACTCAAAATCCAGATTATTGTTCTCCAACTAATTGTTCTTGCAACAAAAGTTTCGTTTTCATATTCAATGCCAACTACCTGCAATGCCATCCAAGTAAGGCTTACCTTGTTGTTGGATAAGGCACAAGAGCAATCAGATCTTCTTTCCATTTGTATTGAAAAATTTAACAAACAAGTACAAAAGAAAAGACAGAAGTTAAATAACGAAGATGTATAATTTCTCGACTTTCGGAGGTCATCGAGCTGCAAAGGTGACTATCTCTTCTTCAGTAAAAGTAATAAAAGCAAATAACGTCATCTCCACAGCACAAGGTGGTGACCGTTGCGATAGAACCGCCCTTAGGCGCCATATAATCCTTGTAATAACTAAACAACTTAATGGAAGACTCATATATAAATCACAAGCCCTCCAACTTAATGAAAACAAAACATGAAACTACAAATTAAACATACTATATACATGCATATCAACCCTCATGGAGCAAATTCACTTTCATATTTACTACTAGAATATTTCAAGTTACATTCAGTGAAGGGGACATGACTCTTAACTTCTCGCCTTGATTTTTTTTTAGGAATCACCCGTTTCAGGACCAGCATTTCTACAGTAGGATACTGCCTCTTACGCCCACCCCTTGGCCTTGAACAAAATTCTTCATTAGCCTCCCCTTGAAATTAAGAGCAATTGATCGATATCCGGCACATGAATTCATATTGTGAGATTGCCTCAAAATACGATTCAGCAAAGATCGAGTATTCCAAACAGATACCTGTCCTGAATCATCCAAGAATAAAACTCACGTCTGCATAGACATGGAATCCAATGGGTTTACACAATACGTACAATTCCATCTAAGAACCCACTGTCTAGGCAGAGGCAGACACCTTCGAGCTAGACTTTCCTAATATATATGTTGACGACTAATGAAAATTGATGTGAGCACTAATCACGTTTCTAAATTCTAACATGATAATCTTAGTAAAGTACTTTCAGTCCAAACATTACTCCCAAATTGTAATAAATATCTAAATAGGACAAAGAAAACAAGAGGTACTTGGTAAATGTGATGACCTTCTCCAACAATAAAGTCAATCTATTAACCATGACTTTTGAGGAGACTTAAGAGGAATTTCCTAATCTATAATCCGGCAACATCCTTCACGGTGGGTATTGTACTCTTTACATTCAAAGAACAATCCTATGTAATCTTTACCGCACTCCTCACAAGGAAGGATGTTGTCTCTCTTATCAAACGGAATGGAGCTCCTTGACTTACTAACAAGGATGACAAGGGGTGGGACATGAGCGTCGTGCTTGCAGGCACTCCCTAAATTAACTCGTGGATATCTCCCTAGAATGCAATGAGGATGACGATCAATGTTAGGGTGGGAGCCCTAACTGAAAGGAGTTTGCAAGAAATTGAAAGCAAAGAAAGAAATAACACTAAATTGGATTCATAGATAAGGCTGAAGGTTACAGCAGTGGAGATTATATACTCCAGAAGAGGACACGTGCCGCTCATGTAGTGAGCAATATGGGATAAAACCCTAACGTGACTAATTAAGCATGAAGAGCTAATTAACAGATAATAAGCTAATTAACTATAATTAACTAAAGTAACCACTTGTCGAACAAGAAGGCTAGTTTCCTAACAATCCAACCCCCATCGGATAAGCTTGTCCTCAAGCTTCAAAATCAGGGAAGCGTTGTACGATTTCCTCAACATCCTCCCATGTGGCTTCCTCTGCTGCTGTACCAATCCATTGAATCAGCCATCTGGTCACAGGTTCATTTCCTCGTTTAATGAGCATTCTATCCAGTATCTTAGAGGGATACCATCTGGGATTATATGGAACAATGTTTGGTGGCAAATGAGCAGATACCACAACAGAATCCCCAATCTTCTTTTTTAACAAGGACACATGAAACACAGGATGGACTCGAGCTGTAGGTGGAAGCTTCAACTTGTAGGCCACCTTACCAATCTTCTGCTCAATTTGGAATGGACCATAAAAACGTGGAGCCAGCTTGTGAATCAACCTTCTCTTGACTGATTGCTGTCGATAAGGTTGAAGTTTCAAGTACACTCACTCACCTTCTTCAAAAGTCCTTTCAGTATGATTCCTGTCATAAAACTGTTTCATTCTTGCCTGAGCTACCTGTAAGTTTCTTTTGACAGTAGCTAGCACCTCGTCTCTCAGTTGGAGTTGGCTATCGACAGCTGCCACAGAAGTCGAACCTGGTATATATGCTCTGATAGAAGGAGGTTGATAGCCATACAAGGCCTGAAATGGAGTCATGCCTACCGCAGAGTGGTGAGCAGTGTTATACCAATGTTCAGCCCAAGGTAGAGCATCGACCCAGGAGTGAGGCTTCTCCCCTACAACACATCTCAGATACTGCTCGAGTGTCCTATTCAGATTTTCAGTCTGACCATCAGTTTGGGGATGATAGGCTGAGCTCTTATCAAGTGAAGTCCCTTGAGCCTTAAAGAAGGCCTCCCAGAAGTTACTCAGAAACACTGGATCCCTATCCGAGATGATAGACTCAGGCATGCCGTGGAGTTTAAACACATGAGTAACAAAGTGTTGAACAATGACTGCAGCAGTATAAGGATGAGCTAGGGGGATGAAATGTCCATACTTGGTCAGTCTGTCCACCACAACCATTATAACATTCTTTCCTGCAGAAGTAGGCAGCCCCTCAATGAAGTCCATAGAGATCCTTGTCTAGGCCTTATCCGGGATCACATTTGGTTGTAGGAGGCCTGGGGGGTGGATAGTCTCATAGTGATTTTGTTGACAGTTATGGCAGGCAACCACATAAGCTTTAACATCCTTGTGTAACCCTGGCCAAGCAAAAGACCTTGTAATCCTCTTCTTAGTCCTATGAACTCCGGCATGGCCACCACTGTAACCATTATGAAATTCTGCAATGATTTTGGATCTCCATCCTGAATGTTGTGGTACATATAGCCTCCCCTTGTACATTAACTGAGAATTAGCCAATGAATAATGTGATGAGGTAATGGTACCCTGCTCCAGTTGTTGGATTAGCTGGCTCGCCTCAGGATCAAGAGCATTGGCCTTTTGAATCTCTGTGAGGTAGCTATGTACTGGTGAAGAAATACCAGTAATCGCATTCAGTACCCCATACTTGGTGATGACTTCGGAATTAATGTCACTTAACTCCTCCCTTCTTGACAAGGCATCAGGGTCTGAGTTGTTCTTACCAGCCTTGTAATGGATAGAGTAGTCATAGCCAGCAAGTTTCAGGAGCCATTTGTGCTGTGTGGGAGTGGAGATCTTCTGGTCCAAGAAATATTGTATGGTTCTGTGATCAGTGTAGATCTTAAAGTGATTCCCTAATAGATATGGCCGCCAATGTTGAACTGCAAACACCACTGCAAGCATCTCTTTATCATAAACTGACAAAGCAATGTGTCTTGGAGCCAAGGCTTTACTGAGAAAAGCAATAGGATGCCCTTCCTGGGACAGGACAGCTCCAATCCCTATTCTAGATGCATCACATTCAATGACAAATTCCTTTGAAAAGTCAGGTAATGCCAACACAGGAGTATTCATGAGGGCTTCTTTTAGTTCCTCAAAGGCTGTTATTGAAGCTGGAGTCCATTTGAAGCCACCAATCCTTAACATGTCAGTAAGGGGTTTGGCTATAGTACCAAAATTCTGCACATATTTCCTGTAATACCCTGCAAGCCCTAGGAATCCTCTCAAGCCCTTAAGAGTCTGTGGCCTACCCCAGTTTTTGATGCATTCTATCTTAGCTGGATCTACTGCGACTCCTTGAGCACTAATGACATGCCCCAAATATTCCACTGTGGAGACCCCAAAGTTACACTTGCTTTATTTAACCTTGAGAGAGTGTTGCTGCAAAGTCATGAAGATCCTTTCTAAGTGATTCAAGTGTGCTTCCAAAGAGGGGCTATACACCAGGATGTCATCAAAGAAAACCAAGGCAAATTTTCTCAAATAATCTCTCAGTACATCATTCATCACAGATTGGAAGGTGGATGGTGCATTAGTCAAGCCAAATGGCATTACCAAGAATTCATAGTGACCATTGTGAGTTCTGAAGACAGTTTTGTTCACATCAGTGGGGTCCATTCTTATCTGGTGATAGCCAGACCTCAAATCTAATTTGGTGAAGATGGTGGAGCCATGGACCTCATCTAATAATTCATCCACAACAGGAATTGGATATTTGTCCTTGACTGTTGCTGCATTTAATGATCTATAGTCTACACACATTCTCCAAGTCCCATCTTTCTTCTTAACCAATAAAACTGGGGAGGAGAAAGGACTCACACTTGGCTTGATCACACCATTGTCAAGTAATTCTTGCACAATTTTCTGTATCTCCGATTTCTGGAAATGGGGATACCTGTAAGGCCTCACACTGATAGGGGGTGTGTTTGGCAACAACTCAATTTTGTGGTCTTGACTTCTAGCTGGTGGTAATGAAGTAGGGACAGCAAACATATCAGCATATTTGGTAATGAGTGCCTGTATCTGAGGATGTCTCAATCATCTGAGTCATCAGTTTCGGTTGTACTTGAATTAACATTGCTTCCCTTTCCTTCTTAAGCAGCTTGGTCATTGCTTTGCAGCTGATAACAGTAGCTTCAGCTGTAGTCTCCCCCTGTAACTGAACAACAGTATTGCCAACTGAAAATTTCATTATCATTGTTTCAAAGTTCCACAGGATGTCTCCCAAGGACCTGAGCCAAGAAGCTCCTAGTACAACTTCACATCCAGTGACTGGCAGTATATAGAAGTCATCCATAAACTTGAACTGCTGTATCTGCATCTCTACCTTTACTTCACCTTTGGTCTGCATTTTTGCCCTACTAGCTAGGATCACATTTAAGGGAGAGAACTTATGCACTTGCACTTTAGTACCTTTGAGTAGTTGAGGATGAATGAAGTTATGTGTAGCTCCAGAATCTATTAATATGTGAACCATTCTGTTGTTAAATACTCCCTTCAGTTGCATGGTAGCTGGCTGTGCACACTCATCTCCCATAATTTGTAGCCGAATCAGTGGTTCATCAATGTCAACAATTGGGGGTACCTCCATTAACTGCTTCTCATCAGATTCCTCAATGAATTCTCCCTCATTGGGTACAATTTCCATGCTCATTAATTGTCCCCTCTTTCTGCAGTTGTGACCAGGTTTATAAGGTTCACTACAAAAATAGCATTGATTCTTAGCCCTCCTGGCCTCAAACTCAGCATCAGATAGCTTAATTCGCACATTGTTGTTACCATTTGAAGGTTCGAAAGTGGACTGGGGAATTCTTGGGGTGGACATGGATTGGCCTGGTTTGAAGTTGGGCCTTGCATCAGCAATAGACCTAGTATAACCCCCAGTAGGTGGTTTATGGACGAAACTGCTTCTAGTATGATTTCTATGGCCATTAGACCTTGTTTCGTAAACCCTTGCTAGTTCACATGCTTCATAAAGAGTCCTAGGCTTCTGAGCCTGCACATCCACCCGGATCTCTTCTTTCAAGCCTCCAATAAAGCAGGACAAAAGCACTTCAGGTGGAAAACCAGGTGCTCTTCTAGAGAGTTTAGTGAATTGTTCCATGTAGCTTTCAACAGTACCTGTTTGATTCATTCGAGCTAAGGCAGCTTGGTACTCAGATCGGTTGTAGCTACTAAACTCTCTCATTAGCAAATCAGCTAGCCCTTGCCATGTACTTTGAAACTCATGCCTAAACATGTACCATCTATCAGAAGCTTTGTCAGACAAGTGCATGGTAGCAATTGATAATTTCTTATCCTCAGGGATTTGGTAAAACTCAAAGTATTGGTCTGCCTTGTTAAGCCACTCAACAAGATCACCCCCACTAAACACACTGAACTCCAACCTCATCTGCTTCATTGTAGGTGGATTTGGGTCAACATGAGGTATAAACAAAGGGTTAGGGTACACTTGGTTGGGTGGATAGCCATAGTTGGGGGTAGCTGCCTGAAAGGGATGATATTGAGTGTGTGATGGATGGTGAGTGGAGGCAGTAGTGGCATAAGTGGGAGGGATGTACTGGTGTGATTGTGGTGGTGGTTTGGAATACAAAAATTGGGGTGCTGAGAGTGGCAAGGGTGGTTGAGCAGCTGATGAAGGAAAATTGATCATGGTAGTGGAATAAGGCCCGGAGTAAGTCATTGTGAAAGGGTCAGGACCTTGCATAGATTGACTGGCTCCCTGCATCATTCCAGGATAATATGGGCTAGAAAAATTGGGGCAATGTTGGGAGGTGCTCAGATGGTGTGGTGGAGATGTGCTCAAATGGTGAGACTGATGGTTAAAAATGTTACTAACAGAGTGACCAACAGAGCCCATTGAGCCACTAGTATTACTAATAGAGTGACCAACATCATTCATCATAGTCCTATTTCTGCTAGTACCATTCAGCATAGTGACATTCAGATCAGGAACAGTATTCACAATTGTAGCAACTATCCCACTAGTAGCTTGCATGGATGAATTAATTTCCACACTAGCATTCAAAGCACCAGTGACCAAAAATTGAGAGGTGTTAATTTGAGAAACAGGACCCTCAGATCGAGCCACTCCAGAAGAACTCGAGGTAGTCACTGATGAAGATGGAGGGATCGGTGAAAGTAGAGATCCAAATCTCACAGATCCATCCGGGAGGGGAATAGCCGTGCTCCCGTGATTGACGAGCTCAGGGGAAGGAGGAGAGATGTGTTCCCTGACGATGGTTGTGAGATGCTGCTTAAACTCATCCATCAACATGGATTTGAAATTGGCCAACGAAGTGGCCATGGCATCCTGTAAGGAGGCCTGCATCGCATCGAATCTGGAGCTGGTTTCCTCACGATGTGCTTGCAGCTCACACTCGAGGTGAACAAGCTCGCCGGAGAGGTGTGGATCATCAGAGACGTGTGGTGGGGAGGAGGGTTTGCCACCCCCCTTAAGTTTGCCCATGAACGTCCGGCTTTGATACCACTTGTTAGGGTGGGAGCCCTAACTGAAAGGAGTTTGCAGGAAATTGAAAGCAAAGAAAGAAATAACACTAAATTGGATTCATAGATAAGGCTGAAGGTTACAGCAGTGGAGATTATATACTCCAGAAGAGGACACGTGCCGCTCATGTAGTGAGCAATATGGGATAAAACCCCAACGTGACTAATTAAGCATGAAGAGCTAATTAACAGATAATAAGCTAATTAACTATAATTAACTAAAGTAACCACGTGTCGAACAAGAAGGCTAGTTTCCTAACAATCAAACTCACAATCTTCGCACTGGTAGAACCAATGTGTCGGATCTCGTGTTCCTACACATCATTATTGTTAGGAAACTAGCCTTCTTGTTCGACACGTGGTTACTTTAGAGGATGCTCGTGTTCAATGCTAGCATAAGCGAGCTTGAGAGGATGCTCGTCGTACCGGTGCCTAGCAGTAGGATATTATTTAACACATGCAATACAAAGATAAAATTGCATTCCTTGCAAATAAAGCATAAGGATAAGCATTAGGATCTTATTCAAATATGAGAAAAAAAACACTGAAACGATGGTTGATAAATGCCACAAGTTAGTTGGTCTCACTTCTTCAGAATGTCGAATTACTAACTCCACAAGAAAACTGTACATTGTCCTTTCAAAAAGAAAACTGTACATTGTAGCAAAGCATGTTTTCTCCTACTACTGGGCAATAAGGACACTACAATTTAATTAAAGACCACTTCCCGGTCAGACCTAGCATGCTATAATGCTCCTTGTCTCATCCTCCTCTTGAAAGATCAACCTCAGAAGTTCTCTGTGTCCTGCCCCAATTGTTTTGAAGGACTCGCCCTTTTCCGAACCAACATTTCTACATTGGGGCACTCAGGTCCGGACCTGAGATTTTCAGACATGAGGCAAACTCTAAGAGTTGGGCCCTCAAATCAAAGTGTGCATTAAAAAAAAAATCGGAACTAAAGCTATAAATTCGAAATCTAATAATAAAAAAATAAAAACAACATGTAATATCCAAAAGTAATTATTCTAGTAATTAGATAATAAATATTCTAGTAATCCTATTTACATTATGAATCCTATTTATACAATAAATCTCTTAGGGGGTGTATTGTATTTGGATTTGTGCAGACTTTTTGAAAAGTCTACAGACTCTTTAAAAAGTTGATAGACTGTTATGGATTTCTTAAAACCATTGATTTTAGCAATAGACTTTTATTGATTCATGAAAATCTATATACTTTATTATGAATGACTTCTACAAATTTCCTAGGATGTATAAAAAATAAAAAACAAAAACAAAAAACAAAAAAAATAAAACAAATGCAGCCCAAACACAAAACAAAATAATAACTTGTTGTCTCTTCAATGCTCTAGTATCTTCTAATAGAAATTGACTCAAATAAATGATTGTTAGTCTGTCTGGCGAGTTTGTTCTCATTCCTAATCTCCCAGCAACATAAATATACAATATAGATCACTTGATGTTTATGGTTAATTATTCTCATCAATTTTGTTTTCACCGATTAACATATATTGTAGCAATATTGGTCAATGTCTTGATCTATAATCAATCAATTGAAATTCAATTGTTCAACCTTTTTTTGAACCATAATATAAATTCAAATTAATGAGAATAATTAATTAATAAAATAAAATTTAGTATGGTTCAAGGTCTTAGGGTTAGACCACAATATTTGAGTTTTAGGGTTTCATAAATCATTTTTATTGCCATTAGGGTTCGAAGTATCACAATTGAAAAAAAAAAAAACAAAACAAAACAAAAATCACATTCAACAACTACAATGAACATGTTGTGTATCAAAAAATGTTGATATCATAAAAGATTAGAGAAAAGAAAAAAAATTAAGAAAGAGATATGATGAATGACAAACTTCTTCGTGCGTAGAGAGAAGAACTTTGATAGACCTTTTTTTTTTTTTTTGGTGAGGAAACTTTGATAGACTTTTTGAAATCTTTGGTCTGGAGGCTGGAAAATTATTGGAGTTTGGTATGTATAGTTAACACTACAAAGTCCATGATTATCCATGATTTTCTAATTCCATAAGTATGAATGATATTTTGAATACCTCTGTACTTTTATTCATTTTTAAAAGTCCTAATTGAATACCCCCAAATTTTGGTGGAATTCATGAAGTCTTTAAAAATCCTAATTGAATACCTCAAGACTTTCATGGACTATTAAAAGTCTATATTGAATACACTCAGACTTTTAAATTCCATAGATTTCTTTAAAACTTCCACTAATTCCATATACAATACACCCCCCTTAGGCTGTGAGGCTTCTACCCCTTTTTTTATTTTTTTAATTAAAACCTTTTTTATTTTTGGGGGTACAACTTTGGAGTATTAATTAATGAGTGTATCCCATTTTCTTTCTTTTACGTCTAAATGGGTGTAAATACACTTTAACATTATATATTATATTATATATATCTAGCATTATATATAAATCTGTCAAACTTTCTGTGGGCCCCCTTAAACTTATGTTTCTATCTTTTAATTGAGGAAATGATAGCTCTCAATTAATATGTTCACACACAATTGCTCTTGTCCTTATATCACTGACACATACGGCATTTGGACATAATAAAAAGCTATAAAAAAAAATTTTGGACCTCTTGAATTTCTGGGCCTGAGTCAGTTGACTCTTGAGCCTCGTGTCAGGTCCGGCCCTGGGGGCACTGCCTCTTACGCCCTCCCCTTGGCCTGGACCGGAATTTTTCATCAGCCTCTTCAAAGTCCCCCTGAAATTGAAAGCAATTGTATCCCACACATAAATTCATAATGTGAGTTTGCCTGAAAAGATGATTATGAAACCAACGTGTAACAGTCGTGAATCATCCAGGTATAAAACTCACGTGTGCATGGACATGGCATCCACTCTTTTCATGGTTGTCTTTCACATGCTTGTAGGCAAATCTTTTGCCACAACCAGGAAAGCAACAGACAAATGGTTTGTTTTCAAGGTGAACAGCCTTCACATGTTGACGGAGATTCGATTTCTGAAAATGTAAAACCAAATGTCACCACAGAGAATGCCAAACTATGAACCTCTATTTAAACTTATAAAACCACTCAAAATTGGTAAGCTGCTTACTTTAGTAAACGTCTGAAGACAGCCCTCATAATCACATTTAATTCTCTCCATTGAACCTCCCTCTTCATGTGTGCGCAGATGACTTTTGATATTCTTTTTCAGCTGTTTGGTCCCACATATCTCGCAGGTAATATGTTGGTGGCAGGACTGAATATGAGCTTTAAGGCATTGCTCATTAGGAAATTGTTTCATACAACCTGGTTCAGAACAAAATGCCTCCACTCTATCTAACTTTACTGCAGAATAGAAGGATATAATCACAGTTTGCAATAAACACATTGCCAGAGGCTTTAGCCGCACATTTCTTTATTTTAAGCAAAACATGTATCATATACATAGACACCATACAAGAACCAAAGTAACCTTAGAAATGAAAACTACCATGGGAATCCTCATGCTTCCGCAGCTAGGAAGCAAATCTGAACACCTTTCCGCAACCTTTTTCTTGGCACACATGCTGCTTCTGACATCCATCATTGGCCGAAGGGCAATCCTCACCATGAAGTTCACTGACATGCCTAGTCATGTTACCTTGGAAGGCAAACTCACTATTGCAGTTCTCAATTGGACACTTAAAGAGTTTTCCTTGGTGATGAAATAGATGGCGAGTCAAGTGGTCTTTTCTTCTGTAGCTGCAATGACAATCATCCACTGAACAAACATATGATCTCTGCATACAATAAGCTCAATTAATTGATGTACAATAACAACATTTCCAAAAAAAAAAAAAATATATATATATATATATATATAAATTCAAACCTCAAATAAAATACCGCGTGACTGAGGTTCACTTGATGGAGCTTTACAGGAGGTCTCCCACCTGGTACTAGTCCACTCAAGTCAGAACCCTCTCGCATTTTGGAGTTCTTTGTGTGGGATCCAATGCTTCACGTTATCAATATTACATTCTTCATAAGCGTTGATTCCTGCAAAACTTACATCTTAAATTGATTCAATTGAAAATTTGAAACAATACAGACTAAACAGTAAACACACACCTCTTCTTTCATAAAAAGAGAGAGAGAGAGAGAAAGTACAATAGAAAGTACATCATCAAACTTGTGCTATAAAATACAGAAAACACCATTCAATGAGTAGTTCGAAAGTTGCTGGATTACTCTCAAGTCTCAACTCATTGAACAACCAAGGTTCGCCTAGAAAGATTTCAATAGAAGGAGACAATGTATACTCCATGGAAGAGCTTCAGTCAACAGAAAAGCGCAGCAATTTTATGAGAATATTAAACTAGCAAAAGGAAAAAAAAGAAAAAAAAAAGACTTTTAACACATCCAAACAAAGAAATACAAAACTTGATTATAAGAGCTCAACAAATCTCAAGTTACGAAGAAAATATGTTTTTCTTTTTCTTTTTCGAAACTATGTATAAGCCAAGGGTTCAAGACACTCACAAATTAAAGAAAATTGCGGGCATCATATGGTTTCGCATGTATCTTTAAAGGTTTTGGTTCAATATATTAGATAGGCCACAATAGAGTAGCTTACAATAAAATCTAATTTATTGTTAAACTAATGGTAGGCTAATTTCAATAAAATCTTCTGTATGCAGGATTCAATCCAGATCAAAACCAAAACCCATATTTGAGCATGTGATTTGGCGATCTGCTTTCAGCATAGCCTTTGGAGGAAGGCGAACTTGGATGAAAGCATGCTGTTTTATGCTTACAGAATGACAATCAGTCAAGTAATAAATATATAGTGCTCACTGTTCTATTTTTGTTATTCTTCCTCTTCTCCTTCTTCTGCTTAGGGATCTTTATGCATGGAGTGGTTCCAAATCCAGGGATCTAGTTGATACTAAGGAATGTTGTGATTTGACCATCTAAATAGAATGAAAAAGAATCTTAGCTGGCAGAATAGCGATGATAGGAAAAGCTTATTGAAGCAGTATTTAAACTGTCAAAAGAATAAAGGAAAAAAAAAAAAAAGAACTGAAATATCATTTGAACCTTTAAAACAGAACTAAAAATCAATAATCATTATCCTGAAAGAACAAGGAGGTAGTAAAGAAAAGGTCTAAGTTTATAAGGTCTTGCATTAAAAGACAATTTCAGTGTTAATTAACCCTTCAAAGTTGTTAGATAAAAGGAAAAGCCAGAAAGAAAAAAATGTAGAATTAAGATCCATCAGTTCAAACCAATTAGGCCAACTCCATATGCACCAAATATAACAAGACTCCATTTGGATAGAGTTCAACAACAAGGCTAACTTTGTCAAAAAGAAAGACTGCAAAACATCAGATGGAATGTATTTGATATGACAAGATGCAATACATTAAAAAGCATAATTATAAGCAATGAGTCATTTGAAATTCATTTGTTTCTCTTTCTCTAGTTCTAAATCAGTAAATCAAATCTTGACATATATGCAATAGAACAGAAAAATACTGAAACATCACTTAGAATGTACAGGAAGAATATATTGCGTCTCCAGTAAAAGTTATATATTAAATTGAGTCGATGGATAGAATACAGAAACTTCACCTAGAAGGTACATGTACATTACATAGTAGCACCAGACCAAAGATATAAACACAAAAAACCCACCTTCAAATAGTTTTATACAAATAAGGACACATGCTCAGGCCCAAAACCAAATGAAGCAGGCCTGGCTTCGAATTTTGATACAAAATGACTAAAATGCCAAGTTTTTATTACAATTTACGCTTATGCCACTGGCATAATCCACAACGACCAAAATCTGAAATCCCAAAACGCAAAACGCAAACCCAAATCAGAAACCCTAAAACCTCTAGCGACGGATCCAAAACGCACTGCAAAATCTCCGAAGCAATAGCACTCAACTTGAATCTGGCTCCAATGGAGGTCAGCAAGGTAAGCCCTTACTCCAATTTTGCTGCCTTCGTTTATGTTTTTTCGAATTAGAATATGTAAAGATGAGGTAGGAGTAGCAGTAGAGCTGTGATTACAATCTTGGATTCATCCATCGATCCGTGAAAGGGTAAAGGTTTAATCTGGTCATTGGGTGGTGCTAGAAACTGAAATTCTAACCCTTTTGTTGTTTTTAATTTCTGAGGCTGCTTTGGTACAACTGATCAAGAGAGAGAGAGAGAGAGCGAACAGTGTTATTTGCTCTCTTTCTCTCTTTCACGGGGTTTTATTAGAACCAATGGGAGAGAGCTTAATTGCAGTCAAGGGTGATGATATGTAGATGGACTTGAATCTTACAATTTCAATTGGATGGGTTTTCTAGGTTTTTTTTTTTATTGAGGATTGAGCTTCTTGTTTGCTTGCTACTGTGTCTCTGTTTTGTTTGATTGAGTATAAACAATGTGAATTCAGTAGCAACAAGAATAAACAATGTGATTCTTACACTGGAGTCAATGTCAACTTTGACATCGGTAGTGATATTTTTGTTCTTCAACTGAGTAGTAACATCAGCCAATAACAGTTCACCTTTTGTATATGCAGAAATGAAGCAGTAAGAGTAAGTATTAGTAAAACCTACATGGTTAACATAGCGCTACCATGCTCAAGCAAAAGGCAAATCACATAGCACCTCACATCGACATCGACCAGTTATAAATGAATGAGCTAATGCATCAAGTAGTTCAGCTAGAAACTTAATGAAATTTTTTGAACTCAACAAAATATACTATTATTAATGTTATAGTCTCAAACAGACCCAAAACACCTTTTAGGATTTGCTGTATATCTAACCAGTTTTCACTTTTGGGTAGGTTTCATGATCTAGAAGTGGAGGACCACCTGAAGTTTGTCACCAACTGGATGCTTTCTCACATTGAAGATGGTGAGAAAAAACTTAATAAACCAGTCATGTTCACCGAATTTGGCTTGGCAGACCAGCTTGATAGATTTTACAAAACTATTTTTGATGTCATTTACAAATCTGCAAAGAAACACCAGGCTGGGGCAGGTGCTTTAGCGTGGCAGTTTTTGGTAGCAGGAATGGACAAGTATAATGATGAATTTGGGATTGTTCCATGGGAAAGGCCATCTACCTATATGTTTAGTGGGTGGGACACTAATAGGACTGATAATAGCTCTCTTATAGATGGCAGCACTAGCTCTCTTGTAATGATTACTACTACATATGTGTTGATAATTTATACAATTCGTTTCATTCCTTTACTATATGCATCAATTTTGTATCGCAATGCATTTGTGCATTTACTAGACCTCAGGGAAATCGTAAGAAACATTCATGCCCATGCATAGTGCACTGCATTTTACTTAAAATGCAGATCTAAAATCCTGGCTCATAAATTACATGACATTTAGGCTTCTTCAGCTACGGTTTGTGAATTTTGGAGGCAAGTGGAGCTGATTGTGCATGTAAAGCTTTGCTTTTGTCAAGTTCTTGTTGTTGGCTCTATTAAATTATTCCTTACTATTGCTACTGCTATATTTTTTCTTCATCTGCTGCCTACATGGTGATTGCTTCTTCCCGTTACAATTCAAGTATTCTAGCTTCACATCCTATGCTGCTATAAGAACAGATCTGCTGCTATCATATCATTATGCTAATGTTTAATTCAATTTCAATTTCAATTGTTTTATACTTGTTCACGCTTAATTGTTTGATAACTATTGCTAGGAGGTTCTCTGTTTTAATTGTAGATCCAGTCTCATGTAAATGTTTGCTTGAAAACTAATAATTGAAGATAGTTTTTGTTTTATCTGTGTACAATTGGCAACTTGTCTAGGTGCAAAAGGGTGATCTTGCTAGTAGTTTTTAATTTCATTCATAGATTGACAAGTCTAATTGCTACTACTACTGAACCAAGGACACGTTTAGCAATAAAGAAGAAGAAAAAATCCTGATATGCTACTGCTATTGTAAATGAAGCTTCTACTGAACCAAGGACACGTTCAACAATAAAGAAGGAAAAAAAATGCTGCTACTGCTCCTGCTACTGCTACTGCTCCTGCTATTGTAAATGAAACTGCTACTGAACTAAGGATACAACAATAAAGAAGAAAAAAAATCTTGCTACTACTCCTACTATTGCAAATGAAGCTGCTACTGAACCATGGACACTTTCAGCAATAAAGAAGAAGAAAAAATCCTACTACTGCTCTTGCAAATAACTATTGGACGAGTGCACTAGCAGGATTAGACGATGACGAGTACAATAGCAGAACTGGACGAGTATGAGTGCAGTAGCAGGATTAGGCGATGACGAGTGCAGTAGCACAAAACGAGTAGCAGAACTGGACGAGTAGCAGTACAGTAGCAGGATTAGACGATGACGAGTGCAGTAGCAGAAAACTAGTAGCAAAACTGGACGAGTATGAGTACAGTAGCAGGATTGGACGAGTGTAGTAGCAGGATTAGATGATGAGATGAGAGTAGTGGGAGAGTGAGGGTTTGTGAAGTAACATAAAGGAATTATTCTCAAGGAAAAAAAAAGTAACATAAAAGGATTATTCTAAAAAAAAAAGTAAAATAAAGAATTATTCTGAGAAAAAAAAAGTAACATAAGGGATTAGAAGTCAAAAAAAGTAGTTAAGGGTAACAAACTCATCTTGTCGCGTCCTTTATTATCAAACTCTTAAATCAAGATCAGTACGATTGCAATAGCAGAACTAGACGAGTATGAGTGCAGTAGCAGGATTAGATGATGAAGAGTGCAGTAGCAGGATTAAAAGATGACGAGTGCAGTAGCAGAACACGAGTACAAGTATAGTAGCAGAACTGGATGAGTATGAGTGCAGTAGCAGGATTAGGTGTTAACGAGTGCAGTAGCAGAACATGAGTACAAGTGTAGTAGCAGAACTGAACGAGTATGAGTGTAGCGAGTGCAGTAGCAGGATTAGAAGATGACGAGTGCAGTAGCAGAACACGAGTACAAGTGTAGTAGCAGAACTGGTCGAGTATGAGTGCAGTAGCAGGATTGGACGAGTGCAGTAGCAGGATTAGGCAATGACAAGTGCAGTAGCAGAACTGGACGAGTATGAGTGTAGTACCAGGATTAGGCGATGACAAGTGCAGTAGCAGAAAACGAGTAGCAGAACTGGACGAGTATGAGTGCAGTAGCAGGATTAGATGATGAGATGAGAGTAGTAAGAGAGTGAGATTTTGTGAAGTAACAAAAAGAGATTATTCTCAAGGAAAAAAAAAAGTAACATAAACGGATTATTCTTAGAAGAAAAAAAAAGTAACATAAAAGAAATATTCTAAAAAAAAAATAACATAAAGAATTATTCTCAGAAAAAAAAAATAACATAAGGGGATTATAAGTCAAAAGAAGTAATTAAGGGTAAAAAAGTAAATTAACTCATAACATGTGGCAAGTGGAGAGCAGATTGTCCTTATTTGTAAAATTTGATCTTATAAAGGAATTAGAAGTTAAAAGAAGTAGTTAAGGGTAAACAAGTAAATTAACTCATGACATGTGGCAAGTAGAGAGCACATTGTCCTTATTTGTAAGTTTTAGTCCTTACATGTTTAATTCAATCTTTAGAGGATGTATTTGTTAAGTCATCTTTTGTCAATAACTTATATGTAATTTGTTATAGAAATAAGGAAACACCATTCAGCTATTAATTTAGAAGTTGCTGGTTTACATCTCAACTCACTAGACAACCAGACTCCACCTAGAAATATTTCAGTACAAGCAGACCATGTATATTCCATGGAAAAGTTCCACGCAAGTGGAAGTAATTGCTATAAGAAGATTAAAACTAGTGAAATATGAATCTAATTCAATCAAATATTAAGAATAGCAAAACTCATTATTTGAGCTCAGCAAATCTCAAGTTACAGAGAGAATACAGATTGCTTTTCTCTCAAGCCTAAAAGACTTGTATGTTGGCAAATGCCATTGGTGCCTCAGGGAAAGCCTTTATTCTCATGTCCACAAACTATGGTAAGCCAAACGGTTCAAGAAGCTCAAAATTCGGAAGCAAACAAAATTGTGGGCATCCTACGGTTTAACAAGTGATTCTGCAGAATCTGGTTCAATATGTCAGTGAGGCCTCAATTCAGAGTAGCTAAATACCTCACATGAATCTAATTTTAATTTCAACAAAATCTTGTGTACACAAGATTCAATCCAGTTAAAGATAGAAACCCATATTCGAGCATGTTATTTGGTGACATGAAGTTTTCCTTCAGCAGTTTTCCTTCAGCGTCACATTTGAAGGAAAACTTGGACAAAAGCATGCTGTTTTATGCACTACCTCCATAGGTCCTTCGGTTAGAGAAGTTCTTAAAGAATAAGAATAGTGACACTCGGTCAATATAAATATATAGTGCTCATCTGTTCTATTATTTATATTCCCATTCTCTTCCTTCTTCTGTTCAATGTGTTGTTTCTCTTTTAGACTAAGTATCCATTTGCAGCAGGTGGTTCCAAATCTAGGAATTTATTTGATACTGTAAGGATTTACAAGACTTTGATCGACAATCGACATAGACTGAAAATGAAAACTTAATTAGCTGATAGAATAGTGATAATAGGAAAAGCTTATTGAAGCAATACTTGACTGTCAAAAAAAAAAAAACAGGAACTAAAATAACTTCTGAACCTTTAAAACAGAACTAAAAATCAATATTTACCTTGAAAGAATGAAAGAGTAAAGAAAAAGTCTAGCCTGGCACTGAAAAACAATTTAAGTGGTGGCCCTTCAATGTTGTTAGGTAAAAGGCAAAGCAAGAAAATAGTAAAATTAAGATCCATCAAAACTTCAAAATTGACTAGGCTAACTCCAAATACATGCACACCAAATTAAACAACGCTCCTTTTGCATGGAGTGATTTCAAAACAAGGATTTTGATTGACAGCAAGGATATATTCAAAAAATATATATATATATATATATATATATATTTATATATATAAAGACTGCAAAACATTTGAACGCTCAACTACAAGAAATGAGTCATTTCAAAATCACTTGTTTTTCTTCTCTAATTTAACTCAAATCTCAACATCGGTGCATTCTAATAGTTTAAACAAACAAGCCAACGATGAGTGCTTCATATGAAAAGTTTCATCAACAGATAAAGAGGAGGTATGAGAATGATAAAACTAGATTATATGGGCTCAACAAATCTCAAAGTTACATAACCAGTATCAATTTGTTTTTCTTTTTCTCATCAAAACTTTGTAAGCCAAGGGTTCAAGATGCTCGGTCTAGGAACAAAATTTTGGGTATCCTATGATTTGACAAGTGATTCTGCCAATTCTTGAGTTCAACATGTTAGGGAGACCTCAATATACAACTCTTCTGTCCAAAACGAGACTCAGATATCAAAATTGAAATCACACATTCGACCATGAAAATCCAAGAGCAAGTATGGACAAAAGCACATTGCTTCGTTCACTCCCTCCATTGGTCCTAGGTTACACAAGTTCATAAAGAAAAGAAAATTGTGATGCCACTCATTGTATAATTGACATATATTGATATTGGAGGGAGTGAGAAGCAATGAGGGACTTTTTGGACCTGCAGATGCCACAGTAATCGCAGTAATAGCGCCTAATGTCCCTGAAAGTAGGCACCTCCGTCTCGGCTTCAGCTTCCTCCATGGCAGTTGTACTAATTGTGATATTTTGATCTGGGCATTGAGGTTGCTAAAAGCAAGAATGTGCATCTATTCTTTTTTTTTATTTGCTATTTTTGTTTAATTGTGATTTTTGTTTAATATTAATTTTAGGGTTAATTACTGCTTACTCCCTATATTTATAGGGTTTCGTCGTTTCAGTCCCTGACGTTCGAATTTCACCTAAAAACTCCTCGAACTCTCAATTTCCTCCCAATTGGTCCCTGCCGTCAAGCCCCGTCTAAATTGTCTGTTAAATTGCTGACGTGGCATCCATTTCACGCTGAAATGTCTATTTTACCCTCAATTACTTTTTTTTCTCTTTTCTCTCTCGTTTTTTTTTTCCCCTTTTTCCTTTTGACCTTTTCTCCTTCCACGCTCTCTCTTCTCCTTTGTTTCTCCCCCGTCTTCTTCTTCCTCATCACCGACAATTCTAAATCAGCAAAAATCCAAACCAAATCCCTAACCAAACCATCCTCAGATTCTTTCCTTCCCCAAAACCAAACCAAATCCCTATCAATACCAACCTCAACCTAAACCAAACTGATCAAATCCAACAAAATCCAAATCTTTACCACTCCTCTTCTCTTACCTTCACGAATCGGTCCAGCCCGATCCCGATTTCCCATATGTCTTTGCAGGGGAGGTGGCCGGAGCGGTCCAAGTCGCGGCGGAGGACGAGGAGTTAGTGGTGGAAAGACGGTGGCTTTTGCAGATTGTGATCGGTTCAGAGCGCTCACCTGAGCGACAAAACCGACACATCCAGACTCGAATCGAACCTCACATGATCTGCCTTCATGTTGAGAGCCCCGAGCTCTAACGCCGCCGCTACCAACACCATCTCCGCCAATCCCTCAACCTCCAAAGCCCTAAACGACGACACCCAGCTCGATCGGTTGAAGCTCGCGTTGAAGACCGGTATGTTCGAGGTCAACTCCGACTGGACTTGGGTGCTATTTTCATCAACCACAATCGGTTCAGGTTCGATCTGCCGGAAAATTTTGGGAACTCGCCGGTATCCATCTCTGTCGAATTTGAGGCAGCGAGCAACTTGGATTGCGTGAATAGGGATGCGAATTTGAGAGAGAAAGGTAGAGACTTTTCCAGAGAAGAAGAAGAGATAAAGATCGGGGGGGGGGAGAGAGACAGCTAATGGCGGTAATCTTCTTCTCCGATCTCGTCCCAAAGATGTTCTTGTTCAACCTTCGAACCCATCTCCACTTCTCTTCGGAGCTTATCGATCTTGTTGTGGCACTGCATGGAGGTCAATGGGAATTGGGCGGCGAGGGTGGTGGCGACGTCATCCCAGTTGGTGGCTTTGAGATTGGTGTGGTCGAGAGAGGACCACTTGTCCTTGAAGATGGAGATGAGGGCTTCGGCCTAGTTGTCCGTCCAGCACAGCGGCGGGGGTTGAGGAGGACATTGGGGTGTGGGATAAGGAGAGAAGGGAGGGCATGAGGGTTGTGATGGTGGTGGTGGGTGGCGTTCGCGTCGTCGAAGATTTGGAGATGGAGAGAGAACTGAGTTTGTTTTTGGACGAGGAAGACAGAGATAACCAGAGGAGGAGAGAGAGTTGGAAGGAGAAAAGGTCAAAAGGAAAAAGGGGAAAAAAAAAAACGAGAGAGAAAAGAGAAAAAAAAATAATAATAATTGAGGGTAAAATAGACATTTCAGCGTGAAATGGATGCCACGTCAGCAATTTAACAGACAATTTAGATGGGGCTTGACGGCAGGGACCAATTGGGAGGAAATTGAGAGTTCGAGGAGTTTTTAGGTGAAATTCGAACGACAGGGACTGAAACGACTAAACCCTATAAGTATAGGGAGTAAGCAGTAATTAACTCTTAATTTTATTATCAGTTCTTATTTCTATATGGCCAACAAGAAATCTATGTCAGCATAATTTTCAAAAGAAAGTGATGACATGGTGTATGCCACGTCACATGGTAAGCAATTTTGGTACACAATTTTGGGATCTATAGAATTATTCATAAGAAAAATAATAATCAGATGATCATTTATAGTGCAAGAATGTAGAAACATTTAAGTACAAACTTATAGACTCTACACTAAAATGATGTTTGGAAAGGACATGTAAATTTGGTAAACCAAATAGGTGGACATAGGTTAATTCTGAAAGATATGCTCATCCAATGTGTTCACCAACCTTGGCACATTCCATTATCGAGCTTGCCTAACCATATACCATGCCCAACTGTTTAGAATTCTTCATTACATGGACGCTTTTAGACAATATTAGAAGAACCCAAATAAAATTTTGACTCATAATTGTAATCTATAAGAAAAAGGCAATAAAACTATTATACTCAATATCAAAAGAAACCGCTAGAACCGTTAAACCCTAATATGTAGAACACCTTAAAAATCTTCTATGAAGTAGATGCAAATCATATAACATACTCAATTTAAGTAAAACCCAAGTGAAATTGCTGAAATACCTGACAAATTTTGAGCGAGCTTTGAGAGTTGGGCTTCTTCTTCCACTTGTTGGAAGAGTTTGGCCTTTTCTGGAAATAGAAAGACTAAAAAAAAAAAAAGGACTATATGACGCCAGATAAATGAAGATATCGAAATGGGCTAAAGGAGCAAAATGAAGCAAGCGGTCTTCAAATTTTGGGCCAAATTTTTTTTATGACCTTTATGAAATGCCATGGCCTATTTTAGAATCGAAGGCACTTAACAAACGTCATAAAAAAAAATTTCATGACCTTTCCCAAACACCATGGCCCATTTTAATAACGGCACTTATCAAACGTCCTGAAAACATTTTTCATGACGTTTCCCAAATGTCATGGCCCATTGTCATTCACAACATTTATCAATTGTCATGAAAACATTTTTCATGACATTCTCCAAATGCCATGGCACATTGTCATTCATGGCATTTATCAAATGTCATGGAAACATTTTTCATGACATTTGAAAAACATTGTCAAAGTGATGGTAGTTGGAAAATGTCATCAAATAGTATGATGTTTTCATTAGAAAATGTCATAGAAAGAGTATTTAATGATGTTTTTGAGCAAATGTCATCTAAACATTGTCATTAAAAGTCATATTTCTAGTAGTGACTAGACTTGTCCGACTTTCTATAACTATTTTGTTGGAGTGGTAAATATCGTAAATTATCTCAAAATTAATCAAACTTTTAATTTTTTATTAAAATAGCTAGTTTGTTGGAGATGATTGCTAAATATTTAATTTTTATTACTAATTACTAAATATTTGTTATAACTATTACACTTAGTGTAGTGTGGGACTGCAACTCAACTACTATTGATACAAATGTTATGGATCTATGAAAATACATAGACCTACTCTCTACTAAGGTTGGGGTTTTGTGTGTTCGGCACTGCACGAAACTCCATTCTTGGAGATTTCTTTAGGCTTCGGCCTATGTTTGTTTGCCTTTGTTATTTTTTGGGGCAAATGGTTAATTAGCTGTGTGGTGTGGAGATCTTGAGGATTTATGGTTGTTAACTGACAGAGGCTGTTCTGACGCGGGTTGTTAGGCAAGCTTTTGGCAAGAATGGGCAACGGTTGATGGGAGTGGAAATTGTTGGGGACTGTTGGATCCAAGTGATTTAGATTGAGGAGCCTTCTTATCACCATGGTCTCGACAGCTTGGGTTATCTCGATGGAGGTAACAACGCTTTTCGTAGCCAGTGGTCGACATAGACTGATCAAGATTTGGCTGCTTCGTCTATATTCGGTTTTGATTTTACAGGTCTAGTGGTATAGGGGAGTTGAGCAGGCGATAATACTGGTGGTGGGGCTGGGCTTGAAGCCCGATGCTTCGAACCGGGAGCCAACTGTGCAAATGGATTTAGATCTATGATCCGAGGGGACTCTGAAAAAGGATATGGATCTGAGATCCGAGTGGGCTTTAAGTTTAGACTGCGACCCAATATATTTTGGGTTGTTTGTCAAATGCTAGAATGGCTTAGGGCTCATGTGCGTTACTGGTTTTGGATTCGGGACCCAAGTTTATGTTATCTGTTAGTGAAAAATCGTCTGCCAACATGACCATATTTTGACAGCGTTAGACGGCTTCGAGCTTTGGGAGGAAGATTGCCCTCTGTTCTGTGCCGAATTGACTTTTGTCATTTTGTGCGTTGGATTTGCATAGACCACCAACCACTTAGTTCACTACACGGCTGTAATCCGTAGTGTAAATCAGATTTGCATTTAGACGCTGCTACTCTTGCTTTATTATTATTATTTTTTTATTTTCAATGCAATTTGTGCATCTTTTCTTTTTGTACCGGTTATTTTTATTTTGATGCATCTTTGCATTATATCATTATAATCTTCCCATTTCAATAAAGTTTCAGATGTCTTTATTATAAATAAATAAATAAAAAAATTAAAATAAAAAAAAGGTAGGTATATAAGTTGCTACCTAGCTAACAATTAATTTAAATTAGCACCCTAAGCTACAACCTTAAAAATAACTTTCATTTTTGGGGGCTATATTTATGCAGCAAGCCTAAACGTAGAAACTTTAAAACCTAATTGATTGATTTGTTGTTGATAATTGAAAGCTAGTGTCATTTGCTTAGAATTTAGTGTGCAAGAACTAAAAAATTCTAATTAGGCAAACCTAACTTACTTAAAATCATAAATGATGTGGAAAATTTATACCCAAAGTCAAACAAATTCATATAAATTGTCTATATATATCTATATATATATATATATATATTTTGAGTTAAATTCTCCATAAGTGTATGAATTCCTTTGCTCTAGTCAGTTTAGTTTGGTACCTGACCATTTGATCGGGGCAAAAGAGTTCAGGCAGTGATGATGAATTTAATTTTTTTAATTGTAGCTTAATGATTTTGGCGGCTTTTCAATTGCAGCTTAATTGTTTTGGTGGCTTTATAACGAAATTTAATTGTATTCAAACACTCAATTTCAACTACAGGATTATGAATGTATATATCGTTTACCTAATTTTTAAATAATATTTCAATAAGGGAAAATTTCGCAAACAGTACACCAAGTAAAGACCACTAATAATTCTTATACACAACGTTTCAAACCAAACATTTCGGTACACGAAATCTGAAACTCGACCCACTATCAGTACACGACGTCAATTTTTGACACCAAAATGTCCATTATGCCCTCAGTTCTTTTTTTTTTTTTAATAATTTTTTTTCTGTTATTTTTTTTTCCTTCGTTTTTATCTCTTTCTTCTTCCTTCTTCCGGGCTCACTCCCTCACTCGATCTTTCGCCGTCGGGGACGGCTCTGTTCCCGGCAAGGCCTTCGGCTCCGGAACCTCAATCTGGCTGAGCGGGGCCCACGAACTTCAGTTCAACAACTGCGAGAGAGCCAAAGAGGCTCAAATCCACGGGATCGAGACCTTGATCTGCATCCCAACTTCCGACGGTGTTCTTGAAATGGGTTCCTCCGGTTTGATCAGAGAGAACTGGGGGTTGATCCAGCAAGCCCAGTCGTTGTTCGGGTAGGATTAGCCCAACCCGGAAACAAGACCGCTCGAGTTCATCAACCAGAACTTCTCCATTTTTGACATCAGCATCATTTCCGGCGTGCAGGAAGAGGATCACACCTCGTACAATGACGACAAGAAACATGTTTTTGGTTCTAGCAAGAAGAAGAACGGAGCTCCGAACCCAAACCCGGACTTCGCAGATTCCGATTGCCAGATGAAAAGAGCGCCGAAGAAACGGGGCCGGAAACACGGGCTGGGTCGAGACACGCCGCTCAACCACGTGGAGGGGGAGCGGCAGCGGCGGGAGAAGCTCACCTCGCCAGGGCGGTGTTGGAAGCGAGGGAGTGAGTGTGGAGGTGAGGAAGGCAGCGTTGGAAGCGAGGGAGTGAGCCCGGAAGAAGGAAGAAGAAAGAGATAAAAACGAAGGAAAAAAAATAACAGAAAAAAAAATTAAAAAAAAAGAAAGAATTGAGGGCACAATAGACATTTTGGTGTTAAAAATTGATTTTGTGTACTGATAGTGGGTCGAGTTTCAGATTTTGTGTACCGAAATGTTTGGTTTGAAACTTTGTGTATAAGAATTATTAGTGGCATTTACTTGGTGTACTGTTTGCGAAATTTTCCCTTTCAATAATGTAATAACTTATATCACAGAAGATTATGATTCTTGTATAAATTAATAGTGCCTAAGAATCAAAAGCAACAAAAAGACCCAAGCAAACTAGAACAATAGAAAAACATGGAAAACCAGAGAATTAGCTCAAAAAACTATGTCTCGGCTTGGAATTTGGGAGGTTTAGTTGTCACTCAAATGGCTCTAAAAGCTGCAATCGAACTCAATGTCTTCAATATCATAGCCAATTCAGGACCTGGAGCTCATGTCACATCAAAAGAAATTGTATCTCAAATCTCAACCACGAATCCAAATGCAGCAGCTGAGAATTTGAAGCGAATATTAAGAGTCCTAAGTGTGCATTCTTTGTTATCTGTATCTCAAAGGCCAAGCTCAAGTGGTAAGACAGTACTAGAAGAGACTTATGGTTTAACAAAGGATACTCTTTGCCTAGTTCCAAATGAAGATGGAGTTTCCTTAGCTCCATTTATTATGTTAATTTCTGATATGACCACTGTGAAAAGTTTGTCCATGCTTAAAGAAACAGTGCTTGAACCTGGGAGCTGTCCTTTTAACAAGGCTCATGGTGTGTCCGCATATGAGTACGTGTCTGAGAAACCTGAGCTGAGCCAATTATTCAATAAGGCTATGGGCCAAAGTTCCATCCTCGATTTTGAAGAGGTGTTAAATGTTTACAGAGGTTTTGAAGAGGTAGAAGAGTTGATGGATGTTGGAGGAGGTAATGGAACTACAATTGCCAAAGTAGTCTCTAGGTATCCACACATTCATGGGATTAACTTCGATTTACCTAATGTTGCCGCTCAAGGAATTGCTAAATACCAAGCAGGTTAGCATATAATAATTGCTGCAACATCATGCTTATAATTTTTCTTTTATTTGACACATGCCATTTCATAAGTACTGTCGTAACTTCTAGTTTGGCTCACATTCATTACGGTTTGATAGATTATTTTAGGGCTGGCAAAATGGGCCGAAGCAATAGAACCAGCCGACTTTCGAACCGGCCCGAACCAATTTGGGCCGAAAATTAGGCCTACCGACTGTCGGCTCGACTGAGCCGTACCGTTTGGCTCCATTCGGCTCGGCTACGACATGAAGTATTGCATACAATCGGTATACTGTACCTATCATATACATACCTCATACCGAATAATTATACAAAATGTATATAAAGCCTTAAAAGAGGTGAGATTCGAACCCCCAACCTCTCTCACAACAGCTCAGCTCCCACCACTGGAGCACGAGCTGTTCTCAATGTAATACTTACAAACTTTATATTTATACTCTCTTTAGGCCATACCAGAATAATTATACAAAATATATAAAACTTGGAAGACATGAGGTTCGAACCCCTAACCTCTTTCACAACAACTCAACTCCCCACCATTGGAGCACGAGCTGCCAGTGATATAACCCCTACAAACTTTATATTTATACGTTTCTTAGGTGATAGATTAAACACAAAACATAATCTTCTCTCTCTCTTCTGGTCTTCGACCTTTCTTCATCTTCTTCTGCGTTTAATTCTGCATTTCTGCAATTCTGCTTCATCTATTCTTCTTCTCATCTTTTTTTTTCTTTTTTCTTCCTCCCCAATCCCTATCAAATCAACATCAGATCTTCTAATTACAACATATTCCATCATCAAATCAACATCATCAGATCATCCTCATCTCCAATAATCCAATATCAGTGAATCTTCGCCGGCAAATCAATACCGAACGCTACCAACCAAAAATTTGGCTTGCCGACAATCGGTATACCGACTATGTCGGATCGGTGGCGGTTTGAAAATCGTCATACCGACGGAGGTCGGTTCGGCAGTGGTTTGGGGAAAAATGGATCGGTTTAGTACCGAATCTAGCCCTAGATTATTTAGTCATTACATTGCGAGTCCCATTTTACCAAGTGATCTCTTAATGAGTGGAACTAAAGTAATAGTATGTAAAGTTTATCCTACAATTTCGGTAGGTGAACCATTTTTTTTTGTACCACTTGGATCCCACCTTACAGTTGATGTCGCATAAAGTTTGAACTACGGGATAACTTCATTAAATGGTGTGGATATGCCATATCAGTAAGATATGTGATACCCAAAAAGGTTGTCCACCTAATATTATTCTTTCAATAGCCTCATACCGTAGTTTAAAGGAGGAGAGCGTGGAAGTTTTCTTCTCAATCACTTCCTCTTTTATGTTATGTTTTACTTTGTTCTTTTGTGTGTTTTTTATGGGCTAAATACTAGTTATTACTCTGTAGTTTGAGTCCAAAATCAACTTAGTCTCTGGACTTCTAATTTAATCAAAAACACCCCTGCACTTTCAATTTTGATCCAATAGGTCCAATCTGTTAGTCTTCTGTTAAGTGAGTTTGTTAACTTGCTGACATGGCTCATGTATGGCCCATGTTTTATGACATAGTGATGAGGTGGTATGCCTAGTCAATTTAGGGGTTTACATGGACTAAGGTTAGTGCAGTGGTTTGTTGTATGACTTGTGTGTAAGAGGTTGTGGGTTCTAGTTATGGTTAGATTATTTGTTGGTAATTTTTTTATTTGATAGATTTCTATTAGTACGTGGGACCTACTCTTAAACTGACTAGACAAGCCAACTCATCGCCGTATCATAAAACATGGGTCCTACATGAGCCACATCAGCAAGTTAACGGACTCATTTAACGGAATACTAACGGATTAGACCTATTGGATCAAAATTAAAAGTGTAGAGGTGTTTTTGATAAAATTAGAAGTCCATGGGCTGAATTAATTTTGGACCTAAATCACAGGGTAGTAACCAGTATTTAGCCTTTTTTTATTTTACTGTAATAACCCTTTTAGCTAATTTCATTATGATTTTTTTTAGGGTTGTTCTAGTTGGACCTCCAAATTTGATATTTGGACCTCTTCTACTTATTAAATCTCCATCCAATTCACTTTTATGAATACTTAAAAAAGCTGAGTGTGTCTTTAATTTTATCAAAACACCCTTTAACAATTAAATCTGTATCTTCAACATTTTTTTTTATCTCTATCAATTCAACTATGAGGAATTTTGTGAGTGAGCTGCCTACATTTTTAGTGTATTTTCAATGACGGAACCAAAAAGTGATTCTTGGAGGGGTCGAACAATTGGACAATTACAAAGATTTTTCTATTAATCCAGATCATAGTTTTTTTGTTTGTTTTGCAATATGGATGGTCCTAGAAAAGACTTTGGTTATCAAATAAATAATATATATCGATTAAATCTAAATAAAGGGATTTTACTTTCTTTTTTTTTTAAATAAAGATTCATTGCATTAGATGACCAGCTAAAATGTTAGAGTCTAACATACACTTAAAGACAGAAACAACCAAGCTCCTATTTAAGTTATGTAAACTCATTACAAGTCAATTTGAGCCCGCTTTGTAAAGCGAACCCATAGACAAAAAACAACTCCGTGTCTTCTACGGCAAAAGCCGCAAAATCATTGACTAGCATCCCCATTAGCCAGGCGCGCAATTGTGGTACCAACAAAGAGCCACTTCCTAGCAAACAAATAGGAGCAAGTCCTTATCCATAAGCCGCTTGAAAATGAACACCAATCTTATTCCAGATAATTACTAACTCCCACAGAAGTTATGACCCGAAACGATTGGTCCTGGACCATACAGTGACCCAACTGCCCAAGGATGTCCACCTCTTAGGCCAGGCCCACCCTAACCACTAAGTGGTAACTGAGGGTGGCAAGGCACCCTCCCTACTAGCCCATAACCTAGAGCCCAACACCTCAACTTTGAGCCTAGACCCAAAGGCCCAAGCCCAAACCTGAGCAAAGGGAGCAGAAGCCCAGGCCCTCTTCTGCCAAGCAATCGCCACCGACGACGACTCCGGCGGTCTGCCGTTCCGACAATCCATTAAGTCTAGGTCTACAAGTCACTACCCCGATCTGTCTTTCCCTTATGTACACCGGAAGGAGAAGCTCTGCTACCCGAACAACCCTCCCCTCCGACACTACTTCTCACCCAGACGCCGCTTTAATCAGCAAACCGACTTGTGTTGCCGATATGCCCGCCATGCCTGACTTCGATCCTCCTCCGCTGCAAGACGTTAATCACTTGACCACAGATCCCGATCTGCACTCACTCGCACTCGACCCGGCGTCTTCCACCAAACAGCACTGAAAAATAGATGCCCAGAACCCTCGATGAAGAGCCTCACCGGTACTACAGCGCTCAGGATCCACTACGTGCTCTGCTAAGAAACCCTAGGATGGGAGTCCACTTTCTTTTCAATAATTGGGATAGGAATATTATTCTTTTGGTCGGAGAAATCGTTGATTTGATTAAAAAAAAATAGTTTAAGGAACTTATTTTGTATCTTAATTAGTAATAATTACACCAAAGTATGCAATAAATTTAGTTTAAGAAAATTTCAAATCATATTGTTTCGAATTTATTTTTATATTAAATGATGGGGCCATGTATAGACATTAATTATTTTAGGTAAATTATAAAGTTACATAGGTAGTATAAGGAAATTTTGAAAAAAATTGTATGTTGTATTAATGTGATTGTCCAAATAAAAAAATTGAATATTATATTAATTGGGGGAGGTAAGAAGAGCATTTGTTTTTTTTTTTTTTTCTTTTTCTCTCTTTGTCATCTTTTTCATATGAGTTGACAAAATCTATTGATAATGGAAAAAAGATGGAGGTTCAAACATTAAATTTAAAGGTCTAACTAGAAACACCCTCTTTTTTTCTTTTTTCTTTTTATTGTAAAGAGCATTTATAGCAATTCAAAATTTGGTGAAGTTTTTGACATCAAATTTTTTTTTTTTTTAAGAGTGGACATCAAACTTTGACCTCCCTTTATATAGAGAATTATGCAGATAATAACAATCAGCAAAAGTAAATACTTAAGAGTTGTTACAATGCTGGTAGTAAATTAATAATAAGCAGAAGTTAAGTGATTTGAATGTTTTTTAATTTTTTTTATAGAAAGTAAGCTTAAAATTGAACTATACAAATGATGTAATTTTTTTTTTTTTTTGAAATGGATGTTTTTTTTTTTTTTTTTAAATCTAGTGGAGGAACTTACAACAAAAGATAAGACTTTTATAAAAATCTTGTAGTTTAGGGTCCTAAACTATACATAACTGATGTAGTAATTTAGGGGCCGTACCTTTATAATGGTGGACCAATTTGAATGAAATATACAAATTTATAGTGTATGTAGACATGCATCGACTTTAAAAGCAGCTTCTATGTTGTTTAACTAGCATGAAAACTTTATCAGATGCAGGTGTGAAACATGTTGGTGGAGATATGTTTGAGTTGATACCAAATGCACAGTCCATTATGTTGAAGGTTGATTTGCCTTTTCTTCTTTTTCTCTCTTTTTATTCTCCTTTTACGTTCACATATATTCCAATGTACTAATGAAAATAAGAAATGTTTATCTGCACTTCCATAAAGCTTCCGGAAACACTATAAAGGAATGCAAATCACATGATCGCATTGTAAATTGATTTCAATCTAGATAATTTCAGGAAACTCAACTAGAACGTACCATGAAAATTCCATATATACTTCAAGTTAAGACCTAGTAGTTAAACTTAACATGCAACATTTACAATTATTGTATATATAAATACATTTTTACATGTATGCAGCGGGTACTTCATAATTGGGACGATGATGTATGCAAGAAAATATTAAAACGTTGTTGGGAAGCATTACCAGAAAACGGGAAGGTAATAGTTGTGGAATTTGCAATACCAGAAATAGTGGAGAATACCACAGATTTAAAGAAAATAGTGACATTAGACGTTATTATGATGGCTTGTCACGGCAGTAGAGAACGAACAACTGCTGAGTTTGACGATCTATTGAAAGCTGTAGGATTCGGTGAAACGAAGATTTTTCCGATTTCGCATGGTTGTTTTGTTATGGAACTTCACAAACTTAAAACATATTAGATAGACACATGTCTTTCTCTTTTTAGGTATATGAATAAATTCATGAGTCTCTCATATGCTTCATGCATAAGAGTAATCATACCGCTGATTTTTAGTAAACCATAAAACAAGTTTTATTCATTTTGTTGGTGGGATGTACAACCCAGAATGTGTCTATTTGTAACTCTATGTCCTTTGAGGTTGGTTCCTACATCTCATTGTACTTGGTTCCGATCTCCCACTTATAAATGAGAGACTTATGTCACTAGACCAAATGGTACTTGGCCTCATTATACTTGTTTTAATATTTCATGATTAATAAAATTTTAGAGCTAAAATCATTTTACCACCCTGAACTTTACACCTAAAATCATTTGTGTCCTCAAACTTTTAATTTGATCACATATGCCCTTATACTCTTCAATATGATCAACTAAAGCCATTAGTAAACTAATTCATCAATTTCTTCATAAATTGTTGATGATGAGAATCTATTTAGGGTCAATTTGTCCTCTCAGTCAAAATAGAAAATAAAAAAATAAAATTGGAGAGAAGAGATGCATGACGTCATAAATATCTTCATTCCCACAAACTGCAACGTTGACTTTTTGACCCCGCGAATTTCAAATTCGAAGCCTTTTTCATTTTCTTTATATTTTTCTAAAATTAAAAGTAAATAAAAAATTCATGTTACCGTTGGGATGAAGAACGACCGCCCTCATGCGGTATATGATCCTTCTTTGGTGCCAGCCCAGAGCCATTAGAGTAACTCAATTCGCAAGTAATTTTACATTTTCATTTCAACTCTCTCTCTCTCTCTCTTCAATTTGAGGGCGAAACCCTAATTGAATTTCTGTGTGCAAACTCATCAATTTCAGAGCACCCAGTTGATCGAGAAGCTACTTTCTCTATTCTCTCTTCATCATCCTCTCTCTTTCTCCCCTCCAAATTCTTCATTTTTCCCTCATTTCTGATTTCCTCTTCAATTTCCCCTGAACCCCCGAAACCCTAATTTCCGATTTGCTCTCTGATATGCAATTTTCTGCTGGAATTTTTCAATTCCGGCTACCACCTACTTGGGAAACCCTAATACCCAGTTAGGAAACTCTTATACACATTTGGGAAACCCTAATACCCACTTGGGAAACCCTAATTCGTGGTAAATTCTGTTGTGGCACAAGAGAAACGCAATGAAGTTTAAAACAGGGAGTGGAAGTGAATGGGTTGTTCCTGGAACGGTGAGAGGCAAAATGGGTTTCATCGTCAAAATTTACCCGGTGAATTCCAGCAAAAAGTTGCCCACTTTGGCTTTCAATCCTTGTCCTCAAACAAGTACTAGTACTACTACTACCCTTTCTTCTTCTTCTACTTCGTCTTTTAAGGGCAAGGATTGGCTTCAAACCGGAAGACCCATCATCATGATCATCATCATCTTGTGGCCCAATTCAAGTTAACAAGAAGAGGACAAGACCTACTGCGCCAACTGGTGACCCAAAACCCAAGAGTAAGCGGTTCAAGTCCTCCTCACAGTCAACATGTCAACCGAAGTCAACATCAGCCAACACCACTTACTCCGTTTCCAAACAAACCCTCAATGACCAAAAAGGGTTGTTCAAGCAGCAAGGAAGCGAATCCAAATCCCAATCCACAAAGAATAAAGAGGGTCTTCCTCTTCCTCCTCCTCCTCCTCCTGCGGCTGCACCAACAATGAAAAAGATTATATCTAACGCAATGAAGAAGCTGCGGGAGGTAGAAGAACAGAGGAATCGCCTCAAACAACCACCACAAAAAGAGCCTTCACAAGACCGCTTTTCCACGACAATGTCAAAGCCATTCGTGATCTTCATAAATTGATGATCAAGTCTAGTTGATTCTATGTGCTGTTAGTTGTTATTTGTTAAACTAGATATTAATTGTCATGTAAACATTCTGTTCAGTAATTTGTACAATCTAGGTCTGTAGGTTCTAAGAGTCTTTTTTTTTTATTCCCAGATATATTGTAGATTTTTTGATTCGTTATATTGTAGATTTTTTGATTCGTTGGTCAAATACACCAACTACATTACACTGTAATTCAACTTCATATATAATGAAATCAACTTTTTCCTTATGCTTGATCTTTCTGGTCTTCTGTTCAGACTCGTTCTTAAACATTTTCAAGGTATAAACATGAAAAATTACATATCGTACTCAAAATCCAGATTATTGTACGTTCTCCAACTAATTGTTCTTGCATCAATAGTTTCATTTTCATATTCATCACCAACTACCTGCAATGCCATCAAGTAAGGCTTACCTTGTTGGGGGATAAGGCATAAGAGCAATCAGATCATCTTTCCATTTGTATAGAAAAATTTAACAAACAAGTACAAAATAAATGGCAAAAGTTAGATAACGAAGATGTATAATTTCTCAACTTTCGGAGGTCATCGGGCTGCAAAGGTGACTATCTCTTCTTCAGTAAAAGTATTACTTTAAAAGCAAATAACGTCATCTCCACAGCACAAGGTGGTGACCGTTGCGATAGAACCGCCCTTAGGCGCCATATAATCCTTGCTACACAGAACAATAACTAAACAACTTAATGGAAGACTCATATATAAATCACAAGCCCTCCAACTTAATGAAAACAAAACATGAAACTACAAATTAAACATACTATATACATGCATATCAACCCTCATGGAGCAAATTCACTTTCATATTTACTACTAGAATATTTCAAGTTACATTCAGTGAAGGAGACAGGATTCTTAACTTCTTGCCTTGATTTTTTTTTAGGAATCACCCGTTTCAGGACCAGCATTTCTACAGTAGGATACTGCCTCTTATGCCCACCCCTTGGCCTAGAACAAAATTCTTCATTAGCCTCCCCTTGAAATTAAGAGCAATTGATCGATATCCGGCACATGAATTCAAATTGTGAGATTGCCTCAAAATACGATTCAGCAAAGATCGAGTATTCCAAACAGATACCTGTCCTGAATCATCCAAGAATAAAACTCACGTCTGCATGGACATGGAATCCCATGGGTTTACACAATACGTACAATTCCATCTAAGAACCCACTGTCTAGGCAGAGGGAGACACCTTCGAGCTAGACTTTCCTAATCTATGTGTTGACGACTAATGAAAATTGATGTGAGCACTAATCACGTTTCTGTTCAAGGAAAACCTAATTTGTGTTTAGCCCAAACTCTAGGTTACTTGACCTAGTGGTAATAGGATTTGATTAGAAGGATCTAGAATCCTAATCAATGTAGAATTACTTTCCTTGTATGATTGAGATTCTATGCATTGTAATCCTCTATATAAAGAGGCCCCTATTATCAATGAGAACACACAGCAAATTCCTCCCAAATTCAGTTTCTCTAAAACACGTTATCAGCACGAGCCCTAACCCTGAAACAAATAGCCAAACCCTGATTCAAGAAGCTAAAAACCTTGAATCCGAATACAAATCGTTGAAGCCTTTTCTGCCTCCACCTCACAGATTAAAGGAATCGATCTCAGGAGTCCAGAACCGGCGGCCCCACCCCAAGAACCGGCCGGAAACTTACCGAACCGGCCACCGGAAGCTCCATACAACTCGCAGCAAATATTCCACCGGTTCACCATCTTCCGGACCTTCAAATTTCACCAAATTTTGATACCAGAAGCCCATTGATATGAAGTTTCAGGAACCGGAAGAAAAATTGCAAAAACCGGCCTAAAAAGGCGTGAACCGGCCACTTGAGCTGCTGCATCTTGAACCGGCAGAAAAGAAAAGAAAAGAAAAGAAAAAGAGAAAGCAAAAGAAGCCCAAGCCCAAGCCCACTGACGCAGACCCCACGGCCACGTCAGCACCCTGACCCACTGCCACGTCATCACAGGGACCCACTGCCACGTCAGCAACAGGGACCCACGGCCACGTCAGCAGTGGTCAACGGTCAACATTCCGGTCAACACTTTTCCGGCCAACTTCCGGTGCCTTTTCCGGCCAACTTCCGACCACTTTTCCGGCTAACTTCCGGGCACTTTTCCGGCGACTTTCCTGCCATCTACAGTAACTCACTGCTACAGTACTTCCGGCGCTACAGTAACTTCCGACGACGACTTTTTCCAACCATCTTTTTAAGGTACTTTTTCTAAAAGTTCCCGTTTTTGAAGTTTTATTTCAATTTCTTCTTCTTTTCTCGGGGACTTCCAACATCCCTTCTTCTACCCCCTTTCTTCTTCATAGGGGAGACCAATAGCCGAACTGTGGGGGTTTGTGCTCACTCCAAGCTTGGAGCTTGTAGAGTCCTCCAAACTTAGAGTTTGTTGAGAAGAAAACGATCGACCACATACATCGTTGTTTCGATCTAATCCAAAAACCCCTCTTGGAATCGGATTTTCTTAGAAGCGACTACGCTCAGAAAATCTCTAATTTCTTGGAAGCGACTACGCTCAGAAATTTAATAGTTTTTCGTGGTAGCCCTTTCGCTCCGAAACTAACCCTAATCTTGTGTTGTTTTTCAGGATGAGTAACCTGAACAAGTTGAACTTCGTTCCACTAGAAACAACTGGCGCAGGATACCATAGGTGGGTCCGAGATGTGCGCCAACATCTTAAGGCTGATGGACTTCTGGGAGCCATCCAAGAGCCTGGTCAGAACGTGCTCTCCATTGAGCAAGCTACTGCTTTCAAAGCAAAACAAGCTAAAGCCATAATTCTCATGACAAGGCACATGAATGACGCGCTCCAAAATGAATACCTCAATGAGGAAGACCCAAGAAAGCTATGGGTAGAACTTGAGCAGCGATTTGGCAACGTTCGTGACTCCCTGCTTCCTGATTTAGAAGTGCGATGGCATAGCCTCCGCTTTTGTGATTTCAAGTCTGTGCTTGATTATAACTCGGAAGCTCTTCGTATCAAGTCTCTGATGGAGTTTTGTGGCCAAGCCATAACTGATACGATGTTGATCGAGAAGACTCTCTCTACCTTCCCCGTCTCTGCACTGATGATTTCAAAGAATTATCGGATTGATGTAAATGCAGGACGTATCACAAAGTTTCATGAGCTCATTGGCGCCATGAACGTAGCTGAAAAGCACGACAATATCCTTGTGAAGAACTATAATGCTATACCCGTGGGAACTAAGCCTATTCCGGAGTCTAACTATAGTCGCGCCCCTAATGGAGGACGTAAGGAGCGAAACCCTAAGGATAGGGACAATTCTGGACATTCTGGTCCATATGTTCGCCCTAAAGAGGAAGGAAATCGCCAAGAGAGGCGTGCACGGAACCGTGGAGGTCAACGTGTGAAGAGAGAGAGAGGCGGAGCCTCCGACCATGGTGGTAACGCCACCAAGAGGATAGGTCATCCAAATCGCGCCCCAATGGCGCCTCGATCAAGGGAGCCTGACCATAATGATGTTTGTTTTCGATGTGGATCAACTGAACATTGGGCCAAATCATGTACCGCACCCCAGAATGTTGCAAACGCATACAAGACGTATCGTGAAGCAAGGGAAGCGAATTACATGGCACAAGAAGATCAAGATGGCGATCTAGATCTAAGGGTGGAAGACTACAAGGATCAAGACCCAGAAACTGGCGATTTTGATTAAGTCTTTTTATTTTCCAAGAGTTGTAGGCGATTGCCATATTACTTTTTATTGGATTAGATTTTCTTTGATCATAGAAACAATGATGTATTCCGTTGGCTTATGAATAAAATTTCGAGTTCTTTTCATTATGACTCAATTTTGATTCTGAGCATATGACTTTGTGACTACAATGGTTGGGCCATCAGTATTAATTCAAGGACATGGAATAGCCCAAGTTCCACTTGCCAAATGGCACCTTGATTACAGTTGTCACAGAAACTCTCTACGCTCTTGGGGCAAATAGTACCCTATGAATAGCCAACGAATTCCATGCGAAAATGCATGTAGAGAACGGAAATGAGTTCCTTTGCATTACCTCTAATGATTGCGAACAAAGACGCATCTTAGAGAAGTTTATGTGTCGCTCTAGTGGACTTTATGTCACTATTCGAGCTATTAAATCCAATAAAGTTATGAGAGAAGATCTCTTGGACTTAGACACATATTGGCTTTGTCACGACAGGATAGGTCATCCTGGTCATGATATGATGATCCGTCTACAAAAAGACTTCACACGGACATCTTTTACTAAGCCTGTTCCTTAGGGAAATTAGGACTGAGACCGTCCTATGCAAAGGATATGACATTACTCATTCTGTTCTTACAAAGAATCCGTAGGGATTTTGTGGATTGATTCAACCAACTTGCGGACGTTTAAATATCTCATGATGTTGGTTGACACGCAAACACACTGGTCACGTGTTGTGCCATTGTCCACTTGTAATGCTGCTTATGCTACACTCCTAGCACATATCATACAACAATGGGCTCACTCCCCAAATCATCCTATTCAGTCAATTGGATTTGACTATGCTAGAGAGTTTACATCGAAGACTTTCGATGGTTATTGCATTGGGACTAATGTTGGACATTATATTCCCCTGAACACACCCAAATGGTCTCACGGAAACGACTACGATGGTAGTCTGAACATTGGTAATGCGCACCAATCTTCTTACATCCGCTTGGGGTGATGCAATATCGCATGCAGCTATGCTAATTCGTCTACGACCTAATGCCACTCAATGTACCTCTGCGTTACAGCTAGTGACTGGGTACACGTCTTTTGTACTTACGCACATTTGAGTGAGCCATTTTTGTGCCAATTGCGCCGCCACAGCGCTCTATGATGGGTCCTTACAGACGAATGGGCAACTACGTTGGATTTGAGACTTCCAACAATCGTCCGCCACTTAAATGCCCTTGCTAGGCGATCTCCTTACCGCTAGATTTGCGGATGTCACTTTGATGAGACAGTCTTCCCGTCGTTAGGGGGAGATAAGAACACGAATGTTCAACAGGAACGACAGAAATTGTCGTGGCCTGTCCCCACTATGTCTCATCTTGATCCCTATTAAAGTGACGAGATCACACAAATATGCTGCAAACATGCCTGCAAGGAAGGACGTCCCTACGAGAGGACGTAGCGCCACCCTACACGGAGGTAGGCATGGCGCCAACGCCAAAGAGAGTGGCACTCTGGCGTTACAGGCCACGGCCCCAGCTAGGATGCGTGGGAGGCACGTGGGTTCGAATGATACTTTGGCACATTCCAATCCTTTGATCATCAAGACTCAAAATCCGTCTCATGAGTATCTTCCGGGTTATGGTTATCATTGGGGGACGTCTCAACGTTAGAACCTATTCCTGAGAATATAGAGCTCTATGAAACTTACACTAGTGTACATGAGATGTGGGATAGAAACTCCATCATAATTGGTGATGTAGTTGCGTATTTTGTTGCGCATGAGTTTGTTGAGTCAGATGATATCGAACCACGCTCCGTTGATGAATGAATGCCAACGTATAGAGTTTTTGGCCTAAATGGAAAGATGCGATCCAGGTTAAGATGGATTCTCTAACGAAGAGGAAGGTTTTCGAGCTAGAGATGCCAACACCTCCTAACATAAAACCTGTTGACTAATGGGTCTTCGTTAGAAAGCGTAGTGAGAAAAAGAGATGGTAATCTCACCTTATGGCGCAAGGCTTCTCACAAAACGCCCTGGAATTGACTACGATGAGACATATTCTCTCGTAGTGGATGTCACTGCACTCCACTACCTTGTCAGTTTGGTAGTTTCCGAATAACTGAACATGCAGCTTACAAATGTGGTCACTACGTATCTCTATAGGGATCTAGATACGGAATATACATGAAGGTTCATGGTGAACTTCATTTACCCAAGTCAAGTGGCTCTAGACCATGGAGCGCGTTTACAAAGAGGTTGAAACGCTCACTAAAGTGACTACTTGATTGGGAAGGGATATGCCCACGCGTTTCTATGACAAGTTTTAGATTCTATCGCGGTTCATGTTGGACATGATCTTCATTAGAAGCCCTTAAAGAGTTAAGGGAAACCGCTGAACACTTGAAATCTGAGTTTTAGATGAAGGATTTTGGGAGAACATGATTATGGCTCGGTTTGGAACTTGAGCGTCGTGTCGATAGATGCTTAGGCATTTTGACAAGGTCAAGCCTTCGAGCACCCCCATGATCGTCCGTAGTCTTGATCCTGAAAAGGATCATCTTCGTCGAAAGGATGATGATGAAGATGTGCTAGAGGCAAAAGTGTCTTACTTAGTACAATAGGCGCATTATTGTACTTATCTCAATGCACAAGACCGGACATCTCATATGTTGTGAACTTGTTAGCTAGATATAGCTCTGCGCCAACGCGACGCCATTGGATTGGTGTAAAATATATCTTTCGATACTTGAGATGTATGAATGATATGGGCTTGTTCTATCCCTACAAAGAGATGATGGATTCGGACCCATCACACACCAGAAACGCCGCCAACGCTGGCCTGCGTTCTCTATCCCCATCCCAAAACGACATGTGTTTTGGAAGGTTTTGCTGATGTTGGGTATCTCTCTGACCCACACAATGGTCATTCCCAAACTGGTTAAGTGTTCACCATGGGAAAAGACCGTGATATCTTGGAGGTCTACAGAACAGACCGTAGTCGCTATATCTTTGAACAATGCAGAGATCATTGCTCTTCACGAAGTGGTTCGTGAATGCATATGGATTGGATCCATAATTACGCATGGTCGAACAATTGTGGTTTGAAGTCTACCACAGATGAGCCTACGAGCATTTAGGATAATGCTACTTGTTTTGAACAAATGAGGCAAGGCTACATCAATAGCGATAACACCAAGCATAATCAGCAACAACAGACACTCCTCGAGATCAAAGTGAACTAGGTTCGATCTGAGGACAGTGAGGCAGACTTGTTTACTAAGTCATTGCCCAATACCACGTTCGAGAAACATGTGGCAAGAATTGGCTTGCGGAAATTATCTGAACTCCCATGATCGTAGTCATCAGGGGGAGGTGCAGACATCAGGGGGAGATGTCTACATGTTCGTCTCGAATCGTGAAGGGTGTGTTGTGCTCTTTTTCCCCTTCGACCGAGGTTATTTTTGTCCCACTGGGTTTTTGTTACTCGGCAAGGTTTTTAACGAGGCAACGAAAGAAGCACCGCGTTTGGGCAACACAAGGGGGAGTGTTCAAGGAAAACCTAATTTGTGTTTAGCCCAAACTCTAGGTTACTTGACCTAGTGGTAATAGGATTTAATTAGAAGGATCTAGAATCCTAATCAATGTAGAATTACTTTCCTTGTATGATTGAGATTCTATGCATTGTAATCCTCTATATAAAGAGGCCCCTATTATCAATGAGAACACACAGCAAATTCCTCCCAAATTCAGTTTCTCTAAAACAGTTTCTAAATTCTAACATGATAATCTTAGTAAAGTACTTTCAGTCCAAATATTACTCCCAAATTGTAATAAATATCTAAATAGGGCAAAGAAAACAAGAGGTACGTGGTAAATGTGATGACCTTCTCCAACAATAAAGTCAATCTATTAACCATGACTTTTGAGGAGACTTAAGAGGAATTTCCTAATCGATAATCCGGCAACATCCTTCACGGTGGGTATTGTACTCTTTACATTCAAAGAACAATCCTATGTAATCTTTACCGCACTCCTCACAAGGAAGGATGTTGTCTCTCTTATCAAACGGAATGGAGCTCCTTGACTTACTAACAAGGATGACAAGGGGTGGGACATGAGCGTCGTGCTTGCAGGCACTCCCTAAATTAACTCGTGGATATCTCCCTAGAATGCAATGAGGATGACGATCAAACTCACAATCTTCGCACTGGTAGAACCAATGTGTCGGAGCTCGTGTTCCTACACATATTTCACAATAATGTTCACCTAGCTCGTGTTCAATGCTAGCATAAGCGAGCTTGAGAGGATGCTCGTCGTACCGGTGCCTAGCAGTAGGAGATAATTTAACACATGCAATACAAAGATAAAATTGCATTCCTTGCAAATAAAGCAGAAGGATAAGCATTAGGATCTTATTCAAATATGAGAAAAAAACACTGAAACGATGGTTGATAAATGCCACAAGATAGTTGGTCTCTCTTCTTCAGAATGTCGAATTACCAACTCCACAAGAAAATTGCACATTGTCCTTTCAAAAAGAAAACTGTACATTGTAGCAAACCATGTTATCTCCTATACTGGACAATTCAGACACTACAAATTAACTAAAGACCACTTCCCGGCCAGACCCAGCATACTAAAATGCTCCTTCTCTCATCCTCCTCTTGAGAGATCAACCTCAGAAGTTCTCTGTGTCCTGCCCTGATTGTTTTGAAGGACTCACCCTTTTCCGAACCAACATTTCTACAATGGGGCACTGCCTCTTACGCCCTCCCCTTGGCCTGGACCGGAATTTTTCATCAGCCTCTTCAAAGTCCCCCTGAAATTGAAAGCAATTGTATCCCACACATAAATTCATAATGTGAGTTTGCCTGAAAAGATGATTATGAAACCAACGTGTAACAGTCGTGAATCATCCAGGTATAAAACTCACGTGTGCATGGACATGGCATCCACTCTTTTCATGGTTGTCTTTCACATGCTTGTAGGCAAATCTTTTGCCACAACCAGGAAAGCAACAGACAAATGGTTTGTTTTCAAGGTGAACAGCCTTCACATGTTGACGGAGATTCGATTTCTGAAAATGTAAAACCAAATGTCACCACAGAGAATGCCAAACTATGAACCTCTATTTAAACTTATAAAACCACTCAAAGTTGGTAAGCTGCTTACTATAGTAAACGTCTGAAGACAGCCCTCATAATCACATTTAATTCTCTCCATTGAACCTCCCTCTTCATGTGTGCGAGGATGACTTTTGATATTCTTTTTCAGCTGTTTGGTCCCACATATCTCGCAGGTAATATGTTGGTGGCAGGACTGAATATGAGCTTTAAGGCATTCCTCATTAGGAAATTGTTTCATACAACCTGGTTCAGAACAAAATGCCTCCACTCTATCTAACTTTACTGCAGAATAGAAGGATATAATCACAGTTTGCAATAAACACATTGCCAGAGGCTTTAGCCACACATTTCTTAATTATAAGGAAAACATGTATCATATACAGAGACACCATACAAGAACCAAAGTAACTTTAGAAATGAAAACTACCATGGGAATCCTCATGCTTCCGCAGCTGGGAAGCAAATCTGAACACCTTTCCGCAACCTTTTTCTTGGCACACATGCTGCTTCTGACATCCATCATTGGCTGAAGGGCAATCCTCACCATGAAGTTCACTGACATGCCTAGTCATGTTACCTTGGAAGGCAAACTCACTATTGCAGTTCTCAATTGGACACTTAAAGAGTTTTCCTTGGTGATGAAATAGATGGCGAGTCAAGTGGTCTTTTCTTCTGTAGCTGGAATGACAATCATCCACTGAACAAACATATGGTCTCTGCATACAATAAGCTCAATTAATTGATGTACAATAACAACATTTCAAAAACAAAAACAAAAACAAAAAAAAATATATATATATATATATATATATATAAATTCAAACCTCAAATAAAATACCGCGTGACTGAGGTTCACTTGATGGAGCTCAAGTCAGAACCCTCTGGCATTTTGGAGTTCTTTGTGTGGGATCCAATGCTTCACGCTATCAATATTACATTCTTCATAAGCGTTGATTCCTGCAAAACTTACATCTTAAATTGATTCAATTGAAAATTTGAAACAATACAGACTAAACACACACCTCTTCTTGAGAGAGAGAGAGAGAGAGAGAGAGATAGAGAGAGAGTGCAATAGAAAGTACATCATCAAACTTGTGCTATAAAATACAGAAAACACCATTCAATGAGTAGTTCCAAAGTTGCTGGATTACTCTCAAGTCTCAACTCATTGAACAACCAAGGTTCGCCTAGAAAGATTTCAATAGAAGGAGACAATGTATACTCCATGAAAGAGCTTCAGTCAACAGAAAAGCGCAGTAACTTTTATGAGAATATTAAACTAGCAAAAAAAAAAAAGGAAAAAAAAAAAGACTTTTAACACATCCAAACAAAGAAATACAAAACTTGATCATAAGAGCTCAACAAATCTCAAGTTACGAAGAAAATATGTTTTTCTTTTTCTTTTTCGAAACTATGTATAAGCCAAGGGTTCAAGACACTCACAAATTAAAGAAAATTGCGGGCATCATATGGTTTCGCATGGATCTTTAAAGGTTTTGGTTCAATATATTAGATAGGCCACAATAGAGTAGCTTACAATAAAATCTAATTTATTGTTAAACTAATGGTAAGCCAATTTCAATAAAATCTTCTGTATGCAGGATTCAATCCAGATAAAAACCAAAACCCATATTTGAGCATGTGATTAGGCGATCTGCTTTCAGCATAGCCTTTGGAGGAAGGCGAACTTGGATGAAAGCATGCTATTTTATGCTTACAGAATGACAATCAGTCAAGTAATAAATATAGTGCTCACTGTTCTATTTTTCTTATTCTTCCTCTTCTCCTTCTTCTGGTTAGGGATCTTTATGCATGGAGTGGTTCCAAATCCAGGGATCTAGTTGATACTAAGGATTGTTGTGATTTGACCATCTAAATAGAATGAAAAAGAATCTTAGCTGACAGAATAGTGATGATAGGAAAAGCTTATTGAAGCAGTACTTAAACTGTCAAAAGAATAAAGGAAAAAAAAAAAAAGAACTGAAATATCATTTGAACCTTTAAAACAGAACTAAAAATCAATAATCATTATCCTGAAAGAACAAGGAGGTAGTAAAGAAAAAGTCTAAGTTTATAAGGTCTTGCATTAAAAGACAATTTCAGTGTTAATTAACCCTTCAAAGTTGTTAGATAAAAGGAAAAGCCAGAAAGAAAAAAATGTAGAATTAAGATCCATCAGTTCAAACCAATTAGGCCAACTCCATAAGCACCAAATATAACAAGACTCCATTTGGATAGAGTTCAACAACAAGGCTAACTTTGTCAAAAAGAAAGACTGCAAAACATCAGATGGAATGTATTTGATATGACAAGATGCAATACATTAAAAGGCATAATTATAAGCAATGAGTCATTTGAAATTCATTTGTTTCTCTTTCTCTAGTTCTAAATCAGTAAATCAAATCTTAACATATATGCAATAGAACAGAAAAATACTGAAACATCACTTAGAATGTACAGGAAGAATATATTGCGTCTCCAGTAAAAGTTATATATTAAATTGAGTCGATGGATAGAATACAGAAACTTCACCTAGAAGGTACATGTACATAGAAAAAAGGAAACACCATTCAGCTATTAATTTAGAAGTTGCTGGTTTCCATCTCAACTCACTAGACAACCAGACTCCACCTAGAAATATTTCAGTACAAGCAGACCATGTATATTCCATGGAAAAGTTCCACGCAAGTGGAAGTAATTGCTATAAGAAGATTAAAACTAGTGAAATATGAATCTAATTCAATCAAATATTAAGAATAGCAAAACTCATTATTTGAGCTCAGCAAATCTCAAGTTACAGAGAGAATACAGGTTGCTTTTCTCTCAAGCCTAAAAGACTTGTTTGTTGGCAAATGCCATTGGTGCCTCAGGGAAAGCCTTTATTCTCATATCCACAAACTATGGTAAGCCAAACGGTTCAAGAAGCGCAAAATTTGGAAGCAAACAAAAATTGTGGGCATCCTACAGTTTAACAAGTGATTCTGCAGAATCTGGTTCAATATGTCAGTGAGGCCTCAATTCAGAGTAGCTAAATACCTCACAATAATCTAATTTTAATTTCAACAAAATCTTGTGTACACAAGATTCAATCCAGTTAAAGATAGAAACCCATATTCGAGCATGTTATTTGGTGACATGAAGTTTTCCTTCAGCGTCACATTTGAAGGAAAACTTGGACAAAAGCATGCTGTTTTATGCACTACCTCCATAGGTCCTTCGGTTAGAGAAGTTCTTAAAGAATAAGAATAGTGACACTCGGTCAATATAAATATATAGTGCTCATAGATTCTATTATTTATATTCCCATTCTCATCCTTCTTCTGCTCAATCTGTTGTTTCTCTTTTAGACTAAGTATCCATTTGCACCGAGTGGTTCCAAATCTAGGAATTTATTTGATACTGTAAGGATTTACAAGTGTTTGATCGACAATCGACATAGACTGAAAATGAAAACTTAATTAGCTGATAGAATAGCGGTAAAAGGAAAAGCTTATTGAAGCAGTACTTGACTGTCAAAAAAAAAAGGAACTAAAATATCTTCTGAACCTTTAAAACATAACTTAAAATCAACATTTACCTTGAAAGAATGATAGAGAGTAAAGAAAAAGTCTAGCCTGGCACTGGAAAGGAATTTAAGTGGCGGCCCTTCAATGTTGTTAGTTAAAAGCCAAAGCCAGAAAATAGTAGAATTAAGATCCATTAAAACTTTCAAAATTGACCAGGCTAACTCCAAATACATGCACACCAAATTAAACAACGCTCCTTTTGCATGGAGTGATTTCAAAACAAGGATTTTGATTGACAGCAAGGCTATATTTAAAAAATTAAAAAAAAGACTGCAAAACATTTGAACACTCAACTACAAGAAATGAGTCATTTCAAAATCACTTGTTTTTCTTCTCTAATTTAACTCAAATCTCAACATCGGTGCATTCTAATAGTTTAAACAAACAAGCCAACGATGAGTGCTTCATATGAAAAGTTTCATCAACAGATAAAGAGGAGGTATGAGAATGATAAAACTAGATTATATGGGCTCAACAAATCTCAAAGTTACATAACCAGTATCAATTTTTTTTTTCTTTTTCTCATCAAAACTTTGTAAGCCAAGGGTTCAAGATGCTCGGTCCAGGAACAAAATTTTGGGTACGTATCCTATGATTTGACAAGTGATTCTGCTAATTCTTGAGTTCAATATGTTAGGGAGACCTCAATATACAAACTCTTCTGTCCAAAACAAGACTCAGATATCAAAATTGAAACCACACATTTGACCATGAAAATCCAAGAGCAAGTATGGACAAAAGCACATTGCTTCGTTCACTCCCTCCATTGGTCCTAGGTTACGCAAGTTCATAAAGAAAAGAAAATTGTGATGCCACTCATTGTATAATTGACATATATTGATATTGGAGCTTAATCTTGCAACAGAAACCAAATAGTTTTCTTTATCTGTAATACGGAGAACAGGAAATCATGTATACTCTAGAGATAATAGAAAAGACTATACACCTCGAGGGAATGACTCTGCATATGTTGCTTGAGATGTGCAGGTTTTTTGAAACTAAGCCCACATTCCTGGCAAGTATTGGACTTTCCTCTCTCAACTTCTGAATCGCCATCTCCATTAGCCTCGGCCATATCCCTCTCGTACTTTACCAAAATTAACCAAATAAATTTAACATAACCAATTCCAACTGTGAAGACAAAACCCAATAATCCCATAACAGAATATCACTCAAACTCAAAGACTCAGTTCATAAAGATTCAAACTTTGAGTGTGTGAAGAAGAAGGGAGTGAAACCTTCTGGTAGGTGAGGACGTGAGAAGCAATGAGGGACTTTTTGGACCGGCAGATGCCACAGTAATCGCAGATCGCAGTAATAGCGCCTAATGTCCCTGAAAGTAGGCACCTCCGTCTCGGCTTCAGCTTCCTCCATGGCAGTTGTACTTGCTCAAGTATCTAAATGAGCAACAGCGTCGAGTTGAGTACTTAAGTTTATAGAAACTTCGAACCAGGGAGTTTGTGAATGGCCAAATTTGGGTTATGTTAGGTAGTTCAAATTTTTCTCATTTCTTTTTTTTTTTTTTTGGTTACAAACAGTTGAGGGAGGGAGCCAGGGAGGCTTCCCTACATTACCAGGGCCGGGGCAAACTTATGACCTTGATCCAACAAGATTTACGAAACTGGCCAGTGTCCCAGCCTAGTCCATTCGTATAGAATTATGCAAGACAATTTCTTTTTTGTTTATTTTTTTATCAAGTTTCTTTTTTGTTTTTTGGAAATTGTTATTTTTCATAGAGAGTCTTTCTAAAAGGACTAGTTAAAAACTTTCTTATCAACGGTTTGTGAGACTCACTTTTCGATTACATTATGGCAAATTAACCGATCAAATCACTAATGAGTGTATCACTTCTGAAAATTTTCTTACAAATCACTAATTGTTAAGGTAACTAGATCAAATCAATGGATGAACCAAATTTGTCAAACCTGAACCATTCATGTTCATAACTGTGAGGGTGATTTTGTGTTTTGGACTTTAGGTAGCAAGACCCACTTGATTAGGCGAGACTAGGCCCAAAATTGATCAAATGTTAGACCTGAGAACAACTTTGTTGTAACCAGCTAGATGATAACAACGGTAATTACAGCTACTTTCACAATAACAAAACTTATAGGTGGATATGGTGTGGGAGCTAGATGCCTGGGAGTTTAGTAGAGAGAGAGATAGTTCCAGTAATGGCATGGTTTTTGGGTTTTGGATTAAGGTTGATTGGGGAATTGATGGGTAGGGATTCAAAGATGAAGCTTGATCTCTTGCTTGGTGTTTTGAGGTTGTTGTGGTCTGATTTCCAACAGCGATGAACCTGCTTTTTATAGTGGAGGTAGGCAGGGAAGATTGGTGATAAGAACCGAGGGCTTTGAGGAGGTATTCTCATTTTTGGTGGGATAATCCTAAAGCTCTCAACTTTTGTTTTCTCCATGAAACCAAAAGGGTGAAAGCTTGTTCTGGCCCTGAGGGTGAAGGTCTGTGGTATAGGTATAGGATGGTGATAATCCCAGATCATGCGCTGCTGTGATCTTTGAGGGATTCTAATCCCCTAATTTCTGCTATTGTAAATTGTGATCACAAAGTCTAAGGGTTATTGGAAATTAAAGTAGGATTGCTAGGGATGTGAATTAGAAAGCTTCTCCATTGATTCTGAGTTCTTACCAGAAATGCTGAAGCACTAATCCCAGCAGCAGCTTTGATAGAACGATATTTCTGGTTTGGGCAAGAAGATGACTTCAACAGGTTTTAGGGCTAGAGACTGATGTAATGGACTTTGGGTAAGGAAATGACTAGTGGGCTTTAAGTCTTGTTGGGCCTGCTTTCATCTCTCTACTATAGCCTTTTCTTAAGATTTTAGTCCCTCAAGCATGAATTTTGGTCCCCAAGTCCAAAATTGTCGATGGACCTTATCTTAACAATAGGCCTCACAGAATCTGTTACCTTCCACACCACACCCCTCCGTATAAGCCCCAAACGTAGCTTAGATCTGCGTGTATTGCGTGGTAGTTAAGCATGCTAATTTCTTTGAAAGGTGCATGTTAGTTATTAAGAATTTGGGCTTGTTGTATTTCTTGCTAACTAGAGGGCTTCCTTTTGACATGAAATGGGCTTGTTTGAAGGCCCAACTAGGTTACGATGTTGATGATTCACATTTTTCACCTGTCACTCATAAAACTTGGGCTCGTAGAATTTTGAGTGTCAACATTAGCTCCCTTGATTATGTAGATCATATGACCGTGTTACAGGCTATATAATCAAAGTCTGGAGACCTATTGTGTATATGTAATAGCCTCTTCTTCCTTTTTTTTCTTTTTAATGGAGCTGCGTTGGCTTGTGTATCTTCCTGACACGAACTATGACTTATCAAATTTCCCATGTGAAAACAGATTCTCATCAATATTGGACTCCTAGTTAGAAGAGAGGAGTCCAACTTTTTACTCACTTTCCTTCTAGGAAAACGGTATTGGCGTGTAAAGTCTCTTTATTTTTCTTCCATATTTTGATTTGCACGAGACATCCTTCTCTTTCAAGAGTCCAGTTCTCGATCTAAGGAAAGAAGGCTCATCTCCCTTTCAAATTTCTTTGGCTTGATTATGACCTCCTTATCTTATTCCATAACAGATCGATTGTGTTAGGTTCATCGCAGAGCCGCTTTGGGATGCTCGATAAAGTTCCGCTCTTCATAGGCTTGTCGGATCGCGTCCTATCCTGCTTAGTGTAAGCATGCTCTTCCTCTTTTTTTCTTTTCTCTTCTCCTTTTCTTTTCCTCTTTTTGATTCAATACATGCTGCTATTATAGCCTTGTTTTGGTCCCCACGATATCAGTTTGTCGACGCGATTTCTTGTTGTTTGATTTGTTGATGTGATTGACTCGTTGCATATCACGTATTCTATTCTGGTGTTATCAATTTTGCTGCCATAACTGCTTGTCGCTTTAGCTATACTGATCCACTTTTGTGATCGAACTGCTGTTGTAATCAATTTTTGCTATTGTGAGTGATTTGGTACCACGTGCTTTGAAAGGTACACAACCTGTAAGTATTTCTTCTCATTCCCTAGCCTCATAAAGCATCTTGATTTTTTTTTTTTTTTTTTACTGTCATGACATCAATGAAGTTGGTATAGCAGGGTATTATTGGCTATGTAAAGTGTGTCTTCTTGGCTTGGCTTGACTATATGGACTCAATGGCCTTAATTTTTTGCTTAGTTCTTTGCTTGATGCGTAATAATAGATTAATTCAGCATGAGTGGCTTGGATTCTTTCTTCTTTGCGTTATGCGTGGAGTTTTTTTTTTTCGTTTCTTTTTACTACTATAATTGTGATTAGACATCATGTAGTTTGCTGTCAATCCGTTTGGTTCACCATGTAAGTTGTGTCTATTAGCTTGTCTTGGCTATATGGATTCAATAGTTTTATGTTTAATTTAGTTCTTTGCTTGGCGTATGATAATTAATTTGGCTGAGCATGGAGTGGCTTGGATTCTCTTCTTTTTTTTCTTTTTTTTTTTATGTTTAATTTAGTTCTTTGCTTGGTGTATGGTAATTAATTTGGTTGAGCATGGAGTGGCTTGGATTCTTTTTTTTTTTTTTTTTTTTTGCGTTATGTGTGGAGTTTTTACTGCTTTGATTGCAATGAAACATGATGCCACTTGGTATCATTTAGTTTAGTTCATCATGTAAATTGTGCCTGTTAGGTTGGATTGACCATGTTGGTTTTATGATTTTAATTTTGCTTGGCATGTAATAGTTAATTGATTCAACGTTTGTGACTAGACTGCTGCGGTTCAGTGGCTTGGTCTCCTTTCTTCTCTCTTTTTTTTTCTTTAAAAAATCTCTCATTGTATGTGCAGGCCCCTGTATCTTCCTAGCGGATCATGGAGCCTGAGGTATCTAGTCTGGTCGATCATCACTTTGTGCTTAAGGATGGTCTTAAAAGTGGTCAGTTCAGAGGCAATCTCAAAACTTCTAGAGACGTCAGTCTTGAGCATATTTCTAGGTTGCAGATTGAAAGGGGGGATTATCCGGCAGCCCCCATAAACTTTGAGTATCCTTGTGGTTTGTCTATATGGTGGCCGCAGTAGGTTGATGATGAGCTAAAAGATAAGGCCACGACTTTCAAAGGCTACGGTCTTGTCTTCTATATTCATCTCTGCTCGCTGTGACATCAACAGGGATGTGGATTCTCTTCGTCATTTGGTGCGGAGGTGGAATCCTCATACGCATACCTTTGTTTGTGAGTGGGGAGAGTTTACTCCGACTTTGGAGGACGTCTTTAACATCATGAGGCTTCCAATTACTAGTTCAGTCAACCCTTTTGATTTTGATTTTGACTGAGATTCTGAAAAAAAAAAAAGTTGTAGGTTCTTGTGGAAGGGGCCTCTAGTGTCAAAGTATTGTGTAAGCCCCCTTTAGGATCTTTGTGTTTTACTTAAGCAAAATCAGAAAATAGATGAACTGAAAACAGAAACAACACAGCAGATTTTATAATGGTTCAGCCAAAACTTTAGCCTACGTCCACTTGGTGATCTCTCTTGAGAGATTCACTAGCACTATGAAGAATTTAGGTGTTTACAAGTACTTATTGCAGATCCCTCAAACCCCTTAGACTAGTTCTTATCTCTTTATCACCTTGACTCTCAGTTTTCTGCACTTTCTGTCTTAATTCCAGAAAACCCATTGCAGCTCCTATTTATAGGACATAGAGGCTGCTGATACAACATGGGATTAGGATTCCTAATCCTAATAGACTAAGCCTTTCTAAGCCTATAATAAAAATCCTAATAGAACTTGAAAGACTAACTTTCCTAGAACTTATAGAAAAGCTGCGCATAAACCTCTTTCCTTTCTAGACTTGGATTTGAATTCTGCATCCTAATTTTCCAGATTGTATCAATGAGCCAAAAACACAACAATCTCCACCTTGGTGAGTTGATACCAAAATGATTGCTACAACCTTCAGGATGTCTTGAACTTCTTGAAGCAATACCGAACAAACCTTCAAGAACCTTCACCTTGGCAAGACTCTTCTTGCCTCAACGCACCTCAAGTGAGGAGGTGCTCCACCACAACTCAGCATGTTGTGATACTGAGCAAGTTCAAGCAATGCCTGAACTTCTCTACAACAATGGGCTTGGTAAGACAATCTGCAGCATTGTCATTTGTGTGAACCTTCTCTACAATGATATTTCCAAATTCTACCCAATCTCTGATTCTGTGATAGCGAACATCAATGTGTTTCGTCCTTGCATGAAACACTTGATTCTTTGCCAAATGAATGGCACTTTGACTGTCACACTTCACTACCACGCCTTCTTGGTGAATTCCAAATTCACTTGCTAGCCCATTCAACCAAATAGCTTCCTTTGAAGCTTCTGTTAATGCCATATATTCTGCCTCAGTAGTAGATAGAGTTGTGACTGCTTGAAGAGTTGATTTCCAGCTCACAGGTCCTTCTCCACAAGTAAAAACATAACTTGTTGTGGACCTCCTTCTATCTAAGTCTCCTGCATAATTAGCATCCACAAAACCAGCCACACATGCTACTTCTTGTTTCCTCTCAAACAAGATTCCAAGCTGCCTAGTCCCTTTTAAATACCTCAAAATCCACTTCACTGCTTCCCAATGGGGCTTACCCGGATTTGACATGTACTTAGAGACAACACTCAATGCTTGAGCTAAATCTGGTCTTGTGCAAATCATCGTATACATGAGACACCCTACTGCACTTGCATATGGAACATCCTTCATCACATCAATCTCTTTTTGACTTGATGGCCTTTGCTTTGCACTTAACTGATGATGTGCAGCTAATGGGATAGAAACAACCTTAGCTCCATCCATGTTGAAGCGTTCAAGTACCCTCAGAATGTACTTTTCTTGTGACAGCCAAATTTTACCAGCTTTTCTATCCCACCTTATTTCAATTCCAAGGATCTTTTGTGCAACTCATAGATCCTTCATGTCGAATTCAGCTCCCAATTTCTTCTTAAGCTCTTGAATTTTCAACATATCCTTGCATGCAATTAGCATGTCATCTACATACAAAAGTAGTAGAATAATCTCCCCATCTACGAATACATGGTAGTAAATGCAGCAGTCATATAGACACCTTGTGTAGTCTATTTTCAGCATGTATGTGTTGAAACGCTTATACCACTGCCTCGGTGATCGCTTAAGTCCATATAGGGACTTCCTTAACCGACAAACCAGATCCTCTTTTCCTGTTTCAACAAAACCCTCCGGCTGCGACATATAAATGTCTTCTTCGAGGTCCCCATGAAGAAACGCAGTTTTCACATCCATCTGCTCAATCTCCATATCATACTGAGCTGCTATAGACAACAATAACCAAATTGAAGTGTGTTTGACGACCGGAGAGAAAATCTCGTCATAATCCACTCCCTCTTTCTGTGAATACCCTTTTGACACCAAACGTGCTTTATACTTTATGGCATCAACATCATGTATTCCTCCTTTCTTCCTAAACACCCACTTGCAGCCAACAAGTTTTCTTTCTTTGGGTTTAGGAACCAACTCCCACACGGAATTCTTATGCAAAGATTCCATCTCTTCTATCATAGCACCAATCCAACCTGCTCGTTCTTCGCTTTCTATGGCATCTTGATAAGTAGTTGGATCACCTTGACTTATACTCAGAGCATGACTCACATCTTCTTCCAGTTCGAATCCAAACCTTTGTATCTTTCTTGGATTCCTCTTAGGTTTGTCAAGTGCTATGCTTCTTTTAAATGACTCAGGTGCTTGTGGGATAGGGGAATTTCGACCCCTCTGTGGGGATTGCTCCACCTGAGCCCTAACTGGTGACTGTTGTTGCTACTCTGTTTCTTCAATAGCTCCTTGATCATTCCCTACTTGCTCAATTTGCTCCACCTGAACTTGGGAATCTTCATCTGATGATTTAGCTAATGAAATCTTGATTGCTTCTTCTTCAACAACAGCCATCTTCTCCTTCTTGCTATTAACCTCCTCATTCAATGGCATAGTCTTCTCATCAAAGATTACATCCCTGCTAATCACCCTTTTGTCGTTGACTATATCCCACAACTTATAACCTTTCACCCCTTTCTCAAAGCCGATGAACAAGCACTCATGGGACTTAGGTTTTAGTTTGGTTCTTTCATCGCTGGGAATATGTGCATAAGCAGTGCAACCAAACACTCTCAAGTTGGAATAATCAATTGGCTTTCCAGACCATACCTCCTCTGCACACTTGAAGTTAATAGCCTTAGAAGGTGATCGATTAATCAAATAACATGCATGATTAACCGCTTCTGCCCAAAAAGTTTCAGGCAACCCTGCATGAAGTCTCATGCTTCTTTCTCTCTCCATGAGAGTTCTGTTCATCCTTTCTGCAACACCGTTTTGTTGAGAAGTCTTCTTAACAGTAAAGTGTCTTGTGATGCCCGCATCCTTGCACAGCTGTAAGAATTGATTATCTCTATATTCACCTCCATTGTCACTTCTCAAACACTTGGTTTTTCTGCTTGTTTGGTTTTCAACTTCAGCTTTCCACTCCTTGAACTTAGTGAAAACCTGGTCTTTAGTTTTCATAAAGTATACCCAAACCTTCCTTGAAAAATCGTCTATGAAAGAGACAAAGTATCTGGCTCCACCCTTTGATTTTGTTGGTGTAGGCCCCCAAACATCTGTGTGAATATAGTCCAATACTCCTTTGGATTTGTTCTCACTGCTGCCCACATTGAACATCACCTTGGTCTGCTTTCCGAGTGTGCAATACTTGCAAAATTCAAGTTTGCAACTCATTACACCTTCCAGCTGATCCCTTTTGTGTAATTCTTGCAACCCTCTTTGGCTCATGTGCCCTAGCCGTTTATGCCAAAGCTCAGTCTTATCTTCTTCCGTACAAACTGCCGCTCCACCTACCACCGTAGAACCCGTAAGTTTATACATGTTATCTGGTTGCATCACACTCTTCATGTAGACCATTTGTCCCTTTCCTACCTTGAGCTGTCCTTTTTTAGATTTATACCAAAATCCAGCCTTATCCAAAGTGCTCAATGAAATCAGATTTCTGCTCAATTTTGGGACATGTCGGACGTTTCCCAGCGTTCGGACAATTCCATCATGCATCTTGATCTTTACTGTTCCGATTCCCATAATCCTACAAGGTGAATTATCTCCCATCAAAACTTCCTCGGTGTCCTCTCTTCATATGTGTCGTACCAATCTCTGTGTGCACACATATGAAATGTACAGGCTGTATCCAAGGTCCAATATTTAAGCGCGCTGGAGCTAGTTGTTACTGCGAGAAGTTCTCTATCGTCACTATAATTTCCAGCAATGACATTGGCTGACTTGGAGCTTTCTCCTAACATCTGCACCTTTTTCTCCTTCCATTGTTTACAATTCCTTTTCCAGTGGTCGAGTGAACCACTTTCGAAGCAACCATTCTTCTTTTCTTTGCCTTTCCCTCCCCCCTTAGATTTAGACCTGCCTCTTTCTTCAAATCCACCACCTCTATTCCTGGACCTTCCTCTCTCCTTGCCTCAGACATGAAGTCCCCGTGCTTGAGAACTTTCTTCATCTTTGTCCATTTTGACATATGATTCCAAGTTCTCACACACTTTAGAAAGTGTGATAGTATCTTTGAATATCATGGTGGTTTTGAAGTGCTTAAATGAAGGTGGAAGCGAATGAAGTAACATGACAGCCATGTCTTCGTCATCCATCTTTGCTCCAACCTTCTCCAAGTTTGATATGCAATTCTGAAAATTGCATATGTGATCGTTAAGATCATCCCCTTCCTCCATCTTGAGGCTAAAGAGCTGTTCCTTCAAGAGCAACTTGCTGCTAATAGTTTTACCCTTGTAGACGCTTTCAAGCTTCTCCCATGCTTCCTTTGCAGTCATATTCTCACCAATATGAAGCAAGACATTATCAGCAAGATGCAGCTCAATGGAGCTCTTTGCTTTCTTATTCTTCTTCGTATAATCTGCTTCAGTCATTGTTGTAGGCTTATCTCCAATTGCCTCATCAACCTCTTGTTGAACCAGAACGTTTTTCATCTTCCTCTGCCAAAGCGTGAAGTTGTCCTTGCCATTAAAGGGCTTAATGGACGGTTTCACATCTCCTGCTTCGACAATGACTTTGCCGTTCACCATCGCAAAACACCTTGAGCCTAAGCTCTGATACCACTTATTGTGTAAGCCCCCTTCAGGATCTTTGTGTTTTACTTAAGCAAAATCAGAAAATAGATGAACTGAAAACGGAAACAACACAGCAGATTTTATAATGGTTCAGCCAAAACTTTAGCCTACGTCCACTTGGTGATCTCTCTTGAGAGATTCACTAGCACTATGAAGAATTTAGGTGTTTACAAGTACTTACTGCAAATCCCTCAAACCCCTTAGACTAGTTCTTATCTCTCTATCACCTTGACTCTCAGTTTTCTGCACTTTCTATCTTAATTCCAGAAAACCCACTGCAGCTCCTATTTATAGGACATAGAGGCTGCTGATACAACATGGGATTAGGATTCCTAATGCTAATAGACTAAGCCTTTCTAAGCCTATAATACAAATCCTAATAGAACTTGAAAGACTAACTTTCCTATAACTTATAGAAAAGCTGCGCGCAAACCTCTTTCATTTCTAGACTTGGATTTGAATTCTGCATCCTAATTTTCCAGATTGTATCAATGAGCCAAAAACACAACACAAAGAATGTAAGTGCCATTTTGCAAATTAGGTGAAGCATTTTTGGGGAGTTACTGAGAACGGTGTGTTTGTTCCAGGTAGAGGCTTTAATTCTGGCTGCCGTTTGGAAGCGATGCTTTCTCTGTGGTTAACAAAATTTGTCTTCATTGAGTTCTCTTATGAGTATGTTGAAGAGTGCGTGTTCCCCTTGGCGATTGCAATAACAGCCAGCAATAGATTTCCATTGGGACCAATGTTTCTTGGACATGTCTATCGCCTGCTGGACTACATCGTTGTTGATGAGTTAGAGAGTGTTGCTCGGTATGGAGTGACTACTTTGGTTTCCACGACTTTTCTGTAAGTATTCATCTGGGAACGGTTCAAAGGGTTAAGGTGGATCCCTTAACCTTGAGTCTATCTCTGGAATTATACAACAACGATAGAGAGGGCAGTAGCAAGCACGGACTAAATATCTATCGCCGGTACTCCCTCTGTTGTGCTGCTAGTTCAAAAGAAAGCAAGAGAAAACAGTGTTTGTTCCGAGTATGTTGGATAACGTACATAATTTCATTTGGTAGCCTTATCTCTAGCCTTCTCAGTTTGAAACTCTTTCACTTTTTGTTAGAGAAGAGCAGTGTGATACGGCTCTTGGTCGTGTTGAACGCTATTTGACTCTTTGCCTAAATTTTATTCCTTCCATCAGTGAGGACAAGGAGGTCTTGGATTTTCTTGCTGTTGTTTATTCTCCTGATAGAGTGATGCGGCAACTTGGTTGTCTTCAAGAGGTTCCATCGCCTCCTCCTCGCTCTCTTAACTAGAAGATTAGGAATGATTCTCCTGTAGAAGTTAGATGCGCTTTTGATTTTACTGGTAGAATTGTGGACCTCTCATCTCAGTCGCCGGGAAACGTTGTAAATGCTAATGTTTCCCATGCTTATAGTTGTTATTGGAGGGGAGTATTGTGCAGGTTCAGGCTTTTTGTGAAAGCTAGCAGCCCTCAATTAGAGTTGAGACCTATTACCAGCAGTAGATTGGCTAGTCCCAAGGTTGTCTTGACCTATGCTGGAAAGCATAACCTCATCTATATTGAGGTGTACAGCGATGGTACTAGAAAGAATGTCAGTTATTTAAAAGGTTTTAAAGCTAAGAGTGTGGAGAAGGAAGGAAAAAAGCATGGCAAGAAGGCAAGTGATAAGGGTAATGTGAAGGAACAAAGCTCCCAGAAGCCTATTTGGTGTTTTAAGCCTAAAGTGGATTTTGATAAATTCATCAATACGACTCGTCATGGAATCAAGTTGATGATTCCCCCAAGTACATTGCTTCAAAAGAACAAGGAGGTGAAAAAGAAAGCAGCTTCAACTTTGTTAGCAGGTGGTGCTTCTCATGTAAAGCAAACGAATGCTACAGGTTTCGAAGCAAAAAAAGGAACAAAGAGGAAGGCTGGTGTAAATTCTAGTGTCCCTCAGCTATTGCATAAAATTTATGAGTTCCTCTTCTCCTCGTGGTCCTCCAGTTTATGTTGAATTGCCTGATACAGAGTCCGATCACAGAGAGGGTTCTCAAGGGGGTCCGACTGATACTTCTAAAAAGGATCATGCTAATTTTTTAAAAGAGGCCTCTGATCATGTTCCTAAGGTGTCTCTCAAGGATGTAATTGATCAAGATGGTGACGATCAGGTTGTTTCTTCATCTTCCTCTTCATTTCACATTGCAAACCTCTTAGTACAGATTTAGGTATTATCATGGTGATGTAACATACAAAAAACTTCTGGAATGACAACACAGAAGATGTGTCTTTGCAAGTGACTACAGGGATTGATAGAGGTATCTTTCTCTTGAAAAAAAAATTAAATGATAAGATAAGGACCTTCATGTATTGAGGTCTAGTAGTAGTAAGACTTGAGCCATTTGCCATTGATGGGGTCAGTTAGTTCACTGTTGTTAGCATAAATTAACAAGATGATAATAACCACTACTGTGAGACTCCTTAACGACAAATGGTCCCTCCCACTGAGCTGCAAAATTTAGAAGGGCCGGACATCTGTCTTCTTACCCAGTCAGCGATTTCCCCTTCTTTGAAGCTTCTCTCCTTGATTGTTCTATTGTAAGCTTTGGTCACTCTTTACCAATACGCTTCTGCCTTTGCCTCTGCTTGTTTTCTTCTCTCATCTGCTGATTCAAGATCCATCATCCTCCCCTTTGCACAAGATTCATCATCACATTCCAGATCGTTTACTGCTAGCCTTTTAGCTGTCTTGACCATAAGCGCCACTGGTAACTGCTTCGGATCCATAAACCAAGGAATATGGAGAAAACTCGGTGGCACTCCTAAGTGAGGTGCGATAAGCCCACAGGGCATCTGGCAGATGAATACTCCATCCTCCCTTGTATTCATGCACTATCTTGCTCAAGATCCGAATAAGTGTCTTGTTTGTAGCTTCAGCTTAGCTGTTCCCTTTGGAATAATAAGGTGTTGATCTCCTATATGCTTGATTTCGTATCCCTTAAGTGTTTTGCTTACTTCTTGATTAACGAATGGTGTTCCAATATCAGACAATTTTGTAAGGAATGCTGAATCTGCAAACGATGTTTTCCCTTATAAAATTTGAAATTGCAGCTCCCATTGCCTTATGAAGTGGAACTGGCTCCATTCATTTCGTGAAGGACTCAGTTGCTATAAGGTTCCATATGAAGCCCCCAGAAGGTGGGTGAATGGTTCCTACTAAGTCCAACCACCAAGTGTGGAATGGTCAAGGTGTCTTCATGTCTTGTAACAACGTCGGTGGCTTGTGACTTTAGTTTCCGTGTGCTTGGCATGTGTGACACTTCTTGACTGTGTTGTGGGCATCCTAGCGAGTGTTAGGTCAATAGTATCTTAAGTTTAACAACTGCCGGTAAAGCTTTTTTCTTCACTGATGCTCTCCACACTCTCCAGCATGCACCTCTTGCAGGACTTGTTGACATTTAGTAGTCCCAAGGCATCTTAATGGCTCACCATTGAATCCCTTCCTATACAGCGTGCTCCCATCCACAAAATACCTTTTTATTATCTTCTTATTTTGAATGCATGCTTACAATCTTCCAGCAATGTCTTATAAGGTATTCTAAGTATGGTGATCTCCAATCCTCCGTGATTGCTGCTGTAAATCCCTCCTACTCTAACTGGATCAAGGAGCATTTGGGGCATGAATGTTGCGTCTTTACTGCTTGTTTCTTCATGCCTGGCCAGTAATGACCTCTACCTTGCAATCTTCGGTATAAGCTGACCACCTGCTCAACCGTACAAGTGGCATCATGTACCTCTTACAATCTTCTTTGAGCTTCCCTTTCATCAACACAACGGGCCAACACTCCTCCCAGGAGACGCTTGTATAACAATCTGAATGTCAAACTATAGTCTCCTAGCATCCTGAGCTTGTCTCCTTTGTCTAACTAAGCCATCTCATTCTTGACAGATTCTTGCCAATCATTCTCGCTTGGTGGGCTTGAGAGAATCACAGCTTCTACACATGGCTTGTTGTTTTGGATTACAGTGATGTTGGGTTGCTCCTTTGTGAACAAAAGTTTAGAGCCAAGGGTAGCTAAAGCGTCTGCATATCCGTTAGTGTTGTCGGGAATGTGCTCAAGAGTTATATGTTTAAACCCTTTGATTAGCTTTTCTGCCAAAGTCCTATAGGGTGTCAAGGTTGCTTCTTTCACTGCAAAGTCTCCCTTCATTTGACTAATGACTAGGTTTGAATGCCCGATCACTCTGATTTGATTTTCTTAACTCTCAATTCATGCGTAGTTGAGAGCCCAGCAATAAAAGCTTCATATTCTGCAACATTATTGGTGCATGAGAAGTTTAACTTGAACAAGAGAGAGGTTTGGCATGCCCCTTAGGGTCCACAAGTACAACTCTAGCTCGTCCTCCATTAGCCGTGGCTGACTCGTCGAAGTGAAGGTCCAGGGTTTTTCTTCTTCAACCATCATTGTCATTCCAGGTAATGGTGTCGTACATACAATGTCGAACTCAGACAACTGGAGCAGCCATCTTGCCAGCATTAGTCTCGTCAGCAAATATCTGACCAAATCAATCTTCACCATAAGTTGAAGTTTGGGAGCCAAAAAATAGTGGCGTAACCTTTGTGCTGCATAGATAAGTGCCAAACAAAGCCTTTCCGCCTTCGGGTAGCATATTTCATCTCCTCTCAAAAGTTTGCTCACATTGTAAATCAGAAATTCTTCCCTAGCTTCACTATCCAGTGCTAATAATGCTCCCATGACTGGATTGGTAGAGGCCAGATAGACTTTCAAAGGGATGCTCGGAGTTGGTGCTTTCATGGTCGGGAGCTTGGTGATGAGCTGTTGTACCTTCAAATAAGCCTCTTTGCATTTAACGTTCAATGTAAATTTGTTCCCTTTCTTCAACAGAGGCGTGAATGCCTTGATCACAGCAGTTAAACCGGGTATGAAGCATCTTATGTAATCCAATCTTCTCAGGAAACTCTTCAATTCCTTCTGACTTAAGGGTGGTGGGAAAGATGTAATGGCCCTAATTTTGCTTGGACCAGCATCAATGCCTCTACTATGCACCACAAAACCAAGAAACTTTGCTGAAGACACCCTAAATCCCCTAAATCCATACTTTTTTGGATTCATCTTCAAATTATATTCTCTACATCTTTGTAGTACTTTCCTCAAGATACCCTAATGTTCACCTCTAGTCTTAGACTTCACCACCAAATCGTCGACATAGTCTTCCACTTCTTTTCTTATCATGTCATGAAACACTGCTGTCATTGCCCTTTGATAAGTGGCACCAGTGTTTTTCAGGCCAAACGGCATGACAGTATAGTAGAAGTTCCCATATGATGTGCGAAAAGCCGTCTTTTTAGCATCCATGGTGGCCATTTTAATTTGATTATAGCTGCTGGAACCATCCATGAATGACAGCATGCCATTGCCTGAGGTTGAATCTATAAGAACATCCATGTTCGGCAATGGGAATTCATCTTTGGGACATGCCTTATTCAACTCTCTGAAGTCAACACAAACTCGTATCTGACCATTATTTTTCTTCACAGTGACAATATTTGCTAGCCAAGTAGGATGCTTGATTGGCTTGATGAAATCGGAGGCCAAGAGTTTTTCAATTTCTTGCTTGATTTGCCACTCATCATTAGGTTGGTAATTTCTTCTCCACTGCACCACTGGTTTCGCTCCTAACTGCACGTTCAGAGTGTGACACACTAAATTTGGGTCTAGTCTTGGCATCTCCTCATAACTCCATGCAAAAACACATCTTTGTATTCCTTTAATAGAGAGATGAGGCAGCTTCTTTCTTCAAGTGACAAATCAGTGGAGATAGAAACATTCTTCTGAACAACGGGATCATCACTTAGATTGACTTCTTCCATTTCCTCTGTCACAACAGTACTTCCATCCTGCATACACTTTGGTGTTGGCATCACCTTTTGAAGGGGGAAATTCTCAGGTACCATGGAAGCCCCTTTGGCCTCTTGAATTTAATCACATTCCATGACACCCGCTGATTTGGGGCCTTCCCATAATGAATGATTAGACCCCGCAACCTGTTATAAGTGATATATGGTACGGCCATCTAGCAACACCACTTGAGAGCACTGAGGTTGCTGTGCTTGAATACAGGCGCTTTATTGCCTTACCAGCTTTGCAAGCTCGTTGTTGTTGAGATCCTGAATGTCAAGCCACGATGGTAAAGGCATGCCTGTGGCTTTAGATGGATTGCCTCATTCTCCATCAGTGAATACATCATAAAATTGTGCTTCAGTGAAATGGCTTTCAGTTTGGTGGAATGGTACTTGATTTCCTGGCAACCTAATAGGTTTGAGTCTAATCCTTCCCTTGACGCCTGATCAACCATGAATAACTTATGTTAGCATCAACAACATAGAACTTGGTAAGAGACTGAATTGGTCCGACCTTGAGGTTTAGTAGTATGTACGCTTGCTCACTTCCATTTGCAAATCCATCAATTGCCATGTTCGCCTTCACAATTTTAGTCAGAGGAACTCCATGCAACATTGAGCACTTGGAGAGATATAATATTCAGGGAAGACCATGTGTCCACCAAGGCTTGTCTCATAAATAGATCATTTATTTATGCTTCCAAATAGAGTGGTCTCCAGTGATCTGGATAAGCAACTCTCATATCTTTGTCGGTGAACACGATAACATTATCACCTTCAAGTAAGCTCCTGCCCCTTTGTGTTTAGTCCCGACAGCAAAACATTGTGGGCTAAATGCTTCAGATACGTTCACCAAGGCTTTAGCAGCAGCCTGCCTAGCTTGAGGCCCGTATTCTAGTTGATCAAAAAGTGATTTGAACTTAGGGTTTTTCTGAAGAACTTGTGCAATAGTAGGCCTATAATGCTGCACAACATCAGTTTCATCAATGTTTTCTTCTACCTCAGTCACATGATAGACCTGATCCATCATGTTGCCAAGACTCTGACCACCATCGGTTCTCATTCGGCCCTCCAAAGTTGAGCTACTTCCCCACTCATCACTAGAAAACCATGGATTATCATAACTATAAGCCCTGAAATATTGTTGCCAAGAAGCCTGATCAATAAGGCCTTGATATTCGCTCAATGCCCAAGATCCATTATCCTGATCCATGGCTTCATCTCCTACACTAGAGATGACATCACACAACCCTTTTCTGTGGCGTTTCGGCAATGGATCATCATCTATAGTTTGCTTCTTTGATGGGAGCTCGATAGTGCCTTCGTCGATCTTTGCGTGAAGAATCATTTGCAAAGTTTCACAAGCAGGGGTAGGATGTCCCACTATCTGATGATAACGGCAGTAGCGTGGATTTTTCTTATCCTACTTGGTGGGGGGTCTTTCTCTTTGCACGGGTTTGATCACTCCATCAGCAAATAGAGTATCAAGCATGGCATAAAGTTCTTCATCTGTATAAGGGACTGCCGGGACAGTTCTAGACCTTTCCTTCCTCTTCAAATGCCTTTCATCCACCACTAGAGCTTGATGTGTATCCCTCTGAGCTATGTCTTTCTTGTCTCTCCAACTCCTTTGACTTGTAGTAGTTTAACTGACATGCTTGTTTTCCTCACAGCTTCAATTAATCTAGAAAATTGTGTAATGCAGATGTTCTCTAAATAAACCCTGTATTCAAGCAGAATATTGCTGATACAGATTTCCACCAAGGACTCTTCATCCTTCTCATCATAGCAATCTAAAGCCAAATCACGAAAGTAACACAAAATCCACCAAGTTTTCTCCTGTTCTTTGGCGAGAGTTTTTCGGCTGTGCAATGGTCACCCTCTCCTCATATTCGAAATATTTTCTGCAAAATTTGTCTGCCATCTCCTCCCAGTTTCTGATGGAACTAGGAACTAGGGTGGTGTACCAAGTATATGCACGATCAGTGAGGGTTTTAGAAAATTTCCTTAGCCTGAGATTATGATTGCTAGCATATATGAGGGGCCGAGAGCGTCGATAAATCGACTAATATGCATGCTCTTTTGCGCTGCCCTTTCTTCCATCAAAAAGAGTAAAAACAGGTGTTTCATAATTTTTGGGATAAGATAAATACATTATGCTTGAAGGATAAGGTGGTTGAGGAGCATACTTCTAGTCTTTGGAGCTACGGTGCAATTCCTTTTCCAGCATGGCAACAACATCTTCTTGGGTGACAAATGAGGGCACCTTTTGATGATCAGATTCTTTTGCCGCAGCATGCCTACAAACGGAATCAACGTGTTCTTCTTCCTCTTGGGAAGGCATGCTGCTGTTATTCCTCTTCCTTCGTGGTGGAGCCATCTCACAGGTCATAGTCTAGTCCCCAGTGAAGTTGCCAAAAATGTAAGGGTGATTTTGTGTTTTGGACTTTAGGTAGCAAGACCCTCTTGAGTAAGCAAGACTAGGCCCAAAATTGATCAAATGTTAGACCTAAGAACGATTTTGTTGTGACCAGCTAGATGATAATAGCAACAATTAGAGCTAATTTCATGAGAACATAACTTATAGGTGGATATGGTGTGGGAGCTAGATGCCTGGGAGTTTAGTAGAGAGAGAGAGAGTTCCAGTAATGGCATGGTTTAATCCTGCAAAATCGGCAACTACTTCAAAATCATTCCTTAGTAGTGCTTCAGATCCAATATTTAAGAACATGTTTTACCTTCTAGGAAAAATCAACACATCGAGAAAAGGTAATTTTGTTTGTTGCATCAAAGGTATTGATTAGAAAAGCCAAGTACCATCTTCATGTGTTTCCATGATAATGTTTATATAGATACCAAGTAGAATCTTGACAATTGAATCTAAGGATGATTTTGTAAACACATCAGTTCTCTATGGGCAGAAAAGTCACCAACAAGAGTTAAACCCTAGATAACATCATGTCATCAACTAAAATCTATATATCGCTAACATATTCGAAATTTCCTTAAGTGGTGGTGATGAGTCTTTGGAAATTATCACTTTGATGGAATATGAGTATAAAGTTTTCCTGCACTGAAAAGAATAAGCATGTGCAGCGAGAGAGAAAAATAATATGAACGAGTGAGGGAGAACGTAAGAGGTTTGTTGTAGTAGCGAAGAATGATGGAGATATTAGTTAATTAGCTTGCAAGTCAGATAGAAATAATACCTTTGGGCCACGTTTGGCAACCAAGATAGGAATGGATTAGGATATATAAACGGATTAGATTGGAATAAGATTAGATTGGAGAAGAAATCATTAACCTTATACTTCGTTTGTTACACTAGATTTTGAATTGGATTGGAACTGAAACTCTATCCATTTTAGAAGAAGAAGAAGAAAAAAACAGAGACGAAGGAAAGGAGATTGCATCTATTCGTTAATGGAGCATGAGCTTAAGCTTCGCATCGGCAACCGGAGATGGCTGGAGAAGAAGAACACAACTATAATAAGCTATAATGGAGGTCGGAGATGGCCGAAAATTGCCAATTTTTAGCCGAAGAGTTCTTGCTGGAAACAAAAATTGCATAGATCGAATTCACAATCGATCAATCATTCTGAGGTTCCCTATGAGGATGTGATGATGTTTTAGGAACCAATAGTTGAGATGCAAGAGGAGGAAGACGTCGCCGGACTTGGCCGCAGATGTCTGGGTTCTGCCGGATATGGCCAGAATTAACTGGATTTGGTCGACGAAGATGTGATGAAGATGAAGGCTAGTAGTTATTGTTGGCGTGTATGTGTTTCACGATAATATAAGGTCAGTGTCTGTCAAATTTTATATCCACTTCTTATCCCACCTATTCAACAAGATTAGATATCCTACTCTGATAGGAATTGAAATTTCCAATCTATACAAATCCAGATTGCCAAACAGGTGAAACAGCTAGACAGAAATTTTTTAATCCTTATCAGGCCACTTAACCGGGCAAACAAACGCGGCCTTGATGTATATTTCAAAATTTCTCCGTAGAGGTGCTTTACCAGCTGTGGAAGTTAGGGCTGGGTTCGGTTCGGTACCGGAGCTGCAAGTCCAAAACCAGCTACCGTACCAGACTAGTTTGGTACACAAAATCTACTCCCATCACCGGCCACAGAAGTCGGTATACCAACATATCGGTATACCGAGAAGCTCGGCTGGTTGGTCCTCCAACCGAGTTTCTAACAAGAGTGAAGAGTTGAAGAATCACTGAATCCAAAACCCAGAAATCGAGCTTGAAGAATCACCGAATCGAAAACCCAGAAATTTGACTTACCACTTTTGCTACTGAACCCAGAAACCCAGAGTCATGGGAGAGCCAGAGAGCTGGAAGAGTGGAAGTTCAATTTAACCAGAGGTACTGAAATCCCATCATGGCCGGAGAGAGGTTGAGAATCGAGGGCCCGTGCCGGAGAGAGAGAGTTTCTTTGAAGAGTTTGAGAGGCTCAGAGAAGAGAGAGGCCAGAAAGAAGAAAAAAGAAAGAAGAACGAGAAAGAGAGGAGAAGAAGAAGAAGAAAGAGAAGAGAGAAAAATAAAAAATAGAAGAAAGAAGAAAGGGAAGAGAGAAGAATAAGAGATGGTCCAGAAAGAAGAAGAGAGAAAAATAAAAAACTAGAAGAAAGAAGAAAGAAGAAAGAGGAGAGAGAAGAAGTGACCGTCTAGGAAGAAGGAGAGAAAGAATAAAAAACTAGAAGAAAGAAGAAAGAGAAGAGAAAAGAAGAAGGGAGAAGAATAAAAAATTAAAAAAATATGAGTAATTAATTAATTGTATATGAGTTCGGTTGGTACAGTATACTATGTATATACAAAAAATTGAAACTATTACCGTACTGTGTATGTGGAATCGGTACGGTTGTACCGTACCAAGAGTTCAGTTACCGACAGTGTCGGTTACCAACTTCTTTGGTTCGGCTCAGATTCGGTTGGTTGGTTTGTCTCGGTTGAAAATGCCAGCCCTAGTGGAAGTGGTTTGAACATGGCTTGTATGTGAATGTGGGCTGTACAAAGTGTAAGTACTAAAGTACTCTGCTTTTCAAGAAAGAATATTTTTTTTTGCCAAACTTTCAAGAAAGAAGATTGAAGAGAACATTTTTCTTGTCTTCCATATCAGAAAGGTAGTAATAAAGATGGAAGCATGAATCAATTACGCCACTGGGGCCTTTTGCATTAGGAGGTAATCGATTCATGCTCCCATCTTTGTTACTACCTTTCCAATATGAAAGTGCATAGAATCATGATAATATCATTACAAAAAATATGCTAAAGTCCTCCACATTTTTTTAGTTTTATTTTTTGATGATTTTCCTCAGATATGCTTGTGGGAATATAAATGGAGAAAGATGGGTTAGATTAACCCAGTTAGCATATCATTTTATCATAATTTTATTGAAGCCAATATAGACGTTGCCCATCTTGTCGGTTTTTGTCAGAAATTTTCTTGTAATATTGCTTTGGTGTAATAATCTTTCTGTGTCTGTTCGACCGTTGTTATAACCATTGATTCTACCATATCATTGATTATAGGCAATATAGTTACCGATTTTGCAGGATTATGTAAAAAAATTTCTTGTAATATTGTTTGGTGTAATAATCTTCCTTTATCTATACGTTTGATCATTGTAATAACCATAACTCTTACATAACAGTAGATATCTCTTCTAAATCAAGCAATACATTTGTTATAAAAAAATAATTAAAGTAGTAAATTTTATGAGTTACATCATTTGCTTTACGATAGACACGACCGCACCGCCCCGCACTCTGATTGATGCTCCACAATATTCCAATATCGAAAATGTCTTCACCCTACTAAAGTACCCCCCCCCAAAATAAAATTGACTAATCTTTTATCAGTTTATGTTAATTTACTTCACGATAGGCATTACCGTACTCCAACCGACTGTTCCTCCCACAATAGTCCAAACAGTCCGAAAAATGTCCTCACTCTAAATAGAAATGCACACCGAGGCACCCCAAAAGCATCCCCCCACCACACAAAAGAACAAAGCATTTACTTCTCGCGGGCCCCACCTCACAATACAACAGTGTGTAATGAAAGCAACGCACCACCGCAGTCCCCGTGATTCAAGCCGCCCCACGCTCCCACGCCATTTCTCCTCCTTTCCAAATTTCGTTATCTTCTTCTTCTTCTTCTTCTTCACTTCTTCTTCCCCCAAAAACCCAACTAAGCCCGCACTTCCCGCCACTACTCCACCTAACACTACCACTAATGCAGCAGCACCACCGCCACTACCACTACCGCCAGCCGCCTCACTTCTTCCACAGCCAGATCTCAATCTCTCTCTAACCCTACTTCAATTCCTTTACTCCGCCGCCAATGCACGGCTACAGCCGCCTCGGCATGCCCCGCGGCGGCGGCGGCTCCATTACCGCCTCGCCGCCGTCCTCGCCGCGCTGCCGCCACGGCCGGAGCAAGAACTCCTCCGGCGGCGGCGGCGGCCGCGGTCCCAAGCAGCAGAGCATTGCGGAGAGGGCGGTGTTTTTTATCATCTCGGTGGTGTTTAGAAGACGAGGCATGCTTTTATTCGCGCCTCTGTTGTATATTTCCGGAATGTTGTTGTATATGGGCTCTGTGAGCTTCGATGTAGTTAGCTTGAAGAACGTTGTGATTATCAGTAAGCCGTCGCCGCCGGGATCGCTGTACAGGAGTCCTCAGGTTTTTCAGAAGCTCTGGCCTTATATGCAGGCCGAGAGTAATCACACTCCCAATTTGGTCAGTGCCTTTTAGTAACTAAGTTTCTAATTCGGGGTCGATTCGGTGGTGGATTGGAAAATGCAGCATTTGCTATGTGTTTTGTAGTTACTGTGAATCCGAGATTTCGTCGCTATGCTTTTGTTCACTTTGATGTGCATTGTTCATTGTTCATTTGCATATGCGATTTGACGATCGAGATTTTGAAAACTTATCTAAGCTATATATGAGATGAATAGAACTATGCAGTCCTCAAGTCTAAGATCATGTTTCGGTAGAAAATGTACATGAAATTAGTGTTGTAGCTAGTTCTCTACTTCTTATGAATGAGTGGTGTAGTATGATGCGTACAATGAGCTATGTGAATTGACACTCTGCTGAAATGAAAATGTTGCAGTTGATGACAGTGTGGAACTCAAATGTGCATAAAGTTTGGAAGCCTTGTATTCCCAAAGATACTCTGAAAGCAGGTTAGATTTTTGTTTAAAAGATCACAGTTAATTGACGAGCAATAGGTAATTGTCTGTTGGGATTATTACTGGTTTGCAGAGATTCTTCTTAGTTGAACTCATCATTTGGTTCAGCTCTGTGGGCAACAGGGCCTACTCTGCAGTATCAAGTTTAGCTATGAGATCAATATCCGCACACACATGCTGCAAAAGTTTGTGGACCCATAATTTATGCCCCATGGAGGGCGCATTGGAATACTAAACAAGTTTAATTTGGAAATGGAAATACCGTCCCCTAGTTTTTCCAGTGGCACATGCATGCATACAGAAATTTGTATCAAGACATTCTGCTTCTTGCATATTTTTCAAATTCTCATGTAATTATACCAGTGTATAAAGTAGTTATTAAGAGAATGTTTTGTAGCAAAATATAATGAATTTTCAGTATCTAGAGTAATATTAGGTGATACCTATGTAACAGGGTGTAGATTACCGTAAATAATATGTTATCCCTTTCAATGTTCAGCTTACTTCTATTTGTCTGGCATTTTTAACTCTGGCTGTGCATATCAGAAGTAAATATCAAATACAGACTTCTGCTGTTCGATAATTGACCATCAAAATGAATACTTGTTGTTTATATGAAATGAATTACTAACTTCAGTATTTTAATTTACAGAATTACCAAAGTCAAATGGTCTATTCATAATTGAAGCGAACGGTGGGTTGAACCAGCAACGGTTGTCGGTAGGTCTAATTATTGCTAAGTATAATTCATTTTCTTGATGGTTAGAATTATTGATCTAATTATAATGAGTATCATTTCTACACATGTTTCTGTTTTATTTCTTTTGGTGCATTCGATCTTTGAAGAAAGAGACCAATTCATAACTAAATGAAATTTGCAGCCAATTACCAACTTGTAGGAGATGCTTTCACTTCTTTTTTGGTATTAAGTGATGGCTCGTATCTGGTTTTTAGAACACCAAGGATGTTTTGTTTTATCATGAGTCTTGATTTTTAAAATATGTGGAATTTCAAATGGGGGAGTCATAACCAACCCAATCATTTTGTTGGTTCTATTGACCATATGCATTGAAGTCAATACAATCGGCAACAATGAGGAGTGTCAAACATTGTTGTGCTGCTACAGAAATTGAATAATATAATTTTATGGTCTTTTGTTAGATACTTAGTATATTAGGTGGTTGGTCGGATCTGCGCTTCAAACAAGTCTACTAGGTGAATAGTCTAGATTGTTGGAGAAACATAACATGATAGAAACCTAGACTTTCGGCTGTCTAACTATAGATTGTCCCCTATATAAGTCAGTTGTGTTTATCGAACCAATTGTGACCAATGCGACAATAAGTATGGCGACCAAGTATCAATTTATCCACTCATTGTTACATTTGGACTTACTTCCTCAGTAAGTATGCATGCTCGTTTCATAAACTTAATAGTTATCATAACTATGTCTTCTGCATCTTAATTCTTCCCTTTTAGTTCCTGACTTTTGCCTTTTCAATTTTCACATAGATATGTGATGCAGTTGCTGTGGCTGGACTCCTAAATGCAACTCTTCTGATTCCAATCTTTCATCTAAATAGTGTTTGGAGAGACTCAAGGTGATTTTCAGATTAATTGAACTATTATAAAGACTTTAATTATCAGTTGCATGTTACCTATTCTCTAGTCGTTCTAAATAGTTTAACAGATTACTGCAGAGAAAAAACACTAGAAAAGATCACCGTATGATGATTAACTAATTGCTGTATAAGTCTTAGTAAAGATATTTCTAAATATAGTATAGTAACGTAATAGTTGTTGAACTCCTTTATTCTTGCAATGCCATCTCCCTTGGTGTTGTGCAAATTATAAAATAATACAAAAGTACACATGATATTTCCCAGGAATTTAGAAATATGCAAGACGATCCTGTATTGGAAATATATTTGAAAAGACCACCTCATCTGATAACAATACATTATTGCAGCCAACTTTGAGTTTTCTCTTTTGTTAATGATAGAAGTTGAAGTACTTAAAATGCCAGGAGAAGCCAAACAGTAAACAGAAATATCAGGAATGAAAGGACAGCTAGGTTTTTAATTTAAAATTTAGGGGTGACTCAGATGGGAAAGGGAAAGCAACACTGTCATTTGGTTGCCCTTGTTCGTTGTATTTTCCTAACTAACCTGAGTCTCTCTCTCTCTCTCTCTCTCTCTGTTTTTTTTCCTCTCCCCCAAGTTCAGTGCTTAATATGTCTGTCACTTCTGCCTACCTTTTTCCTGGTTCCTTGTCACTTTTGCAGTTTCTTTTCTGGTCAGTTACTTGCATATGGCTATAAAACTCTAGCTTATTCTGTTACCAATAGATCGTGGTATATTGTTAAAGTCATTTTAATTAGATAATGTGCTTGTTGCTGATATATTGTTTATGAAAAGAAAATGTTGGAAATGGCAATTCTGAATTGAAGTCTTTATACCGCCAAGAAGAGATGTTGTTGAAGGGATATTACTTCCAAATTTTTTTATAAACTAGATCTGAAAAAAGAAAAAAGAAAAAAATATTATCAGAGGCATCTAATAGTTATGGTAGACAATAGAAAGTTTTGAATATATATTCATGTAGCATACAGTATGACCTGACAGTCTAATTGGTGCATGGTTTCCCATTTACTTACAGTACATCTGAAGCATGGCACAGTAATCAAAATATGTCTTGTTTTGACTAGAAAATCATTCTCTCTTCTTGATAATGCTGCAAGGTATTGATCCTTTAGTTCAACTTATTGCAGTCACTTTGGGAACATATTTGATGAAGATTTCTTCATCCATGCTCTCAGAAATCACGTTAATGTGGTCAGGGAACTTCCAGAAGATATACTTCAGCGGTTTGACAATAATATAAGCAACATTGTGAATTTGAGAGTGAAAGGTTGGTCAAGTTCAGCTCACTATCTCCGTAAGGTCCTCCCGAAGTTAGAGGAGATGGGGTACGTCTCTACCTCTATTACTATTTCTATTATCTTTTGGTTTTCCGTATATGATTTGACAATCTGGCTTAAATTTTCATCATATAATGTGATGTAGTTTACCTTTTTCTTTCAGAGTTATGTCAGTGACTCTTTTTAGTTTCCTTAAGTTTCAGTCATGGTTTTGAGTTACATTGGATGTGACAGCTATATATAGTTTCCCTCAATCCATGTTTCAGGGCTGTGCGCATTGCACCTTTTTCAAACAGATTGGCTCATGCAGTTCCTTCAAACATCCAGAGCCTTAGATGCTTAGCCAATTTTGAAGCACTGAGGTTCTCAAATTCAATAAGACTGCTTGCAGATAAAATGGTTGATCGAATGGTCAAAAGTAGCTCCCACAGTGAAGGCAAATATGTTTCAGTACATCTTCGCTTTGAAGAGGTCTTATTCTTTATCTTTTTATTTGAACTCCTGAACTCTTCTGCAGCTGTACTTTCTGCAACTTCTAAATACTGGTTCTCTGTTTATAAAGGACATGGTTGCGTTTTCATGCTGTGAATATGATGGTGGGGAGGAAGAGAAACATGAAATGGATATTGCTCGAGAAAGAAGCTGGAGAGGAAAATTCAGGAGAAGGGGTAGAGTAATTAGGCCAGGTGCAAATCGTGTTGATGGGAAATGCCCTTTAACGCCATTAGAGGTACAATCCTGTGCTTTCTTTCTTTTAATTTTGTAAGCTACAATTTCAACTTTTTTTAAAATCTTATCCTACTCGGTTGCTCGAAGGTATATATTGTTCTGCTGTATGGGTTGTTGAAAAGTATTACCCTTAAATATTGGTAACTAAGTTCCTTAAAACTGACATGTAACCTGTAATATTCAGATTTCTAATTAAAGATAAAGTTTCTACTTGTGATCATAATGAACTACTCACTATAGATAAATTTACAAAGACCGGATATAATAATAATAATAATTTTTTTTTTAGAGAAGTCATGGAAGCTTTGAGTATTGTCTGATTGCTGAAAAAAAAAACTGTAGGAAAAGAGTTGTACAATGCATTATTTGGTTTGAGGAATGTCTGAGTAATTGCTGGAATAAACTTTGTTTAATCTTCTAATGAAAGCATGTTCCTACTCTGAAGAAAACAAGTAAAACTTAAATAAAATAAAGAAGATTAAACAAAGTCTATCCCAGCAACATACTTTTACTTTCAAACTTTCAGTGTGGAAATGCTACCATCGCCTTATATAGATAGGGGCACACCAAAATGTCTTCAAAAAAGGAATCACGATTCAGAAATTATCAGGGATACGGTTACAGACTTTTGTAGGTTGAAATGTTATATACTTAGTTTATACATCATGTGTCTTCAGTCATATTATCCGTAACATTCATTGAAATGCCAATGTGCGAGATTGTTATACACAATTATATGCAGGGACTTTTTTTTTATTCCTTTTAGGTCATTTTCATTTTCAGATCAACTTGAGACATTCCATCTTAATGCCCAAAAAGGAGTGCCCATCTCAGTTATTATAACAGTAAGAGCATTGCCACTCCTTCTCGACACAAACTTCCTGAAAACTGATATCTCCTCAAAACTTCTCCAAATCAGAATAAATGAAACTCCCCAAGAAAGACCCACCTATCTGGAAAATTTGAAGATACACATTTTGGGAAAGAAAAAAAAAAAAAAAAACTTACCTCAGGTAGGAGAGCATGGGAACCTTTTTTTAAAAGATATGAGGAAAGTTCTTTACTCTAGGTAGGAGAGCTCCTCCCCAGATAAGTTTTATCCCTGAAATTATCTGCAAATCTAGGGAAAGGATTGGATGCTCTCGTAACACCAACTGTATTATTTTAGTGTCATTCACATGAAGGAAAAATGTCAGTGACTTCTGTCAACACTCATTGTTATTATTGTTTACTAATAATGGCAATTTGATTTTTTTTTTCAAAATTATTGAACATGACCAAATTTTTTCAATAGCTGGTCTGGCTGTGTTGTGGTCAACCGAGTTCTGCATTTAAAGTTAAAATTTGATTACAATAGGATTAGTAAGAACTTGTTCTCAGCTCGAGTGACTAATGTAATATCTGTTGCTGCAGGTAGGAATGATGCTCAGGGGCATGGGATTTGATAATACCACCTCAGTATACATTGCAGCAGGTAAAATTTATAAAGCAGAAAAGTACATGGCTCCACTTAAACAGATGTTTCCACACTTGCAAATGAAAGACACACTGGCTACTTCAGAAGAACTTGCTCCTTTTAAGGTACCATTTGAGTCACGGGATTGAACTAAATACAGCATCAATCACAAAAGCAAGCAATAGCTTGAGACAAGTGAAATATTTACCATAGCCATTTGCTGTAGGGCCACATTTAAATTTGCTACTTTTGTTATATTTAATAGAGTTAGCGTCAAGTTAATTTTTTAATTGACAAAATTTCTGTTGTAGGGCCACTTATCTAGGTTGGCTGCTCTTGATTACACGGTTTGCCTCCATAGTGAAGTGTTTGTCACCACTCAGGGGGGTAATTTTCCCCACTTTTTGATGGGCCACAGGCGCTATCTCTATGGAGGACATTCGAAGACAATCAAGCCTGATAAGCGTAAATTGGCACTGTTGTTTGATAATCCCAGTATCAGGTAATTTTTAGTTGAACTTAATTGTTTGATTTTATATGCTGAGTTGCTTTAGTTCTTCATCCATGTAAGCAAAGAATGTGTAACGGTCACTAACAAAGAAATTGGGTACTACCCTACTGGTAAAAGTTCTACGAAAAATAATAATTCCCCTCTTCCTCAGTCCTTTCTCATAGGTTTGGAATTAAAGTGGGAAAAAACAAAAAGACATGTTATTATAATGTCTTTACAGAAGTATAACAGATGCAGGTAGCCTTGGAGAAGATTGTCTTCCATAATTGTTGCTTTCCTTCTCTACAGACATTCTAGCTTGTGCATCTTGTAGATTTTATTACGCAAATGAGAATACAAAACTATCCAAATTATTGAACTTTTAGAGAGAGAATTTGTATTATCACCATAATGTGTTTCTCAATTTCAAAAACCTGAGTGTTCAGTTTTCATTGCCAATGAAAAGCATGAATGGAAAATTAAGCATATATAAACATGAATGGAAAAAGGATATAAACTTATCAAAAAGAGGTTTATATAAATTAACTCTGTACTTGTTTAAAGGGATAACATGATTGGAAAATTAAGCATATATACAGCCTACACAAATGTTAAACTTCGGCTGTTACTCTTTTCATCATCAGCCTAATCCTTCACTTTAAAGCATTGCATACAAAATACAAATGTCTATTCATTCACATTTCATGTTTTTCAGATGGGAAGATTTCAAGCGACAGATGCAAGACATGCTCAGACACAGTGAGCAGAAGGGTGTTGAAGTGAGAAAACCCAGTGCCTCACTATATACATTTCCCATGCCAGATTGTATGTGTAAGGAAGGAGAAGCTATAGATGAAAACAGTAACACAACAACACAGACTTGACTACGTAAAAATTGTCAGTAGACTTACAATTCTTTGTTCACCTGTAATTTAGTGTATCATTCATTTGTGTTTATCAACAAAATAGTGTTTCATTCATTCAGTTATAAAATTTTTCTTTCATTTGAGTATAGAGGGTAGTGTATACAAGGTACGCATTTGGTTTAGTAACCATGTTGGATCAGTACTCTGGTACTCAAAATTCATTGTATATGGACAATAACAGATATATTCTTTTGTATTAATTTTCTACTTTGCTTTGGTCCATTCATTTGAGTTTCTGACTGCTTCTTGTGACATGTAGCTATATGCTATGCAGTATGATGTGTCGAGACAATTTTATATCTTTAGTTCATGCCACGTCGGAGACAATTTTATGTATGGCGTCGAATTCTGGATTTATTTGCTATTCATCCCAACTTTGCCCATATTAGTTTCTCTTAACACCTCCCCTCTCTCACCTCCACACGGGAGTGGTGCCGCCACAACCACCTCCGACAATAACGCCACCCACCAACCTTTGACAACACCTCTCTCTCCCTCTCTTTCTTTCTCTTCTTGGCAATGTTATCCAGTGGCCATAATTCAAGAAGTGACAACAAAATAAGGTGAGGAATGACAATTTGGGTGAAGGATCTAGAGGTCATGAACTGAGAAACTATGATGTAAATTAATATTACATTGTATAAGATAGCTTCTTTTCATAGTGCTAGTCTCAGTCGATTATGATGATTGCCTCATTTCATCATTTCCAATTTGAACACTAGGCGATCTAGGTTTTTTTATCATTTTATTGTGAGCTACTCATGTAGTTCTCCTTCCACTTTTGATAATTGGGGTGTGATTATTCCCCGGGTTGTGCCAGCACTCCCAAAAAGACCAAACACAAGGACCATGGAAGAAGGAAAAAAAAAATAGTAACTATACTATCTGAGACAGAACTATGGATGACTGGTAAAGTCTTGATCAGTCAAGTCAAGCATCAATAAACAGCTTTGAATTACCACTCACAGCTAGTACTTTTCAACAAAACAGACTACTTTTGACGAGAATGTTCAAATGAAAAATTAGACACATTGGCAAAAGGTGAAGTGGTGCTTTCAACTTTCAAACCGTACTATAGCCCATGGCAAAGATTCAGGAGAACCACTGATTGAGCACAATTACATTCCCATCATAATCGACATTCACAATAACTGTGTCGCCCTCTTTGATTTCCCTTGCTAGCATCTTCTCAGCCATGTTGTCCTCCAAAAGTCTCATTATGGCTCTTCTTAGAGGCCTTGCCCCATAGCTTGGGTTGTATCCTTCATCAACCAAGCTATCCCTGAACCTCTCTGTCACTTGAAGCTCTTTCTCTTTAGTCTTCAGCCTTTCGGAAACCTCCTTCAGCATTATATCTGCTATTTCCTTCAGCTCCAACTTAGTCAGCTGGCGGAAGACAATGATTTCATCCAACCTATTTAGGAACTCAGGTCTAGATTGCGTTTTAGCTCCTCTGTCACTGAGCTCTTGATGCGATTGTGACTGGTATCATTCTCATCGTAATCAAGATCAACTCCTACACGGAGTCCTCCTTTCTCAATTACACTGCTTCCGACATTAGATGTCATGATCAGAAGTGTATTCTTGAAATCCACAGTTCTGCCCTTGCTGTCGGTCAATCTTCCATCCTCAAGAATTTGAAGCATCACATTTAAGACATCTGGATCAGCCTTCTCAATCTCATCAAATAGCACCACAGTGTAAGGACGGCGTCTAACGGCTTCAGTCAGCTGACCTCCATCAGTGTAACCAACATAACCAGGGGGAGAACCAATAAGCTTTGAAACAGAGTGCCGTTCCATAAATTCACTCATATCAAGGCAAATCATGGCTTCTTCAGAGCCAAAGTAGTATGCAGCCAAAGCTTTTGCGAGTTCGGATTTTCCAACACCAGTTGGACCAGAAAAGATGAAACTGGCAATTGGACGATTAGGATATCTGAGTCCAACACGGCCTCGGCGAATAGCACGACTAATAGCCTTGACTGCTTCATCCTGACCAATAACCCGCTTATGGAGGGTCTCTTCCATCTTGAGAAGGCGATCCGATTCATCAGCTGACACTTTGTCAACAGGAATACCAATCCAAGAGAACACGATACGTTGAATATCCACTTCAGTTACCATAGGACCTACATCCCCTGCCTCGCTCTCAGCCTTGCTCATCTCTTTTCCTTTCTCTTTTATATTTCTGATCTGTGTTTTAAGGTCCATTTCTCTCTCACGTAACTCCCCAACCTGTCCCAAGTTATTGTGTTGTCAGTTTAATCAGTTGAAGCTTTTTAAGACACAAATTATCAGAAGTAAATATTTGAGAGTTCTAATTTACTACACTGGACACACACAATTCTTATATCCATCTTACTCTAAATCACCTTGAAAGTATACCAATATTTCTGGCCGCAATCTTCTATACATTCACTACTAATCTGGTTCATCATATTCATGGTATAATTGCAACATGAGTGGTTTACAACTTCAGCAAACATATCGATCCAAAGCATATGTCAAAAATCTATACCTTTTCAAAGTCTTGGCTTCGAACAGCTTCATTCTTCTCCTTGGTAATCTGTCTCAGTTCTTTGTCAAGATCTCTAGTTTCTTCAGGTAGCTGCAGAGATCATATAATAGGTCACGTCAACTCAAAAATCCCTGAGATAAAAAGACGGTGCCTGTCTGGACTTTGAACTAGAAAGTGAGGTCATACCTGTGCATGACAAAAGCGAACTTCAGAACCAGCTCGATCAATCAAGTCAATTGCTTTATCAGGTAGAAAGCGATCACTGTAGAAAACAGAATTATTTAATCAACTAGATATGCAGATATGCATAAGAGGGGAGAAGTAGCTAGCATCACTACCAAAAAAAAAACAAGAAGAAGAAGATGATGATCAATTTCTGCACATATGCTAAATGAGTACTTGATACACCACCGATTACACAAGCTAAATTTCCAGCCAGACAACAATGTCAAGTAAAACCATCAACAGCAGACTGTCAAAGAGGTAGCGATGCAAGACAAATATAGATTCTACTATGAACATGACACATAGAGGGATGCCTACCTGATGTAGTGGTCTGATAGCTGAGCGGCAGCTATCAGAGCTTCATCAGTATACCGGAGCTTGTGGTGGATCTCATATAGCTCCCGGAGCCCTCGCAGAATCTGTATTGTATCATCCACAGATGGTTCAGGAACTTTGACTTGTTGAAAACGTCTTTCCAATGCTGGGTCTCTCTCAATGTGCTTTCTGTATTCTTCTCAATGAATTAAAACGCGCGCCCCTCAAAAGGCGAATTCCAGGCCTGAAATTGAGTGTGTTTCGGTGGCTAGGCGACGACGCTGGTGAGGCGTTCTCCAAGGCGTGAAAGGCGTCCTCCAAAGTGCTAAAGGCGTACGCGCAGAAAAAAAAAAGAAAGAAAAGTGATGTCGTTTTGAAACTGATCGGGTTTAAAGGCTTCTCCATGTCGCGACCCCAGAGCAATTAAGCATTTAGATCCGATCTCAGCCCTCTCTTTCCAAAAGGCATGAAATTCGATCCCTAACCCAGAGTTTGAGTTAGGAGTTCGATTTCGATTCACAGCAGTCAATTTGAGCTTGATTGGAGGTCGATTTGCAGCAGGCTATTTGAAGGTACTGGAATTGGATACTTGGATTCGCAACAAGCCATTTGAACTTTTGAAGGTATGATTCCCGATTTCCCGATTTCAGGTTGTTCCCGATTTCCTGTCTAGACAATCATATATGTCCAGCAACCCCATTAATTTGGTTGCAATAGTTTGCAGATTTTGATCTTTTAGATATTCTTGTTTGTGGGTTACTGTCATTTTGCAGATTTTGATCTTATGGGTTCATATTGTTTGTGGGTTACTGTCAATTTTGCAGATTTTGTGATCCCATTGGAATTGATTTAGATTTTTTTGGATTCAGTTTGAGTTTTGAGTCTGGTTACTGTCAATGTTCTCGGTCCTCTTTTGAAGTAGCAGCTGGAAGATATTCCACAGTTTTCGTCATTATAATAGTTGTGTTAATTGAGTAGAAATTGTAGTGATAGACCTCATGAGAAAACCTGTGATGATGGTACTTGTTTAGCAACATTTTCACTATTTAGTAATTGTTAAGTTTTCAGAAAACAGATTTTGATTTCTCTAGTAGTACTTTGTTTGTAGCATGGATGAGAGTGGATAATATCAAGGCCTCTATTTATAACTTATATTTAAGGCTTGTATACTTATATTCTAAGAATGCTGCTTCTTTGATTTCTTTCCAGTCTCTAAGTTCGGCTGGAAATTGAAGGTTGTCGTAGGTAATATCCACAATCCTATTATTCTTCAGCTGTTTAATGCTCCTATATCCATTAATGCCTGAAACATCTCATTGTTCTGCTGGCAGCTGCTACTATTGCAGGAACTGCTGGTATCTTATTGTTTGTCATTCTCTTCCGTTGGATTTCACTGATTAGGGAAAATGACAATGAATCCTGCACTTTGACATAAAACCACATAATATCCTTTTGGATGAAAACTTTTTCCCAAAGATTTCTGACTTTGGTCTTTCTAAACTTTGTACAAGGAAGGAGAGCATTATTTCAATGTTGGATGCTAGAGGGACAATAGAGTATATAGCTCCACAGTTTTGAATCATAATGTGGTATGTATAAGAGTAGAAATTACATGAATATAGGCGATTTATTCGTAAGGCTTACGCCTTATGCGCCTTATGCCTCAAGGCTGCAAGGCTCTCCCGAAAACGCCTCGGGTACGCCTTCAGCGTTTTAAAACATTGATTCGTCTAGAGTGGTGGCCCCAATACACTGCAGCATAGATGTAAAACTCAATATTTGGATGCAAAACACCACCATCATTCTTGAATCACCAAGACTGAAAAGCACCCAAAAACAGTACATATATATAAAGCTTGAACGGAAAAAATCACCAGAACTATAATTGCATTCTTCGATAACAAATAGGTATATAGAATGTAATAAACCAAGAAGAAAAAAGTACTTTATTATTTCTATCCATGCCTTGTATCGTAAAAAATTACCTTCAGTTCACCCCTTGCAAGGGCTGGTTTTAATATATTTGCAGCATCAATTGCCCCTTCTGCTGCTCCTGCTCCAATTAAAATGTGCACCTCATCAATAAACAAAATTATCTCATCACTTTGTTTGATTTCCTCAATTAGTTTCTTCAATCTTTCCTCGATGCAAGAGGTAGCGATGCAAGAGGAGTGAATGGAATTTCAACAGCAACAAAGCCACTGCCCCTTCCAATGATTTTTTTCCACTTCAATGCGTGCACCTTTGATGTAGGACGAGAATGGACCCAGTTTAGCCGAAAAACCATAAAAGTAAAGAAGCGGCGTAGAATCAAGAAAAGTGATTGGAAAATAGGTAACTCACTCGTAATCAGGTTATTAGCCGCTGGAATATTCAAGAAGATTTGGTTTTGGACTTTTTGGGTTTCTCGTGCTAAAAGTCAGGTTTTGATTTTAAATCAGATTTGACTAACTTTTGGCCAGAAAGTTCGTTTGAGACGCATGATACCTTTCCAGAATAGGAACGACGAGATCTTCAAGACTCACTTTAGTGAGCCCTATCAGATTTAGGCCAAAATGTATAGTCTTAATTATCCGATTCGTGATTTAATATTTTTAAGCTAGTTTTACATTCTTTTTAGAGAAAATATTTCAAACAGGACCCGAACTAAGGCCGACTCCTAACTTTAGTACCCGACTATGAAAAACTATCACTTTGGTACCCCAAGTTTGAAGCTCGACCTAAGAATGGTACATGCCATCCATCACAGCGTTAAGTCTTTGCTACGTGGCAAACCATGAGGACCCTCAAAATATGCCACGTGGTTAGCTAGTTAACGCCGTGATGGACGGCGTGTACCATTCTTGGGTCAGACTTCAAACTTGGGGTACCAAAGTGATAGTTTTGCATAGTCGGGTATTGAAGTTAAGAATGAGTCTTAGTTTGGGTACTGTTTGTAACATTTTCTCTTCTTTTTATTTTACGTTTTCTAGTTTATTTTGGATTTGTTTTGTTTTAATCCGTGGGCTTTAGGATTTCATTGTTAGTCGCCCTAGGGTTTCTTTTCCCATATATAAGCAACCTTAAACGGCTGCAGAAGGATCTTTCAACTTTTAATCAATAAAATAGAGATTTTCTCTTTTATCTCTGGTGGACTCCAGAACCCTTTTGTTAGGTTTATTGCTGATAAACCTAGTTATCAATCCGACTGCGTCAGGTGGTATCAGAACAGGTCTTCCCTGTCTCTTTTATTTTCCTTAGTAGCAATGGGTGAAGTTACGAAATCAGATATTGAAGCTCTTACAACAGCGTTTACCGCTGCCATCAATTCCATGAATAATCAGATTGGAGAAATTCGTGGATTTTTGGGTGAGAGAAACAACAACAACAACAATAATCGGCATAGAGGCGGGGAAGGAGGCCAGCGAGTTAGGGCTCCACGTGGTGAAGTTGTTGTTATAATTCAGAGTCTGAGTCTGAAGAAGAAATTGTGCAACATGAACACCAAGGACAAGCTGACCAGGATTACAAAGTCAAGGCTGAGATTCCTTTCTTTTCAGGCAACTTGGGTCTAGAAGATTTTCTGGATTGGTAGGTTGAAGTGGATAGATTCTTTGAGATCATGGAGGTTCCAAAACACAAGCAGGCTAAGATGGTTTCTCAGAAGCTAAAAACAAATATTGCTTATTGGTGGGATCAATTGCAGAGTTCTCATCAGAGGCAAGGAAAAGAGCGTGTTCGAACATGGAGGAAGATGAAAGGTCTTCTTAACGAAAAATTTTTGCCTAGAGATTTTTCGATCAAGAATTACCCTCCCAAGGTTTTTGAGAAGAAGTTAAAGTCCAAAGAATTTTCTTTGCCCGTTGAGATTAATAGTTTATCTGAAGAAAATCCAGAAAATTTTATGATGGAAGAAACTCCACAAGAAATCATCCATGATGATCAAGAAGATATTAAAGATGAAATTGCTCATGAAGACATGGTTATTTGTAATGGTGAAGTCTTGGATCCTGAAATAAATCATTCAGAACCTGATGTCATTCAAGAATGTAACCTTGAGCGCCAAGAAGAATCTACTACGGTTGCCTATGAAAGCCAAAATGCATATGACAGACTCATCTATGGTGTTGGGTTCATGATTGTGCCATCAGAATATGCAGAAGATCCGACCAATAATCTACAGGTTCAATTGTCTAATTTTTTCTTAGGTCTTTTGTCTACCTCTTCTTGTCCTTTATTTAAGAGGAACTCGAGGGCGAGTTCTTTCATAGTGGAGAAGAATGATGTAGGACGAGAATGGACCCAGTTTAGCCGAAAAACCATAAAAGTAAAGAATCGGCGTAGAATCAAGAAAAGTGATTGGAAAATAAGTAACTCACGCGTAATCAGGTTACTAGCCGCTGGAATATTCAAGAAGATTTGGTTTTGGACTTTTTGGGTTTCTCGTGCTAAAAGTCAGGTTTTGATTTAAAGATTTGACTAACTTTTGGCCAGAATGTCCGTTTGAGACACATGATACCTTTCCAGAATGGGAACGACGAGATCTTCAAGACTCACTTTAGTGAGCCCTATCAGATTTAGGCCAAAATGTATAGTCTTAATTATCCGATTCGTGATTTAATATTTTTAGGCTAGTTTTACATTCTTTTTATTTTACGTTTTCTAGTTTATTTTGGATTTGTTTTGTTTTAATCCGTGGGCTTTAGGATTTCATTGTTAGTCGCCCTAGGGTTTCTTTTCCCATATATAAGCAACCTTAAACGGCTGCAGAAGGATCTTTCAACTTTTAATCAATAAAATAGAGATTTTCTCTTTTATCTCTGGTGGACTCCAGAACCCTTTTGTTAGGTTTATTGCTGGTAAACCTAGTTATCAATCCAACTGCGTCAACCTTTAAGATTGATTCTCATATATGGCAGCAATTCCAATTCCTTCACCAATAAGACCCAAAAGTATCTGCTCTGTACCAATGAAGTTGTGACCAAGTCGCCTTGCTTCCTCTTGTGCAAGCATAATCACCTTTATTGCCTTTTCTGAGAAGCGCTCAAACATGGCTTTAGGCACACATCTGAAAGCATTTAGACGCTGAGAGGAGACAGCTTCTCCCACATTAGAATATAAGTCTTGCCTAGGCCTCGTCATAATATCTAAAGCATGAACACTACGGAGTCCTGAGAAACTGCTCAATCTCAACGCAGGTGCTTGTAAAGGACAATCATCTTCGTTGCCCTTCGCCCGGCAACCACACTAGGAATAATACTAAACTGGACTGAAACCCCAGCCATGATACCAACCTAAAGCAACAAGCAAACTCAAATTAGGAGGCAAGAAAACCCAAATCCAAACAAACAGAATCAAACCCAAAAACCCTAATGGACAATCTAAACCCCCAATTTAATCAAATGTAACAGAACCAATTTAACAACCTGTGCAAAACCAAGTTACCAATTTAATCAAATGAACAACTACAGTTTATAATTTGGTCATTTGGATGCCTAGACCTAATATGACGTAAAACCAAAGGTATAATTTGGTCTTACTGGGACAGAAGTTGGAGGATGCATTGGTAAATGCAAAGAACACTTCACACCAGAAGATGCAGTTGACCAAGGTGTTTTCGATCAGATTGCTAGTTAGTAAACTCTCTGGAACATTTCCTAAAGTTAATGCATGTTGTTTTATTGTCTGCAGCTACATGATTGCTTTATGCAAGTAAAAGATTACAAAGAAAGACTTATATGAAGTGAAGATAAACTTCAGGTTGGTGATTTTGTTCCTCTTGAGCTTAATGTACAGGAAAAGATCAATTTGAGAGGGGGGGGGGGGGGGGGGGGGGAAGGTATCATTTTAGAAAATGTAATGATGAAGAACAATATTATTTTGTCTATCCACGAACTGAAGTAAAAACTATCTAGATTTTGGTTTTGAATGCATTCTGAGTCAAAGAAGCTACCAAATTCCCGTTTGATCGAGTAATAGAACAACCAGAGTTTATAATTTGGTAATTTGGATGCCTAAAACACAAACATGCTATCAGATTGGTATCAATTACGCCATCCTAATTATGCTCTCAGATTCACAGCAAAACACAGACATGCTATCCTAATTGCAAACAGCATTAAATCTGCAGAAAAGAAATAAAGAAAAAACAAACCCACATCAGATATCTAGCAAACACATAGTTTCTAGATAAAAGGAGTGCTGCTTTTACGATTATGAAATAGAAAATCAAAGCATCTGATAAAAGTCATCTCGAAAGAGAACATGAAACCAAGTGGAAAGCTTTATATACTATGGCTAGTTATGCTATCAATTCATTTCGTCAAACTCAGCAGCTCGCAGAGAGAATGGTGCCTCTGCGAGTTGCTACCTTGCCCCAGTTCCCCCAAACACAAACCCAACGAACCTGATTTGAAATCATTAACAAATTAAAAACTTGATAAAACATTTCCCTAAAATTGAATCGATTGAAATTCAACCAAATTGCAATACATACTCACACGGTTAAGAGAGGAAGAACTGAAGAAGAAGAGTAGAACTCGATTGGTAATCGGTAATCGGACCAATGCCACTATGCGGCTGCGAAACAGCGAAAGTGCGAAGTTGGCCTCGAGTCTCAGACCTCACTCACCTCAGACTTCGAGAAAGGGAAACCCTATTCTTTATTGTACTCTGACATTTTTTTTTTTTTTTGATAATGGAGCCAGTAGGCGAATATATATTCATCAAAAGCCAGAATAGGCCATTAGCCCATTACATACCCTTCCGCTGCCATTTACAGACAAGAAGATAGTGGTAGTACCCACAACGGTACATAGAAACACATACCCACTCATTGTACAAATAATACGTAGATATAGCGGGAATCCCCCTTTGGTACTACGCCGGAGGCGCTAGAGAGATCTGGCCCTTCCAACCTAACTCTTTAACCAATAAACCTAGCTGCCTAGAGACCTCAATTGGTGTACACCTAGATCCACTGAGAATTAAGTTGACAAGACCAGAACAAATTCCAAAACTAAATACTAAAACTAGATACACAAAGGTGCGTAGAATGTCCCGAACGGGACCTTATTGTAACTAGAAAAACTAAAAAACATAAGATGGACCTAGGGCAAAAACACCCCAGCCCAAAAGAGAGCAGTCCTAAGAGAATAGGCCCAGCTCAAGGCCCAGCAGCTAAAGGATGACCCGAGCCTGCCACTACCTCCCACCTCCAGCCATTGACTACGTTGCCCGACCCACGACCGCCACGACCTCCCCCACGGATCCGTGCAGAAACACCGCCCAGACGTCGCCACCACGTTCTGAGTAGATTCCCCATAGCCACGTCACCCCCGCAATCAACCCAGACCACCAAAGCCCCGCCGCCCCACCAATCTGCAGGAAAACCGCCATGGCCACCACGCCGTCACAGGTCCAGGAGATTCCCTGCTGAAGATGCCCACCGCCATAGGTCATGGAAGCCGTCGACAAGCACCACTGCACAATCTGAAAATCCCAGGCTCCATCATCATCCATTCCGCACAAAGCCTTGAGCCACACCGCACTCATGAGACTACCGGCATAGCTTTCAAAACCCGCCCGGCAGCAGCCCAGTCGGCATGGCGAACCACCACCGATGAGCGCCGCCGGACGAGAAGACTAGAAGATCTTGAAAAAACCCTAGGCACGGTCCGGGTTTTGTGGAGCCGTAGAGAGTTGATTTCTTAAAGTGATCGAATCTTATTGTACTCTGACATGGTCGGCCGAAAGAGGAAGAAATAGGAAGAGATTGAGAGGTGTGGGGTCTTAAACAAGCTCCTCTCTCTTGTATTGCGGGAACTAGTTTGGGTCCTAACATTCGCTGGTGTTGCCTGGTTTTGAATCACTTACAGCATTTTAAGGCCTTAAAGGTTTCAACTCATGCATCATCGTTTTTCAATTACTTGAATTTTCATGTCGAAAACTATAATTAGGCCGGAAGCTCACATACATGTCGTTTTTACGAGAAATTTTGAAAAATGACCTCTTTCAGAAATTTTATTTATATTTTTTGTTTTTATAATAAGCTATCAGACTTATAATCTTATTTTTTAAAACAGTTGAAAAATGACTATTTACAGACTTAAAATGTCATAACTACCCTTAATCAAAGTTTATAATTTTTTTTTTTTTTTGAAAGGGACTAGTGCGGCTGCCCTCAAGTAAGAATGAGCAAACAGGGGATTCCCCCGCCCCCACCCCCGCCTCAAGTTTTCCCCGCCCCCCCCCCCCCGTTCCCCATCTGGGGATATTTTCAAATGAGGGATTCCCTGCTACGCCCCCGCAGGGAACGGGTTCCCCACCCCCGCCCCGCCCCCACATTTGCCATTTTCTCTATATGAACTTTTTTGGTTTTCTATTTTTAAATTTTTTATTTTCTATCTTTTTAAATTTTTTTCCTTTCTTTTTATGACAAAAAATAATTCACAAATCACAATTATATGACAATCCAACGGTAAGATCCTCACAGATCACCAAGAGGATCATCTTTACCGATTTATACGATGATCCAACAATCGGATCCTCACCGATAGTCCTTAGGTTCATCCTCTCAAAATTATACGAAGATCTAACGGTCAGATCCTCACGGATCACCTAGAGAATCATCTTACTGATTTATACGATGATCCAACGGTCAAATCCTCACGGATCGCCCTTAGGTTCATCCTCTCAAAATTATGTGAAGATCCAACGGTTGGATTGTCCCGGATCGCCCTTAGAATCATCCTCACAAAATCATATGACGATCCAATGATCGGATCCTCACGGATCACCTTTTGAATCATCTTTTCACAATTATACGAAGATCCAACGGTCAGATCCTCACGGATCGCCCTTAGGATCATCCTCTCAAAATTATGTGAAGATCCAACGGTTGGATCGTCCCAGATCGCCTTTAGAATCATTCTCACAAAATTATACGACGATCCAACGGTCGAATCCTCACTGATATTCTTTTGAATCGTCTTTTCACAATTATACAAAGATCCAACTGTCGGATCCTTATGAGGAATAAGAAAAATTATAAAAATACCCAGGTTGAAAAAAAAATAATAAAAAAATAAAATGGGGAACCCGCATGGGTAATGGGAAACGCCGCCCCCGCCCTAGCCCCCGCGCTAGCACCCGCACGGGGGAAATAAGTGCCCCCACCCCCACCCTCGCACATGTGATGGGGAACCCCACCCCCGCTTGACAAATACGGGGAAAACCCGCGGGTACCCCGCCCCCGTTTGCTCATTCCTACCCTTAAGCCTTATTAATGAAACTGCAGAATACAAGGGGGGGATATAGAGCCTAAACCCCAAATTACAATAAGCATCGGAAGAACATTCTGAAATAATATCATAAGTCTCTTCAAAATCTCTGTATTTTAGCAAGCACCAATTAGTAAAGAGTGCATGAGTGGCTACTCCATTTTCTTTGACAAAGCGGTGACATACCGAATATAACTCTATCACGAAAAAGCATCATTACAAATAGACTTACAATCTTCTTTTTAAAACAGTTCAAAAATACCATTTCCAGAATTAAAATGTCAAAGCTAAAGTCAAGGAAGGCCTAAGTCAAAATTATAATTATGACCTTGCTTAATTTTGATAGTATTCTTATTTTCATTTGTTTATTGTAAATTTGAGTATTTTATTTAAAAACAACTCTAAAGGAAATAATGCAATTAATTTTCTAGTCTGATTAAGATGTAAAACTATAGGATGTGAATGTATCCAAACAAATAATTGGATATGAGGCCTCAATTTTTGTTGGTGAACAAAAAGAAAACAAAAAAGCCCAAATCAATTATCGAAGAGGTCCAAGATAAATGAACATTATATGATTAGGCTCTCTTATTTGAATGGGCTCCTTCTCAAAATAGCTACTAGGCCTTTGAATATATGAGAATTTGTTTCTACACCTTTTAAATAAGCTTTTTGTTTTAGGGAATCAGAAACTGAGAGAAATTCGCTGTGTATTCTCATTGATAATAGGGACCTCTTTATATAGAGGATTACAATGCATAGAATCTCTATCATACAAGGAAAGTAATTGTACATTGAATAAGAATCTAGATCCTTCTAATTTAACCATATTACCACTCGGTCAACACTCGGTCAAGTAACCTAGAGTTTGGGCCAAACACAAATTAGGGTTTACTTGAACACTCCCCCTTGTGTTGCCCAAATGCGGTTCTTCTCTTGTTGCCTCGTTAACAACCTTGCCGAGTAACAAAAACTCAGTGAGACAAAAATAACCTCGGTCGAAGGGGAAAAGGAGCACAACACACCCTTCACAATTCGAGACGAACATGTAGACATCTCCCCCTGATGTTTGCGCCTCCCCTTGATGACTACGATCTTGGGAGTTCAGATAATTTCCACAAGCCAATTCTTGCCACATGTTTCTCGAATGTGGATTTAGGCAATGACTTATTGAACAAGTTTGCCACACTGTCCTTAGATTGAACCTGGTTCACTTTGATCTTAAGGAGCTTCTGTTGTTGCTTATTGTAGAAGAATTTAGGCAATATGTGCTTGGTGTTGTCGCCTTTGATGTAGCCTTGCTTCATTTTTTCAATGCAAGCAACATTATCCTCATAAATGCTTGTTGGCTCATCTGTGGTAGACTTCAGACCACAATTGCTTCGAACATGCGTAACTATGGACCTAAGCCATATACATTCACGAATTGCTTCATGAAGAGCAATAATCTCTGCATGATTCGAAGAGGTAGCGACTAAAGTCTGCTTTGTAGACCTCCAAGATATCGAGGTCTTTCCCATGGTGAAAACATAACCAGTTTGGGAGCGACATTTGTGTAGGTCAGAGAGGTACCCAGGATCAGTAAAACCTTCCAAAACACTTATATCGTTTTGGGATGGGGAGAGGGAACGCAGTCCACCATATGTGGCGTCCCTAACACTAGATGGGTCCGAATCCATCTTCTCTCTGTAGGGATAGAACAAGCCCATATCAATCGTACCACTTAGGTATCAAAAAATATCTTTAACACCAGTCTAATGGCGTCGTGTTGGCGTAGAGCTATATCTAGCTAGCAAGTTCACAGCGAATGAGATATCCGGTCTTGTGCATTGTGCTAAGTACAATAATGCGCCTATTGCACTTAGGTAGGGCACTTCCGCCTCTAGCACTTCTTCGTCGTCATCTTTTGGACGGAATAGATCCTTCTTTGGATCAAGACTACGGACGACCATTTGGGTGCTTGAAGGCTTAATCTTGTCAGTGTTGAAGCGCCTAAGCATCTTTTGGGTATACGCTGATTGATGAATCAGGATACCATCTCTACAGTGCTCAAGTTCTAAACCGAGACAAAACCGTGTTTTCCCAAAATCTTTCCTCTCAAACTTGGATTTCAAGTGTTCAGCAGTTTCCCTTAACTCTTTAAGGGTGCCAATTATGTTCATGTCATCGACATAAACCGCTACTATTGCAAATCCGGAACTTGTCCTTTTTATGAACACATATGGGCATAGTTCATTGTTGATATATCCCTTTCCAATCAAGTAGTCACTTAGACGGTTATACCACATCCGTCCGGATTGTTTCAATCTATATAGTGAGCGTTTCAATCTAATCGCAAACTCGCTCTATGGTTTAGAGCCACTTGATTTGGGTAACTGAAGTCCATCTGGGACCTTCATGTATATTTCCATATCTAGATCCCCATATTGATACTCTGTAACCACATCCATTAGCTGCATGTTCAGTTTTTCTGAAACTACCAAACTGACAAGGTAGCGGAATGTAATGACATCCATTATGGGAGAATAGGTCTTCTCGTATTCGATTCCAGGGCGTTGTGAGAAGCCTTGAACCACAAGGCAAGCTTTGTACCTCACAATCTTGTTTTTCTCTTTACTTTTTCTAACGAATACCCATTTGTGACCAATTGGTTTGGTGTTGGGCGGTATTGGTACAACATTGCCAAATACCTTTATTTTCACTAGAGAATCAAGTTTTGTCTGGATCGAATCTTTCTATTTTGGCCAGTCAGCTCTACGTTGGCATTCATCAACGAAGCGTGGTTCGATGTCATCGGTCTCAATAATCTCACGCTCCATTGAATACGCGAATACATCATCAATGATGATGGAGTTTCTTTCCCACGTCCCATGTACACTAGTGTAATTTACAGAGATCTCCACATTCTCAGGAATAGGTTATGACATTGAGGCGTGCCCCAATGATGTCTCTTGGACATAAACATAATCCGGAACATTCTCATGGGACGGATTCTGAGTATCGATGATCAAAGGATTTGTTTGTGCCTCATTCGCTCTCTTTCTAAGGCGAGTATCCTTCGAACCAATTGGTTTACCGCGCTTCCTTGAGGGACCTACGGCCATAGATGCCATATCATTGCCATTCTGGGCAATGGCGCCATCTCCTGGTGTCACAAGAGTGGCGTTATGTCCATTATTCAGGACACCAATCCTTGCAGGCATGTTTGCAGCAGGTATGTGTGATCTCGTCACTTTGACAACATCAAAAAACGCATCAGGCAGAGTGTCTGCTACGTTCTGGAGCTTGATTATTCTTCGCACTTCAAGTTCGGACTGTGCGGTACGGGGATTGAGATGAGACGTAGTAGGGACAGACCACGACAATTCCTGTCGTTTCTGTTGAACATATGTGTTCTTATCTCCTCCTAACAATGGGAAGACTGTCTCATCAAAGTGACAATCCGCAAATCTAGAGGTGAAGAGATCGCCTGTCAAGGGTTCAAGATAGCGGACGATGGTTGGAGATTCATATCCAACGTAAATGCCCATTAGTCGTTGTGGACCCATATTAGTATGCTGTGGCGACGTAATAGGCACATAAATGGCACACCCAAAAATGCGTAAGTGCGAGATATCAGGCTCGTACCCAGTCACTAGCTATAACGCAGAGTAAGATTGGGTTGCAGTGGGTCGTAGACGAATTAGCGTCGCTGCATGCAATACTGCATATCCCCAAGCAGAAACAGAGAGATTGGTGCGCATAACCAATGTCCGCGCTATCATTTGTAGTCGTTTGATAGCAACTTTTGCGAGACCATTTTGAGTATGAACATGGGGAACTGGATGCTCTACATCAATCCCTAGTGACATGCAATAGTCATCGAACGTTTTCGATGTAAACTCCCTAGTATTATCAAGTCAAATCGACTTAATAGGATGATCAGGGTAATGAGCCCGTAGACGGATAATCTGGGCGAGGAGTTTAGCATAAGCAGCATTTCGAGTGGACAACAGTGCGACATGTGACCAGCGTGTTGATGCATCAACCAATACCATAAAGTATTTAAAAGATCTGCATGATGGTTGAATTGGTCCACAGATATCCCCTTGGATTCTCTGTAAGAACGGAATGAGTATTTTGGGATCCTTTGCATAGGACGGTCTCGGTCCTAATTTCCTGAATGAACATGCTTTGTAAAATGCGCAAGGGGCCTTAGAAGCAACCAATGAGGATTTTGGTTGGGCCTGAGCGTCTGTAGCACTATTAGAAGCAAAATATAAGATTACATCTCCTATCATGGCATTAGAGCCATGGAAATTGGTGTGTGTGGCGTCATGGCCACGAGGAGAGGCAACCATGGCGTCACGCTCATGGTTGGCGCCATTGATGACGTTATCACATGGGGCTTGGGCAGCCTTATGGAGCCCCAAGACTGCTGCAGCTCCAGATGCTGCAATTGTTGCGGTCTTGCTAAGTCCAGGAATCAATTTTCGATTCTTGCTTCTTCTCACTCTGAAGAATGGATGTCCGTGTGAAGTTTTTAGTATACGGAGCATCATATCATGACTAGGGTGTACTAGTCGGTCATGCCAAGGTCAATATGTGTCAGAATCCAAGAGATCTTCTCTTATGACATTATTGGATTCAATTGGTCGAATTGTAGTGACATAAAGTCCACTAGATTGACACATAAGTTTCTCTAAGATGCGCTTTCGTCCGCAATCATTAGATGTAATGCAAAGGAACTCTTTTCCGTTCTCATTATGCGTTTCCTCATGGAATCCGTTGGCTCTTACATCTTTAAAGCTCAATAAGGTTCGATTTGCCTTAGGAGCGTAGAGAGCTTCAGTGACTTTAATCAATGTGCCATTTGGCAATAGGAATTGGGTCATTCCATGTCCTTGAACTAAACTTGATGGCCCAGCCATCGTAGTCACAGAGGAATATGTAGGTAACATCTCTAAGAATAATTGCCTATGTCGTAGAATGGTGTGCGTAGTCGCACTATCCGCAAAACATTGTAGTTCATCCATTCCTAAAAGAAAATGTCATAATTAAAAAGGAGTCATAAAGAAAAGCACTCAACTTTTATTAATAAGCCAAACGGAATTACATCATCGTTTCTTTAACCAAAAAGAATCTAATCCAATAAACTAGCTAATTCAAAACAATGGTAGTCGTTTAACTCATTTTGGTAATTTCAATGCAAATGTGACCAGGTGAGTAGAGAGATGTCGGTGAGGCAAAGCTCGTTTAAGTACCACTTATTTCAAAACCTTCCTAGACATCACACTTACATTGAGTACGCCTCTTTGAAGAAAGACTAATACCATTGGCATCTACTATAATAATATGGCAATTGCTTACATCTCTTGTAAAATAAAAAGACTTAATCAAAATCGCCAGTTTCTGGGTCTTGATCCTTGTAGTCTTCCACCCTTAGATCGAGATCGCCATCTTGATCTTCTTGTTCCATGTAATTTGCTTCCCTTGCATCACGATACATCTTGTATGCGTTTGCAACATTCTAGGATGCTTTACACGCCCTTGCCTAATGTCCTAGTAGTCCACACCTGAGACAAGCATCATTATGGTCAGGTTCCCTTGATCGAGGCGCTCTGGGAGCGCTTTGAGGATGGTTATTGCCTTTGGTGGCGTCACCACCATAATCGGAGGCTTTGCCTCTCTCTCTCTCTCTTTTCACACGTTTCCCTCCACGGTTTCGTGTACTCCTATCTTGGCGGTTTCCTTCCTCTTTGGGGCGAGAATATGGACCAGAATGTCAAGAATTATCCCTATTCTTAGGGTTTCACTCCTTGCGTCCTCCCTTAGAGACGCGACTATAATTAGACTCCGGAATTAACTTGGTTCCCACGGGTCTAGAGTTATAGTTCTTCACAAATTTGTTGTCGTGCTTTTCAGCTACGTTCATTGCACCAATTAACTCATGAAATCTTGTGATGTGTCTAGCATTGACATCAATCCGATAGTTTTTGGCTATCATCAATGCAAAGACGAGGAAGGTGGAGAGAGTCTTCTCGATCAACATCGTATCAGTGATTTTCTGTCCACAGAATTCCATCATAGACTTGATACGAAGTGCTTATGAATTGTAGTCAAGTATAGACTTGAAATCACAGAAGCGGAGGCTATGCCATCTCACTTCTAAGTCTGGAAGCAGGGAATACAGACATTGCCAAAACGCTGCTCCAGTTCTACCCATAGTTTTCTTGGGTCTTCCTCATTGAGGTACTCATTTTGGAGTGCGTCATTCATGTGCCTTGTCATGAGAATGATGGCTTTAGCTTCATTTGCCTCTCTCTTAGCTCTATTTTCTTCAAAAGGAGTAGCTTGTTGAGGAGTAAGCACTACCTGACTTGGCTCTTGGATCGTACTCAGGATCCCATCAGCCTTAAGATGCTAGCGCACATCACGGACCCACTTGTGGTATCCTGCGCCTGTTGTCTCTAGTGGAGCGAAGCTCAACTTGTTCAGGTTACTCATCCTGAAAAACAACAAGAAAATAGGGTTAGTTTCGGAGCGAAGAAGTCTACCACGAAAAACTATTAAATTTCTGAGCGAAGTCGCTTCTAAGAAATTAGGGATTTTCTGAGCGTAGTCGCTTCCAAGAAAATCCGATTCCAAGAGGGGTTTTGGATTAGATCGAAACAACGATGTATGTGGTCGATCGTTTTTCTTCTCAACAAACTCTAAGTTTGGAGGACTCTATAATCTCCAAGCTTAAAGAGAGCATGAACCCCCACAGTTCGGCTATTGGTCTCCCCTATGAAGAAGAAAGGGGGGTAGAAGAAGGGATGTTGGAAGTCCCCGAGAAAAAGAAGAAGAAATTGAAAAACTTCAAAAAATGGAACTTTTAGAAAAGTTTGTCTTGAAAAGATGCCGGAATCCTTGACCGGAAAAGATGACGGAGGTGGCCGAAGGTTGCCGAAAAAGTGGCAAGAGGTGGTGGCCTGAGCTAGGCAGGATTGCTGCAGGGGCTGTGCAAGGATGTGCGGAGGCTGGCAGGCAGATGCTCGGCGGGTGCTAAGCAGCTGTCGGCAGATGCAGGCACAGAGGTGCGCAAGTCTCGGCAGGTATCGGCAAGGGTTATGTGAAGCTTTCTGCAGATGTCGACAGGGGCAGGCACAGGGGTGCGCAGGGCTTGGCAGGTGTCTTCCAGGGCTCGCAGGGGTAGGCACAAGGCAAGGGCCGGTTCGATTTTTCCGACTGCCGGTTCAGGGGTTTTCCAGCCTGTTCCGGTGGTTCCGCCACCCGTTCTGGGCTCCTTGGGACTAGGGCTTCGATATGTGGGGCGGTGGTTGCAGGATTTTGAAGGTTACGAAATTAGGGTAGAGTTTCGTGCTGATAACGTGTTTTAGGGAATCAGAAATTGAGAGAAATTCGCTGTGTATTCTCATTGATAATAGGGGCCTCTTTATATAGAGGATTACAATGTATAGAATCTCAATCATACCAGGAAAGTAATCGTACATTGAATAGGAATCTAGATCATTCTAATTTAACCCTATTACCACTAGGTCAAGTAACCTAGAGTTTGGGCCAAACACAAATTAGAGTTTACTTGAACACTTTTTTCTTTTTTGATTTTTTCTTTAGTCAAACAAAAATTTTTATATTAATAACAAATTACATATAAGTTACTAACAAAATATTACTTAACATATATATCCTTCAAAAATTGAATTAAACACATAAAGATTAAATCTTACAAAATAAGGACAATCCGCTCTCCATTTGCCACATATCATGTGTTAATTTACTTTTTCACCCTCAACTACTTCTTTAAAGATTGAATTAAACATATAATGACTAAATCTTACAAATAAGGACAATCTGCTCTCCACTTGACACATATCATGAGTTACTTTACTTTTTTACCCTTAACTACTTCTTTGAATTTCTAATCCCTTTATGTTACTTTTTTCTTCTTCTATGAATAATCATTTTATGTTACTTTTCATATATATATATATATATATATATTTATATTTTACACGTTGCTAAGAGAGAGAATCTCAAAGCTCTTCATCAGACTTCTTTTTCTTCTTTATTATTGAACGTGTCCTTGGTTCAGTAGCTACTTCATTTGCAATAGCAGTAGCAGGATTTTTTCTTCTTCTTTATTGCTGAAAGTGTCCTTGGTTCAGTAGCAACTTCATTTGCAATAGCAGGAGCAGGAGCAGGAGCAATAGCATGATTTTTTTCTTCTTCTTTATTGCTGAACGTGTCCTTGGTTCAGTAGCAGCTTCATTTGCAATAGCAGTAGTAGGAACAGGAGCAGAACAGTAGCAGTAGCAGGATTTTTTTCTTCTTCTTTATTGCTGAAAGTATCCTTGGTTCAGTAGCAGCTTCATTTGCAATAGCAAGAGCAGGAACAGTAGCAATAGCAGGATTTTTCTTCTTCTTTATTGCAGTAGTAGTAGCAATTAGATCTGTCAATCCATGAATGAAATTAAAAACATAATTCCCACAGCAAGATTACCAAACCAATAGCAAGATCACCCTTTTGCACCTACACAAGTTGCCAAATTGTACACAGATAAAACAAAAACTATCTTCAATTAATGCTTTTCAAGCAAACAACATGAGACTGGATCTACAATTAAAACAGAGAACCTCCTAACAATAGTTATCAAACAGTTAAGCGTGAACAAGTATAAAACAATTGATATTGAATCAAAAACCTACTAAATATTAACAAAGCTACATAGCTAATAGACAATGCAATGAAAAAAAAAATATACGCACACACAAAACATAGCTAATACCTAAGCATGAAACCTTAATTCCACTGGGTCTTCCTTCCGCCGATCCAATTGAAGCTCAGATCCAACACCAAGGTCTCCAATTTCTGAGCCACCCTCTCGATCTAGAGAGAGAAAGAGAGAAATCGAAAGATAGCTTGGACGAGGCGAACTTCTTTGACTCCTTGAGGGGACGACGCGAGAGCTCATCGCCGGCTTACGATACTATGCATATAGACCTCTATTTTGGGGTTATTCTATCCTATAGTGGCATCATTGTAATTTCAATGAAAAATTATTCCAACTTGTATTTGCACATGAAACATCAGGGATTAAGTCTGCTTTATTTCGTTTGGGTCTGGGCTTTTTGTCCTTATTTGTATAAAACTTACACAAGGTGGGTTTTTTGTTTTTCAATCTTTGGTCTGTTACTTATATGTAATTTTCTATTGTATTAATGGGCCAAAATGAGGCATTCTCAAACTTGAGGCCTAAGGCAACTGTCTAACTGTCTTTGACTGCCTGCCCTTTGGGCTGGCCTTGGTTAAATCACGTTTATAATTCAATACACAACACTAAACCAACTCAGCGTTCGAACACAGGACAACGTTATTGTGGAGAGACCTAGTGCATCAGCTTAAGCACTTGCCGTGGTTATTACTTAATTCAATTAATATACAATACAATTGGAGTTTCAGTATTAAACAAATTCAATTCATTTCTCAGAAAATTTCTAAATTCTTTTTATTTATTTTATTATCATTTATATGCCAAATCATGCACAACATAGACTAAAACTTTATTTTACTAAACTTTTAATTGTTCACTTGTTTCTAATATTTCCTTTTTTGGTTGCTGACTATGAGGGCATTTCCCTCATTTCGTTGTTGGCTTGCTGGTGTGTTCAATGAATTTTGATTTCAATACCAAAGCCACATCAAAAATCAAAACAATCAAAATAATATTGAAATTTTTCATGTTCTTACGGTCATCCGTACTATTCACCTTTTAACGCCTACTTTCTTAATCTGCAGTATTCACAGCGGACCCTTTTCATCCTCTTTTGACAAGAGATCCTCTTTTCAATAATACCATATCACAACGGATAAGCAACCGCCCTAATTATGACTCACAAAATTCCTTTTCTGACCTCTTTTTTCAAGTCTAGATAAAGATCATGTGTATCTCAAACTTAAATGACCAATAAGTCCCCAAGTGAGGCACAGCCAGTTTGGCAAACATCAGCCCACAGGAAATTGCTTAGGTGGGCAATCGAGATTGTCCCTTCAAAATTAAAAGCCACATGGAAAAATAAGGCTAGTTTTCTTTCTCCTTTGGAAGAGCTTGAGCAACCAAATGTCTGGTCTGGTCTCATCAAAAAAAAAAAAACCAAATGTCTGGTCGATTTGGAAAGAGACGGAGAGAAATGGAAAATTCTTAGTTAGTTTGACTATGTTACGTTCGATTCATCAATTTAAATTTTACATAATTAAATTGTATTTCTAAAGTACTGTATGTATGAGAAATATACCTTTTACCTTTTTGAAATCGAAATTACATCCATAACTACATATATTTTGTTGACTTTAGTTTATACGTATATTTTGTTGATTTTAGTTTATTTGTTGATCTGATTTTTTTTATTTTATTTAAATCTGTTGATTTAATGAATCTAATAATTCGACTATCAAAGAAAAATATTTTAAAAACTCGGATGAGAGAGAGAGAGAGCGCACAACGTACTGGTTGCATGATTACAATGGCAAATCAATTCGGGGAATTTCTGGCAATGTAGCTACACATATTTTGTTGATTTTAATTGATCTGTTGATCCGACAAGTCTAATAATCCGACCATCAATGAAAAGTATCTCGAAAACTCGGATGAGAGAGAAAGGGTAGTGAGAGATGGGGAGAGAAAGAAAAAGAGAGCCCACAAAGGGGCCGATTGTGACGTAAAAGTAGAGCTACCTACCAAAATCCGTAACCACTAAATAACCACTCGTCTTTTTCACCAACTCGGTCAAATCCTTCCTTCAATTCCTTCCCCACCTTCATTATTCATATAACTCCGAGTCTATTGCCCCCCCTCCTCCATTCCCATCCCTCTTCTCCTTTACATATAAATCCCCCACCCTTTCTTTCCCAATTTGCCTTCAAACCCAAATCTCTCTCTCTCTGTCTCTCTCTTCTTATCCTTTCAGTATCAAAGCTGGTACAGACAAAACACCACAACACCATCACATATAAATATAAATAGTACTTATCCATTCACTATTCTTGTTCTTCAACTCCTCTCACCCTAGAGGTTCTGTTCAATTTGATTTGATTATTATTACAAGGAAAAAAAAAATTATGGGAAGGTCACCTTGCTGTGAGAAAGCTCACACCAACAAAGGGGCTTGGACCAAAGAAGAAGACCAACGCCTCATCGACTACATCCGCATCCATGGCGAAGGTTGCTGGCGCTCCCTCCCTAAACAAGCTGGTAATTCTTTCACACATAATCTTCGAAACCCGTCATTCCTTTTCCATGTTTGTGTATTGTTCGGTTGCTTAACAGAGAATTTTCATGTGGGAACAGGGTTGCTTAGATGCGGCAAGAGCTGCAGGCTCAGGTGGATAAACTACCTCCGACCTGATCTCAAGCGTGGGAATTTCACCGAAGAAGAAGACGAGCTCATTATCAAGCTCCATAGCTTACTAGGAAACAAGTAATTGAAACTAACCCAATTCTCTCTTCTTCTTTTTTTTCATTCATGTCTGCTCTGTTTTGTTACCGGGAAAATTAACCTGAAAATTTGTTCTTGTCTTACAGATGGTCTCTGATTGCGGGGCGTTTACCTGGACGAACCGACAATGAAATCAAAAACTACTGGAACACCCACATCAAGAGAAAGCTCCTCACCCGCGGTCTCGACCCTCAAACCCACCGCCCCCTGAACGAGGCCCCGGCCACCGCCACCGCCACCGCCGCGGCAACTTCTCGGCTAGATTTCAGAAACGGGTCTCCACCGTTTTTGTCAGTCGAGAAAATTAACAGCCTAATGGATCAAACCAACTTCAAGAACAACACCAACTCGACCAATAACAAGAAGATTTTGCTGTTCAAACCCAAGAAGGAAGAGGAGTACAACAACAACAATAATTTAGAAGAGGCGAATTGCACCAGCAGTGGCACAACAACCGAGGAAGACCAACAACCACAGAAGCCAGAGATCATGTACAAGTGTGGTGACCTGAACTTGGACCTTTCAATTGGGCTGGAACCGTTTCAGTCCGAGCCGACTCGGGCATCCTCCGGGAACTCTGCCGAGTCAAAACTGACTCAGCGGACTCCTAATAATCACGATATGTTTGCACAGGCGGCGGCGGTGTGTTTGTGTTGCCAGGTGGGGTTTCAGAGCAGCGAGGCATGTAGGAGTTGTCAGTGCACAAATGGCTTCTACAGATTTCATAGACCCTTGAATTCATAGTCATCTCTTCTTTTTTCCTTTTTGGGATTAAAAAAAAATCTATGTTATAGATGAATTTGGTATAGTTAAGGTAATTCAGTTGAATTCACTTTGGAAGTGTAACTTTTATTACATATAGCAAAGCACAACCTATTGGTATCTCCATATAATCAGTTTTTTTAAAAAAAAATTTTTTTTATGACATCTCCATATAATCAGTTGCTTTTCTTTGTTCCATTTGTTGACTTGTGCATTCTCACTAAAATATGTCATTTGATTCTTTTCTTGAATAACAGAGCTAAGCTTTTGAGTGAAATCCATGTCATGTCATGTCATGTGGTTAAATAATGTGGTCTAAAACTATGTACTTTAGCTAAACATGTAGCATGTCATGCTACAAATTCAGTTTGTCAAAATAACAATCATAGAGTTTATGTCGGATGTGAATATATGACAGTTAGATCAATCACCTAATTATGTGCTGGATCACTGTAAATTTCGAGAGTTTATTCGTGTCAAACTCAAATTTTGTACTTTTGATGTTACAAGTTAAAATACTCTGATGTTAAGAATTAAAATAATAGATAATAAAACTGTCCGGAAATGCATGTGATTATATGTATTTATTTTATGCTGTAACCCCTGATAATTTCTTTTTGTTGTTATTCATGACCTAAACATCTGTTTGGCAACCGGCATTTAGGTGGAAGTCTAATTTGGGTTGTGGCAATTTAGTGCATAGCGTGGCTTCTTGAAACACAAAGAGCTTGAATTAGGCAAAGACCCATTATTAGAAGTTTCCCAAGCTAGCTTTTAGTTTGTGTAAAGACCAAAACCAATTTAGTCGGTAATTTGCTCAAGCAAATTATACTAGAAAGAACTCAGTTTTGTGTACTTGTATGATATTAGGAATATAAGCTTGTCAATCAATCAAATCCAATCCCACTCGTTAGTTGGGATAAAAATTATGAGCCGAACTTTCTTATCTGGTATGGATCAACCTCACATTATAAAGTTGTACATGTAACCAATTCTGGGCAGATTTAGGTGGAGGATTAGCATTGATGATACCGTGTTCTCTAATAACATTAACTCGATCCAATTCTCTGAGCTAAGAACCTAACATCCACTAGATGATTAATAAGTGATGCTTTTAGTTATGGTATGTTACATAACCTTTATGGCACACCACCTAACTTACCTATCTAGCCATCCACCCTCAATCGATTTATTAGCATGTCATATAGGACTAATACTATGAAACAATATATATTTAATTTTTTTTTTAGCTCACAATATTTATTTAATTTTGCCACCTTTTTTTTTCCTTTTGTATAATAAAATGAATTATAAGTTGGGGATATCATATGCTATATATCAGTCTGTAAGTCTATAATCTGTCACTGTATTACATGTTATTTATTTTGTTTAGAACTTATGCTGTCTTGGTTAGTGTTATGTTTTGAAACACATACTCGTATATCTATAATGACATTGATTCTTGTTGTGGAAGAAAAAAAAAATATTATAGAAAAGGACCTAAAAACATAGATGGTTATAATATTCAATTGCATCGCAAGGCAACATCAATGGAGTATATTAGCATTTTCTTGTAAAATAAAGACGTTGAAGTTCCTTGTACATAAAGAAATGGTTTCTATAAGAAGGATTTCCACACATTTTTGTTAATTGTTATATCAGTGAATAAAGTTATTGAGGTTCCCTGTATAAGAAAATATATAATGTTTATATAACCTGGACACTTTTTTTTTTTCTTTTCTTTTTCTCTCTTTGTAAGAAAATCATAGAGAATGACCTAAAAATGGGACCATTGTATTATTGGATTGCCAATGCAATCTCAATGGAGGAGGTTCACATTTTTCCGAAAAATATAGACATTGAAGTTCCTTGTACATAAAGAAGAATGGTTTCTAACTTTCTATATTATAAGAAGAATTTTCACATTTTAGTTAAATCAGTGAAGGAAGTTATTGAGTTTCATGTCTATCCCACTTACCAACCAATAAGTATCATTTTAAAATACCTAAGACGCTTCTACATATTCGATAGTTTAATACGATATCACACGATTCACTTACATATCAATGTTCTAAACAAAAGGAAATGTCAATCCATTAGTTTGTCATTGTAAAATTACTTGTTAGTTTTGTGAATCTAACTCATAATTAAAAATGGCCGTAATTCAATTTGGAGAGTGGACTATTTTTTTATCTCTCTTTTACGATTTTATCTTGAGTTTTTCCCGCATTGGAGATTTAGTTAAATTAATTAATACCTCTGAGAGATTTGTGGCACACAATTAGAGATTTTCCTTAATTAAATTCCAACGGACGGAACTTCGTCAACCAAGACTTTGACAGAAACAAGTCTATAATCTATGTATATGCTTCACATGCAAATCACATTTGAAAACTTTACCTGGTACTTAAATTTGTTCTTCTGGCAATAAAAGTTTAGTTCTCAAAATATTATATCTGTTCGTTTGAACATTGACCATATATGAACTACCACCACTAGTACTAATACAGGGGCAAATAGCATCAAATTATGGGTGTGAACAGGTTGTAAAATGGGAGCTACCGAGCTAGAGAAAAAGGAGAGTTTTGTTCTTCGAATAAAGCAAGTAAACAATTGTATAATACATCCTTATGCGATTGTGCATCAAATTAAAACAAGGATGATTAAGAATTGGCATAAAGTAAGTGGTGATTTGATTTTAATATTTTGACAAACAGTTTTGGTTTTTGGCTGCATTACATGATTTAAAGTTTCAAACTTATCCTTAGCATAGCCCGAGTATCAAGAGTGAAAATGTTTTTATCTTGAGCTTTCCTTTTTAAAGACAAGATTTTACTTTTAAATGTTTTTTAAATGTTACTAAAGCTTTGAATTTATTGTGAGTTGATTAATGATTATCCATTATTGAGCTCTGTTTGTATAACAGTCAAACAATTTGTTCAAAAATTAATTTTCATTAATTTTCTTTTCCACATAAAATTAAGTGTAAATATGTTAAAAAAGAAAGATGGGTAAAGCGGTAAATGACTAACTTGACGTTCTAGAAACCTTTAGGCAGCAAAAGATGAAAAGTTTATAACATGGGAATAGGTAAACCTACCAACCATATATGGTATTTATTTGAGGAAACATATTAATTATTGGAGTAAATTAATAAAACCACGTGCAAATATGGAATCTTTTCACAGGGTCCAGGAAGAATGGCGGATCTCCCTCAAGTCTCCACCAAGAAACACCAACTCTTATAAACTACTTGATTAATTGTGTGACATTGAAGCTGGTAGGATTTAGAGTTGTTCATATTATTGATTGGAGTGGTAGTGGGGGCAATACTTGTATAATCTGTGGGGGAGGCTCCGATCCCATGGAAAATCTATCTCAACGTACCAATAGGGACATGCATGCAGTAACACGAAAAAGAAAAAAGACCAAAAAAAAAAAAAAGTAAGAAAGACTCATTTTTCTTTTTAGATAAATTTCTTTTGTAAATTTAGACTCGATGAACAACGGATATAAAGTTAGTTCAATTAGGGCTGTCAATGGGTCGTGTCGGGTTGGGTTTGTGTCGGGTCAAGATATTTGTCGTGTCGCAAGATACAAACCCAAACCCAACCCATTTAATAATCGTGTCAAAAATCTAAACCCAAACCCAACCTATTTATTAAACGGTTTACCCGTTTCCAACCCGCTTAACCCATTTAACAAATAGGTCATGTCGTGTTAGACAAAATGACCCATTTAAGGGTTAACAATGCGACCCATTTAACTAAAAAAATGCATAAATTGATTAAATTCACTATAAACTCCACAAGACGAATAATATAAATAATTAAATCCAATAATTATAAAGCAAAATATTTCAGATTGTCTAATCATATGATCAAATATTCCTAACGTCCAAAATTTCAAGACGAAGTATAACATAATCGGGTTATACGGGTTCACTTCGTGTTGGCGGGTTGACCCGTGACCGACCCATTTATTAAATGGGTCATGGCGGGTTGACCCATGGCTGACCCGCTTTTTAATCGTGCGGGTTCAACCCGCTTTATTTCGTGCGGGTTTCGAGTCGTGTTATCGGGTCGTGTCGGAATTGACAGCCCTAAGTTCAATGCTAGTTATTCTTTAGTAAATTTTAGTCAAAGTAATTAAAAAGTCATTTTGGTTTTCAACTTTTAAAATACGTATCCATCAATTATGTCTATTTTAGCGAGTTTTGAATTTATATTATTTATTGATAAAAGAACAAAAAATCTAAATATATTTATAAATTACATAAAATAATTTTAAATTAATAACATAATAGAGAGCCTCATTTAGCTTTCTATATTTAGGAGCAAGATAACTAAAAGTTAAAATACATAACCACTAGGAGTCTGGTGCAGCTGTTAAAATTGATAAAGAGATAAACATGCTCTCTAAAATAACTAAAGAGTTAAGATAGAGGGTCTGCTACAGATGCTCTAAGTGAAACTCTCCATTATATAATTTTTAGCTATCTAGCTTCTAAATATAGAAAGTGAGATTTTTATATTAATTTAAAACATTCATTTTGAGTTATTTTATGTGATTTATAAGTACATTTAAAATATTTAATCTTTATTCAAAAAATAATAATAATTCAAAACTAACTAAAATAGAGAGAACTGATGCAATTGAATTTTAAAAGTGGCTAGCAAAAATAACTTCATAGCTAGTTTAGTTAAAATTTGGCCAAAGTATAGCTAGCATAAGAGCATTTTTAGCAATGCTAGCCATTTTTTAGTCAAATTTAGCTAAAGTAGCTAAAAAGTCATTTTGGCTAGCCACTTTAGAATACGTCTGTATCAATGCTCTCTATTTTAGCTAATTTTGAATTTACATTATTTTTAAAGGAGTATTAAATAGATAAATTACATAAAGTAACTCAAAATGAATGTTTTAAATTATAGAGAGAGCCTCATCTCGCTCTCTATATTTAGGAGCGAGATAGCTAAAAGTTATAATAAAGAGTCACTTAGGAGGCTGGTGTAGCTGCTAAAATAGATAAAAAGCTAAACATGCTCTCTAAAATAGCTAAGGAGCCAAAATAGAGAGTCTACTAAAGATGCTCTAAGTGGTTCTCTATTTTAACTTTTAGATATCTAACTCCTAAATATAGATAGTAAGATGGTGCTCTCTATCATTTATGGTAATTTAAAACATTTTTATTTATTTATAGGGAGTGAGGTAGCAAGCTACTTCGATTACGTTAGTGAGTTAGTAACACACCCACCTATTCAGTACTCGGACCGAGGTCCACGAGAGTATCCCAGCAAAGCGAGATTAATCTCTGGCTGCAGACGCTCGAACCCAAAAACTCCTCAAACCTACTGGCCACAAACTTGTGGGAGTTGAGATTCGAACTCTAGACATGGAGGTTCCATACTAAGCAGCTAGACCAACTTTACCACACCAGGTGGTTAAAACATTCATTTTAAGTTGTTGTGTGTAATATTCTTAAAAAAAGAAGAAGGTATTATTGTGTGTGATTTATAACTGGATTTAAACTATTTCTCTTCATTAAAAAGTAATATAAATATACTAATTAAAATAGAGAGAACTGATGCAAACTATTTTAAGAGTGGCTAGTTAAAATGATTTTTTAGCTATTTCAGCTAAAATTTAACTAAAAATTACTAGTATTGTTAAAGATACTCGATCTAAAGATAGTATAAAATAGTCAAACTCACTTTAGACCTAAAACACAAACAAAATATGTTACTATGTGAATTTAGCCGTGAAATTGGCGCATAGCTCGACAAATATGACCCGTCATAGAACACAAGGAGTGAACTCCTTGAAGCGATTAACAAGGCAAAAGTGAAAAAAAGAGCAAAGCGAGCGTAGCATGCCGGTCCCTTTCCGTCGACTCAAGGAGGCGAACATTTCGCTCGGGTTTCACTGTTTTCTTTTTTTTTGAGTGAAGAATCTAAACACGATTGATGTATATATTTGGATAGTATAAATCCGTATTTATATGCAAATAACTTTTGGTATAATTGAGTGGAAAGGAATTTAATCAAGCATCTCATGTGGAGAGAAATAAAGAAACGAGAAAAAAAGAATGTACATGTGACATGTTTGGGAGGTAGGTAACCGATCTGTTTATAAAATAAAAAGTGGCCAAGGAAATGAAAACAGTTGGTTTGTTAAGGGTTGGGTGGGTGGTGGTGGGGGTGACTCAGAACCCAGAAGCAAGAAAGAGTTGAGGATTATGCACTTGTGCATGTGCAGATACAGTGAGGTATGGTATGAGATTCTTAGATTAATATAATTTGGATTGGGAATTTATTCAGATTTAAGCCAGCCAAACATACAAGATAAGTGTACGTTTTGATCTATTGGTTAGTTGAATATCTGGCTCATAACCAGTCATTATCCATGCCACCAGCACTGTTGCTTAACTAATCTGAATTGACTAGTTTACTTATTTAATTAAGGTAATGCACAATTATTTTTATTTTTTCTTTTGGTAGGCAAATGAGTAAGGAATAAGCATACAGTTCATTTGGGATCGGAATTGTAATGGAGAAGCAAGAAAATAAAGTCATCTTGGCCGGCAGCCTTACAACATTAATTTATGTATCCATGTTATTCTTGTATGTCAAAACGGCCGTTAAACAGGTAATTTTAACTGGACTGAATTTGGAGTTGATTCTAGCTAGTAGAGTTTCGTACATGACTGAAGGGTTTTAAGGGTTCAATTGGTTTTAGTTGATACATGATGTTTACAAGTTAATATGTCAATTTTGTGATGTTCTAGACGATAAACTAGAGAGTTGAGAATGAATCGTGTTTTATTGTCTTGAATTTAGATTGTATCAAAATAATGTATAGAAAATTTAGAAAAGAAATCCAGCATGTTTTTATTAAATAAATTACCCCACCCTTATTCACCCTGTATAATTAATGTAATTCGTCAAGGGTCGAATTTTAATTGACCTCTTTCACCAAATCTGCCAACAATATCGTTGAACCTATTTAGGTTACATGAATGCAAGACATATATGTTACTCACCCTATAAGCCAAAAAGACTATAAAACCATATCACAATTAAGCACCTTAAAAGTGTTGACTTTTAACAATATGAGTTATTCAACACAGTGCGTTTAATATAAATGAACAGGTTAAGCATGTGGTTTGTAAAGCGACGGAACATGTGACATAATCTGTTTATTGATCGTATATTGATAACTTGTATATTCTGTGAGGATTTAAATATAATATTTTACGTGTATTTCAAATCATAATATCTGAATTATGTATGAGATTAATTGATAATGCTGCTATAAGTAGTTTCTGTTAACCGGTCGTGTGTCTCCAATAGTACTTCTCACTCCTTGGCATTTGAAACTCGAAACTTCTGAAAAACTCTAATTATTCATGTTTGTTTGGAAACATACACATGCTATGCCATAAGAGGGAAACAAGTAAATTCCATGCAAAGAGTGAACAGCTTTTGTTCCATCCTACTCGTGCCCACACAGGTATGCTTGACTTTGCATCCTCAGAAAGATAGAGAGTTTTGAAAACAGAGTTGGATACGAAACTGTTGTATATATCTTCTCCTGCTTCTCTTTTCTAAGTTCTAACAGAGGAGGTTCGTACGTAACTCGGGTCATCAGCGCTTTCCTTTTCAAACACATGAATCACCAGCATGCCGTAATTATTTGTTTATTTTTTAAATGGATAAATAAATACAAAAATAGAAAAGGAGCAGCGTAGGTAGTGATTCATGTGAGAGACAGAGAGACAGAGAGAGGCAGCAATTTAAATGATAAGAACCAGAAAGGGAAAGGATAAAGTCTACCAACTTGGATTTAACTAATTGAATTCGATGGGGGAAGAACAACAAGAGAGACATCAGCAGCAAGCACATGAGTAATGAATGGGCATGACTGGGTATCTCGCTCTCTCTCTCTCTCTCTCTCTCTATATGAGGAAGAAGAGGAAGAGGAACCGTCTATATGTGATAAAAGAGAAAGAGACAGATCGAGAGAGAGTGAGTGAGTGAGTCTGGCTGGTAGTGGTTGGTGCATGAGGTGACGTTTGAAAGGGCAACCACCTCTGTCCCTCCTCATCAATCTTTTCGGGGCCGCGCCCGGCCAGTATACATTATAGGCAACAACAACGAGTTATTGTCTTTTTATTTATTTATTTATCATTTTCGTTCGCTCGGCTGGGTTTCTAGAAATTAGAATTAGGGTTAGGGTGAGAATGACGGTTCCATTTTGGGGTTAGCTCAAGTGTTGAAGTGAAATTGAGAGTTGAGTTAGGAGTAAATTAGATCTGGAGTTCGATTTTCCTCTAACAGTCTAACATAATCGAAAAAAAAAAAAAAATTTAATAGGCCTCCTCGATCTCTTGCTCTATTTGACCTTGATCTAGTCCAAATCTCTTGCAGCATTCATCTGACTATTTGACATGTCGCAGGTTATGTTTTCACTTAACTAAAATGTAATACTTTCTTAGTCTCTTGGATATGGTATTAATTTCCATCTGGTTATAGCCTTCTAGAAGTGCTAGATTGGGAAAAGCCATGTTAGTTTCACACTTTCACCGAACTATTTGGCATTTGGCTTAAAGACATGGGGATTGGTCCCGACTCATATTAGGATGAAAGGACAAAACAGACATTCCTCACAAATCTGAATAAGGTGGGATAATTTTTGGAATAACTGTCATTGTATTTTATGTCTAGAACAGGTTTTAGAGAGAAAATTATGGGTGCGGCTAATTGTTTATTCACCCAACTTTTAAATAGAGGAGAAATTTTGTATACACATCTCCAATCACTTAATACACACCCTTTTAAATAGAGGAGAAATTTTGTATACATATCTCCAATCACTTAATACACACCCTTTATATTTTTTCTGTCATCAAACTTCCACTTATACTCCTCCTCATTAATAAATAAATAAAAATAAAAACAAAGAAGAGTCCACAAAAATAAAATAAGAATTAAATGCTTTACATATCAAAATATTTATTAAATACTTGTTATAGGTTAAATTTTCTCCTCATCTTCATAATACAATCGACATCTCTTCAAGATCATACGTGAATGTCAATGACAGAGTAAATAATTGTAGTCAACATAAAGAATTAGCAAGCAACCAAATTAGTTGATACATATTGAAAGAAGTTATAAAACCATCAAATATATCTTGGATACATGAATACATCATGATCAATCACTTTGTTTGCATAACAACCACCATGGCTCATTCTTTACTGATTTTAGTATTGACCATGACCAAGATTCGAAAAATTGCTAGGCGCTAGTCGGGCGGTGGCCAGGCGACTAGCTCCCAGACGCCTAGTCAGGTGCCTAGGCGGTTTTTAATTTTTTTAATTTTAATTTATTTTTATACCATATAAACATATTATAGACTTAAAAAGAATATATAAACACTTATTATAATTTATAAATAAAAATAATATTAATTTTCTATAAGATAATTTCATGCATGTCAAACACATGGCTTGATTTTTTTTTAGTGTACACATGGCCTGATGAAGTGATGATTCCCTATTCAAACACAAAGTGACAAACCCAATAGATAACCCAAAATCTTCCAAAATGAATCTTCCCCAATCTTCCGAACTCATCAAAACCAATTCGCACTTTCAATTTTTCAAAATCCCCCAAAATCTTCCAAAACCAATCTTCCCCAATCTTCCAAACTCTTCCGAAACCAATTCGCACCTTCAATCTTTCAAAACCCAATTCGCAAATCACCAAAATCAATCTTCCATGAAGAGAATTTGATCAGATCAACCAAACACAGGCCCTATTCTGCTCATCGTCCCAAACATCCATCCACCTACAACCAATTTCTGAAATGAAAACCCATATGTTCCCTCAAAATAGCATTTATGAATCATGAATGAGAGTGGTCAAGGAGCCTAGGATGTCTCGACGATTAGGTATCAAGATTTGATGACCAAGGAAGAGACATTTCGACGAGGATGCCCAGCAAAACCTAGCCGTCTAGACACCTAGTCGCCCGCCTAGGCGGCCGCCCAAAACCCAGAACGCCTATCCCTCCGACTGGCCATTACACGTGGCGGAGACCCACCACCCAGCGCCTAGACACTGCCTAGGCGCGCTGGGCGGCTGAGTTTTAGAACACTGACCATGACTATATCGATCACGAAGATATTGACATATATTGAATATCTTAAAATCTTAGAGGCATCAAGTTTTTCAACTTGAAAAACAATTAAGGTAAAAAACTGGTACGCATTTACCGTGAAGCAAATGGAGGAATTAGAAACTGGTACGCATTTATTCAAGTCATGTTATGCTTTGCATGGGTTTTGGTTCATTGGTCCTCTCAGAGTGCATGCAAAGGCCCACCCGGCTAATTGTTTACGTGATTGGGTGTTGGATATGATGGATAGTCTAACTGTTGATCAATGTGACTTTTTCTTCATGAGCTTATGGGCAATTTGGACGGAGCGTAATAATTTAATCTGGAAGGGTGCAAGTTTTCAACCTATGAACATGATTCAATGGACTAGTAAACTGTTAGAAGATTTCCAGAAATACCATTGCAGAGGAGACCTCAGACCAAATGGAAAAATCCTCCTAGTGGTCGTCTGAAAATTAATGTGGATGGGCTTTTCGAGCTGAAGAAGGGAGTGCAGGTATTGGAGTAGTAGTTAGGAATGAAACTGGTATGGGTATTGCTGCGTTGGTTAAGCCTTTTTTACATGCACACTCTTTCCTTAATATGGAAACGGAGGCGTGTAGAGCTGGTTTACTTCTTGGTATTCACCAAGGCTGGACTGACATTGATATTGAAAGCGACTCTGCCATTCTGATTGCTGCTCTCAACAGTGAAGAGAAAAATTTCTCTGAGGTAAGTCGAGTTTTAGATGATTGTAAAGAGTATTTGTGTGCTTTTCAATCAGTTAGAGTTCGACATATTTACCGTAAAGCAAATGGTGTAGCGGATAGGCTTGCTCACCTTGCTAGTGGGTGTGATATTGATGATTTGTGGTTAGATGAGATGCCTGTAATCATTCAGGATATTCTCTACGAGGATCAATGTAACTGTTTCTATGTAGCTCGGGGTTCAGGTTTTATGTCCCCCCCCCCCCCCCCCCCCCCCCCCCCCCCGATGCACAACCCTAATATTAATATAATAAATGGAACCGGGCGTGGGGCTGAGCCTCCCAGCTAGGCTGGGTTCCAAACCCCTTTCAAAAAAAAAAAAGGTTAAATTATTCAATCTTTTCGCGATATATCAACCTCATTTATGTAGAAAGAATAAAGGTAATTAGTAATTACCATATTGAAATGTGCCAAAATTAATTAGCAATTAAGTCCACAATAAAAAAAAAAAAAGAATGTATTAAATAAAAGTTTATGATACATAGCCGACCTATTTTTTTTCCTTAAGTTTTTCTCATTTATTTATTTAATGAGGAGGGGCATAGATGGAAGTTTGATGAAGAAATGAGACAAAAAAAAAATGTAAGAAATGTGCACTAAGTAATTGAGGGGGTGTATTTACAATTTCTCTAAATAGAGAAAGTGTAATATATGATAATACAAGATTACAATGAGGGACAATAATTTATTAATAACTACATCGTATTTTACTCATTATATTCTAAGAAACATTCTCACATATATCAAACATTCATTCTCAATCTCATTATTCATGGTTAATTTCTCACATTGATCATCAAATTTCATTAAGAGTTTTGCTATTGGAACCTCTAAATTTACTCACTTAACCTCTATGCTTTTTGCACCTCTTATCAAATTTTCAAATACTAAATTTACTCACTAAACCTCACTAAAGTTCCTCAAATAACCTCACTCATATAATTTGCAAACAAATTATTATCTTTAAAATAAAATACTTAGTCTTTTCAATTATTTAATTACTCTACAAATCTTAATTACATATACATTTCTTAATCAAACAACATGCATAAATCTCTTTTCCAATAAAAAAAAAAAACCAAACACAAGATATTGAGTTTGAAGAATTAATTTCTAATCAATAAGAAAATAATATGAACTATTCTATTTTTAATTTTTTTTTTCTTTTTTAGTTGTGCAAAAAGATATATGAAGAAATCATTTTTTTAATGTTTATTTTTTTCTCTATTTTTTGTACCTCATGATTAATTATTTAAATATTTTTTAATTTTTTTATTGCTAGCTAGTTCTTTTTTATTTCCTTTTATTTTGCAAATATAATAGATAGACTTAGATTTAATCATAATAGGATTTATTTTGTTTTTCCTCACCAATATGCATTTAACATATATATCATACATTTTTATGTCACATGATCTTACTCATATTTTTAATTCTTATTGAATATATATGAAAGCTTTAATGAGTATCTAGTGAAATTGGAAAATGAAAATAGATAAGGAAAATAATAAAGAATACAATCTAATATTATTGAATTGGAAAGTCTACATAAAATAAATATAATTTTTTTGGTATCATTATTGTCCTTAATAGTCATTTTATAGTAGGTTATATATGTCATTTAATAATTGATAATAGAGTGAGGTCTAGTGAGCAAATTTAGAGGTCCCAATAGAAACACTCTTTCATTAATTATTATTATTGAATTCTAACATACTATAACTTTCATTTTGTTCGGTAAAGGATAAATTTCATCGTGATGGGGATAGATCATTGCAATTGTTGGTCTTCAACGAGGAATTCCTAGTAAGCGCGAGTCATCAGCTCGCGTTGACTACGTCCCTGCCCTTTGTACATACCGCCCGTCGCTCCTACCGATTGAATGGTCCGGTAAAGTTTTCGGATCGCGGCGATGTGGGCGGTTCGCTGTCACTATTCTTTAGCTTACCAAACGTTTTTGTATTATTCGATGGGTTTTGCCAAATACTTTAGATGATTTTATCATTGTAGATTCGTTCGGTAAACATATATTGAACTCTAAAGGACTATTTGGTAGAGGGTTACCGAACACCTCATTAATTTTTAGTAAAGTCCTACTGAACACATGAAATAATGAATTTATTTTTAGTTGTAATGAAGTTTTACTATAAGGGTAATGGAGAAGTATAAATGGGTAAACTAAGTAAATTGCAGTTCAAAAGTTTATAAGTAGGGTGAATAGAGTATGATTGGTGAATAAAGTGTTTAGTAAGGCGGAAATAGCCGCACTCAAAATTATTTGTAAGCATATATTTCAATCTTTAAGTTTACTCAACATTTATTGTGAGCCCCAGGAAAATATATCTAGTTTAGTGGGGATTGTGTGACAAATTGTTTAGCGATCTCGATAAACGTCAAGGCGCTCGAGATAATTTTCATAATGTGGAGTCCTCAATCTAGGAGTTGGATAATAAAGTACACAACGTGATGAGTTCGTGAGAATTTTAGGGGAAGTTTTCGGACACCCAAAGTGTTTATAATGAATTTCAGAAGTTTGGAAATTATTGAAATTCATTTCAATAAAAAGAAAATTTCAGCGGTGCAATCCTGGCCATCCATCCACCCACCGCTTGATCATGGCCGTTCACTGTTAAATGGATCAACCTATATATCTCGGTGTTGATATGATCAAGGGTGGTGGAATACCCAGAAAGCTTGAGAGAGAGAGAGAGAGAGAGAGAGAGAGAGAGAGAGAGAGAGAGAGAGAGAGAGAGAGAGAGAGAGAGAGAGAGAGAGAGAGAGAGAGCTCGGTGCTCTCTAACCCGAGACGCAGCGCGACCCGGCAAGTGACCTGACCAGAACTTCCACGTCCGGCCACCCCACAATTGCGCTAGGCCACCAATAGCTTCATCTCGGCATCATCTACCTTCCTGCATTCTCAGATTGTCCATGCATCGACGATGAACGTAGAAGTAACGACTGGAAGCTTCGAGACTTCTCCGGCAATATTTGCAACTTTCGGCGACTCCGGCCACCGTTTGGGTCGTCTGTGGTATGAAGATTCCTCTCCTCATCATGCTCTACACCCCAACATACTTAGTTTTTCAATTCGATCGAACTTTGACAATTTGGTTTCTGGGTTGCTCTCGGCCCTGTGGCGGTTCCTCGCTGCCGGCGACTTCTCCGGCTTTTCTGGCTTCGTCTCTTACTCAGTTGCAGCTCTAGGCGGGATATTGTGAAGCTTTTTGGGATATCAACATCAAGGCCATCATTTTATCAGTTGTCCAATGTAACAAGGAATTTAAGAAAAAAAACCGAGCTGGTTTTCGAAGGTAGATACCACCCTTGAATCAAGTATTTCTCTTCTGGGATTGATTGGGAGTTAAATGCTATGATAGTATGGTTGAGATTATAATCTGATACTGTGATCTTGAATTGGAAACTCGATTGAACTGTGTAGTTTTGGTAGTTTGAAGATATGTTTAAACTAGGAGGACAGATTGGATGAGTTGTGGTGTTTTGATTTGAATGAATTGTGATTATCGTGTTTGATGCCTTGTTAGTGTTGCTGAGGCAGGTTATTCGAAATGTTTGTGGAATAATTGAAAATGGTCAAGCTTGGGTGTCCATAGTAGTTTTGGGCACACCATGTGGAAAAATTGGAAAGAATTAGGTGTCCATAGTAAATTCTGTCGAATTACTATGTGACAAAATACGAAAAGGAAGTAAAAGACCAAGTGTTGGGTGAATTGAGATAATTCGTTGACGAAATTGGGAAGTGAACATAATATTCGTTTGCTTGAGTATTATGTGAAAGGGTAATAAGTAAAGAAATGAAAATAACATATTGGATGGCCTTAGTAAATTTCGGGTACGCCTAATATGTTTGAAATTAAGTTGTTGCTTGATTTACTTCGACGTGGTCAAATTGGTCAATACTGGTCAAACTAAGAAATTTTGGTCAAACATAGTCAAAGTGGTCAACCCTGGTCAAACCAGGAAAAGTTGGTTTGGACGAGTTACTAATCGTCAAGATTTCGTATAATTGTTCAAAAGATATTAACTGTCGAAATGTCGAAACTTAGGACTCTAGTCACTCAAGGAACAGAAGGTTCGCGACTCTCGGAGTACGTGAGAGGAAGCATCAGAATCTAGGTAGGGATTCAAAACTCTCCTCAGTTAGTGGTTTTCTTATATGTTGTTATTAGAATTATGCATGCTAAGTGGAATGGTTTGGTTATGTTAAAATGCAATGCATACTAACCAAATCATGAGAAATATGATGGCTTGAGAGTGAAAGGGGCATTGACTTCCTTGGGTTCAATTCCCTAAACCTTCGGAGGGTTAGCTATGCCGATCGTCCGAGTATCTGCAATCACGGACTCAGTACTTGTGTGTAGCTAGGTAGTGGACGTTCTCGCTACGCTTACCTGGTGATAAATCAATTTGAGGTAAGGTCGTGTAGTGGGTCTATGGGACCGGCCATCAGGTAATACTTGGATTTGTCTGGATTTGGCGCCTTATTTATTTAAGCACTCTGCATCAGTTTTCAAGTTGAAAAACATTATAAAGTTTTGTCGTTCTTTGAAATCTTTGGTTTGAGCATGTTTTCATACTGGGATCCCAAAAATATATTTATTGGTTTCAAACCTAGTCAAGATAGAGCTCTTGTAGAGCAGCGAGAACAAAAGCTCACCCCTACAACAGTGTGGATGCAGGTACTGTGCACTGGTGACGGGACAATAGCGGACGGAGCTGGGTGTGCAGACAAATTCAGTATATTACCGTTTGGATTTTATTCTAAATTCTATTTCTCGAACTTCGTATTCCATGACTTGCTGATAGTTAGCTCTATGCCAAATCTAGTCGAACCTTTGTTCTTTGAAGTTGTACCTTCCGTGTGAACATTCGTTCTAAGTTTTAGACAAATGAAACAAATTTTCACTTTAAAAGCATTTGTAGCTTCCGCTGGGTTCTTCAAAAAGTTTTCAAACAAAATGCCTAGCGGTTTTCTAGGATGTAAATCGAGCGTTCGGTTTATGTTTTAGAGACTTGCAGCACTGTAACGAGCTTAGGTTGGTGATGTGAGGCTTGGGGCGTTACATTTATGATGAGTTTTGCGGGTAAATTTAAATTGTGTCAGATGAACGCTTATATTCTCATATAAAATACATATGTTACAATTGTTTAAGGAAAATAGAAATTGGGAGAGAATTGAGTCATACTTTCATTGATAATAGGGCCCTCTTTATATAGAGGATTACAAGACATAGAATCAGAGTTGTATAAGGAAAGATAATCGTACAATTAATCGGATATCTATGAATATCTCCGAGAATATCTCTAATTCAAAACCCTATTACAACTAGGTCAAGTAACCTAGAGTTTGGACCAGACACATATTTTGAATTTACTTGAACACTCCCCCTTGTGTCACGCAAACGTGGTGCTCCTCTCGTTGCCTCATTAAAAACCTTGCCGAGTAACAAAAACACTGTGGGACAAAAATAACCTCGGTCGAAAGGGAAAAAGAGCACAACACACCCTTCACGTTTTGAGACCATACATGTAGACATCTCCCCCTCATGTCTGCATCTCCCCCTGATGACTACGGTCATGGGAGTACATATAACTTTCGTAAACGATGCTACCAACATGTTTCTCGAAAGTGGAATTTAGGCAATGACTTAGTGAGCAAGTCTGCCACATTGTCCTCAGATCGAACCTAGTTCACTTTGATCTTGAGGAGAGTCTGTTGTTGCTGATTATGCTTGGTGTTATTGCTTTTGATGTAGCCTTGCTTCATTCGTTAAAAAAAAGCATCATTATCCTAAATGCTCGTAGGCTTATCTGTGTTAGACTTCAAACCACAATTGTTCGAACATGCGTAATTACGGATCCAATCCATATACATTCACGAACCACTTCGTGAAGAGCAATAATCTCTGTATTGTTCGAAGATATAGCGACTAGGGTCTATTATGTAGACCTCCAAGAGATCACGGTCTTTACCCACGGTGAACATTTAACTAGTTTGGGAATGACCTTTGTGTGAGTCAGAGAGATACCTAATATCAGCAAAAGCTTCCAAAACATGTCATTTGGGATGGGGATAGTAGACACATGCCAGTGTTAACTGCGTTCCTGGTGTGTGATGGGTCCGAATCCATCATATCTCTGTAGGGATAGAACAAGCCCATATCAATCGTACATCTCAAGTACCAAAAGATATCTTTTACACCAATCCCATGACATCGCATTGGCGCAAAGCTATATCTAGCTAACAAGTTCGTGGAAAATGAGATGTCTGATCTTGTGCTTGATCAAGACTACGGACGATCATGGGGGTGCTTGAAGGTTTGACCTTGTCAAAATGCCTAAGCATCTGTTAACACAATGCTCAAGTTCCAAATTGAGACATAATCGTGTTCTCCCAAAATCGTTCATCTCAAAATCGGATTTCATGTGTTCAGCGGTTTTCCATAACTCTTTAAGGGCTTCCAATAAAGATCATGTCCAACATGAACCGCGATAGAACCCGAAACTTTTTATGAAAGCGCGTGGGCATCCCTTCCCAATCAAGTAGTCACTTTAGTGAGTGTTTCAACTTCTTTGTAAAACGCGCTCCTTGGTCTAGAGCCACTTGACTTGGGTAAATGAAGTTCACCATGAACTTTCATGTATATTCCATATCTAGATCCCCATATAGATACGTAGTGATTACATTTGTAAGCTGCATGTTCAGTTATTCGGAAACTACCAAACTAATAGGGTGGTGGAGTGCAATGACATCCATTACGAGAGAGTATGTCTCATCATAGTAGATTCCTCGGCATTTTGTGAGAAGCCTTGCGCCATAAGGCGAGATTTCCATATCTTTTTCTCATCACACTTTCAGCCGAAGACCCATTAGTCAATAGGTTTTATGTTTGGAGGTGTTGACATCACTGGCTCAAAAACCTTCATCTTCGTTAGAGAATCCAACTTAACATGGATCGCATATTTCCATTTAGGCCAAATCTGTCTACGTTGGCATTCATTCATCAACGGAGCGTGGTTCGATATCATCGGACTCAACAAACTCATGCGCAACGAAATGAGCGATTACATCATCAATCATGATAGAGTTTATATCCCACGTCTCATGTACACTAGTGTAATTTTCATAGAGCTCTATATTCTCAAGAATAGGTTCTGACGTTGAGGCGTTCCCCAACGATAACCATAATCCAAAATATTCTCATGAGACGGATTTTGAGTGTGATGATCAAAGAATTGGAATGTGCTAAAGTATCATTCGAACCCACGAGCCTCCCACGTATCCTAGCTGGGGCCATGACCTATAACGCCAGAGTGCCACTCTCTTTGACATTGACACCATGCCTAACTCAATGTAGGGTGGTGCTACATCCTCTCGTAGGGATGTCCTTCCTTGTAGGCATATTTGCAGCAGATATGTGTGATCTCTTCACTTTAACAGGGATCAAGATGAGACATAGTGGGGACAAAGCACGACAATTCATGTCGTTCCTGTTAAATATTAGTGTTCTTATCTCCCCCTAGCAATGGGAAGATTGTCTCATCAAAGTGACAATCCACAAGACATGTGGTAAAGAGATAGCCTAGTAAGGGTATTAAGTGGCGGGCGATTGTTGAAATCTCAAATCCAACGTAGTTGCCCATTCGTCTATAAGGACCCATCACAGAGCGCTGTAAAGGCGCAATTGACACATAAATGGCACACTCAAATATGCATAAGTACATCATTATCTCTTAACCATTAGGAGAATCTAATCCAAATACTAGCTAATGCAAAACAGAGGTAGTCGTTTGACTTCTTTCAGTGACTCCGAAATAAATGTGACTAGGTGAGTAGAGAGACGTCGGTGGAGCTAAAAAGCTCGCTTAAGTACCACTTATCTCAAAACCTTCCTAGACATCATACTCATTTGGATGAGCCAATGTGAAAAAAAACTAAACCAATGACATTTAATACAAAGTATATGGCAATTGCCTATTATATCTCTTGGAAAAAAAAAAAAGACTTAAACAGAATTGGCGATCTATTGATCCCAGCTAGATTTGTAGTCTTCAACCCTTCACCCTAGATCATCTTCTTGTTCCACATAGTGAGCTTCTCTTGCTTCACAATATGCTTTGTAGGCGGTGCCAATTTCTTCACGAGCTCTACAAATGAGTGCCCAATGACCGGATACTCCACTTCGAGAACATACATTTATTTGCTTAGACTCCATTGATTGAGGCGCTTTGAAGGCGTCATTTAGATGGCTCTTAATGTTAGTGGCGCCATCAACATGGCCAGAGGTGTTGCCTCCCTCTCTCTTTTCACGTTGACCTCTTCGGTGCCGTGTTCGCCTATTTTGGAGGTTACATTTCCAAGTAGAGCGATTATATGGACCAAAACGTCCAGAAGTATCCCTAAGATTAGGGTTTCGCTCTTGGCGCCCTCTTCTAGGGGTGCGACTATAACTGGATTCCAGAATATGCTCTGTTTCCACGGATCTAGAATTATAGTTCTTCACAAGGATGTTGTCATGCTTTTCAGCGACATTCATAGCTCCAATGAGCTCATGAAACCTTGTGATTTGTCCTGCAGTAACATCGATTCGATAATTCTTAGCAATCATCAATGCGGAGACGGGGAAAGTGGAGAGAGTCTTCTCAATCAACATTGCATATGTGATCTCTTTACCACATAATTCCATTAAGGATTTAATGCGAAGTGCTTCCGAGTTATAGTCAAGAACTGACTTGAAATCACATAAGCGGAGGCTATGGCATCTCACGTCTAGGTCAGGAAGCAGGGAGTTATGGACGTTGCCAAATCTTTCTTCAAGTGAGACCCACAACCTTCTTGGGTCTTCTTCATTCATACACTCGTACTGGAGCGAATCATCTATATGACGAGTCATTAGGATGATGGCTTTTACCTTATTTGCCTCTAAGGCTGCTCTATTTGGTTCCAAAGCTTGTGAGCTTGCTCAATAGTTAGCATGTCCTGGCTAGGCTCGAGAATCATATCCAGTATTCCATTGGCCTTAAGATGTTGGCGAACATCACGAACCCAGCTGTGATATCTAGAGCCAGTTGTCCCCAATAGAACAAAGTCCAATTTTTTCAGGTTACTCATCCTGAAAGAGAACAAGAAAAAGGGTTAGTTTCGGAGTGGAAAAAGCTACCACGAAAACATATAAAATTTTTGAGCGTAATCGCTTCCAAGAAATTCAATTACAAGAGGTATTAAATTAGATCGAAACAATGATGTAAGTGGTCGATCAAAAATTTTCTACAAACTCTAAGTTTAGAGATCTCAACAAGCTCCAAGCTTGGAGTGAGCACGAACCCCCACAGTTCGGCTTAATTAGGTCTCCCATATGATGAAGAAAGGGTGTTGGAAGAAGGGGGTTTACAAGTCCCCGAGAAAAAGAAGAGAAATTGAATAAAAACTATAAAAAAAGGGTACGTTTAGTAAAAAAATACCTTGAAATAGGTCGCCGGAAAATTTGGTCGGAAAAGTGGTCAGAAAGTCACCCTGAAAATGGCTGGAAAAGTCGCAAGAGCTGACGTGGCACCAGAGCTGATGGGGCTGTTGACATGGCGTGCGTCAGTGGGCTGCAGCTTGGGTTGTGGCTTCGTGGGCTTCTGTCAGTGGTTGAGCCACGTGGGCTTCATGGGCCGCGAGTCTTTCTTTTCTTGTTGTTGTTGTTTTTTTTTTTTCCTCTTCTTCTTCTGTCGGTTTTTCTGCAGAAGGTTCAGTCGGCCGGTTCAGTATCTTTTAGGCCGGTTTTGAGGTTTTTGCTTCCTATTCCTAAATTCTGGGACGGAAGCACTGCTGCTAGCAAATTTTAGTAGCAATCAGAGGTCCAAAAGGTGGTGAATCGGTAGAGTATTTGCTGCGGGTGGTTTGGAAATTCTGGTGGTCGGTTTGGTAGGTTTACTGCCAGTTCTAGATTCCTGGGGTCGAGGGCTTCAAGTTGTGTGGTGGAGGCAGAAAAGGTTTCAAGGTTTTGTATTCAGATTTAGGGTTTTAGCTATTTGTTTCAGGGTTAGGGCTTTGTGCTGATAACATGTTTAAGGATAATAGAAATTGGGAGAGAATTGAGTCATACTTTCATTCATAATATGGGCCTCTTTATATAGAGGATTACAAGACATAGTATCAGAGTTGTATAAGGAAAGATAATCGTACAATTAATCGGATATCTATGAATATCTCTAATTCAAAACCCTATTACAACTAGGTCAAGTAACCTAGAGTTTGGGCCAAATACATATTTTGGATTTACTTGAACAATAAGGGCGCGTCCTGTATTGTTTCTTAAAACTGTTTTCTGTATTTGAAATCCTAAAATAGCCATAATTTGCGTTCGGCGTGGTGGATTCCTAATACAATGAAAACTCTATCTAAAATATAGAATCAATTTTAGTGTATCTTTTCCAAAACAAGATATTAGTGTATCCTCTATTCTTTGAAAAAAGAATCATGAATTTGTGAAAACACGGGATGCTGATTTTGCAAGAAAGAGAAGAGCGGGATACTGATTTTGGGACAAAGAGAAGAGCGGGAAGAATGAAGCGCCGGATTAGAGCGCCAATTTTTGGCTCAAAGACCCTATATATTCATCGATTCATTCATCTCTCACAATCCAGATCTTAGCCTTGTTCTTCTTCTTCAGGAAATAGAGCTTTGTTTGGACTCTACTTCACAAGGTATTGAGTCTTCCCCCCTTCTGAATTTAGTTAATTCTTCCTCTCATTCTGAATTTGCTTCCATTAATCTTCCTCAGGAAACATACCTTCATTTGGATTCTACTGCACAAGGTATGGAGTCTTTCCCTCATTCTGAAGTTGCTTTCATTAATATGATTTTATATCAATAATACTATTTGTTATTTGGTTACTTATGGGTATTAGTATTACAATATCATCTTACTTATTTGATATGTGAACACTCGTCTTTATGTCATCTCTAAGTTCCTAACAAAGTGTGCCGAAAGCATGAGTTTTTATGTTATTAGATTAAGCCTAGCATCTTAGGGAACAAAACTAAAGATCTTCAGTTTGTCTAATGTGTCAGATAATACTAATCCCTGGGGTAGTTCATTGAAAAAGGTGCTTTTGATATGTAAATTGAACATTTATGAATTTATGGGATTGCTTGTTGATGGGAACTATGCATTTGGCTTTAGTGAATGTATGTATAATCAAAATTTTATTTCGTGATTTTTGTGGACTGTGCCATTCCCTTACATGGTAGAAACATGATTATTAATTTTCAGTGTGGGTTGACATTTTACTAAAACGAAACACTAGCAAATGAACCTGAAGAAAATATAGTGAGAAGTATATTTTTTTTTCATGCCTGCTCAGTTGGTGTAGTTCTGTTGTTAGTTTCCAGCTTGTTTGTTTCTTATATATGTCCCTTCTTTTGTCTTCTGTTCTATTTGTATCTTCTGATTTTAATCAAAGTTCTCTTGAAAAAAGAAGAAAAAAAAGTGTATCTCTTTATGGTTTCTTGTGGTTTTAATAATTTCATTATAGTTGATGTAAAACAGAACAAATGATTTCATGGTTTGCTAAGTTGATGTCGGTCTCTTCAGTGCTGGTATATAAACTAAGTTAATGGTAAGATCCTATCAGGTTTTGATGATTTAATGGTTCCTTCTGGTTTTAATGAAACTTAATGATTTCATTCAGTTTTTTCTTCAGATTATTTTGATATTGTGTGGTGCACTTCTTTGTGTTTGTTTCTTTGTGATGCCCCGGAAATTCGTAATTATTTTTCGAGGATTTTCCGGAATCTAATTTTTGGTTGTTGGACGGTTTCGTGGCTCCTGGATGGAGCGGAAGTGTTTCGGATGAATTTTTATTCGGAAAGTGTGACTTTAGGGGGGTTGCAAAGGTTGACTTTTGAAGCGTTGGGATTCTCCATAAACTTCCTTCACGAAAGTTGTAGAGCGCGTCGATACAAGTTCATGGACATGTGGAACGCGAGAATCGGAGTTCGTATGAGCGTTTGAAGTTTTGGGAAAGTTCTATAAATAGGAGTTTCCATTTTCGGAAACTTACTATTTCCAATTTCAGTTTTACCATTTCCGGAAAGTCAGAATCCTCCGTTCTCTCTCATCACCCGCGCTCGACCCGACCCGAACCCGGTGATCCGACCCGGCTTTTCCGGCGAGCTCCGGCCATCTCGACGAAACTTTCCAGATCAGTTCGTCTCCTCCGTCTAGTCGTCCCTGTGGTGTCCTCTAGCACCGATTCTCGGTGGTGGAGGCGGTAGAAGGCGGTGCAGGTTGGCGTTTTCGGACCCTGTCGGAAATCCTTGTTCCGACGTCGACGAGGCTTCAAGTCTTCTTGGTTGAGCTCAGAGCAGCCTCGTCGATCGATCCTTGGTGGTTGTTTGGATCGATTCACGTGAAACCTTGTTCAACTCAGTTGGGATTACTGTCCATGGCTTGTGAGGTAGTTTTCGATCCCTTAAGCTTGTTTTCTGACTTCGAGCTAGTTATGAGAGTTCACAAGCATGCTTAGATGAAGAACTTTGATGTTGGGAGTTTTGTGAAATATTGAGTTTTGGCCGGCGGCGATGCACCACCGTTTGTGGTGGGGTTCCAGCGGTGTTCCGGCCACTTAAGGAACTGTTTTTGGTATTATATATGTTCTACTCGTTGATACGAGTGTTTCGATATATAATATGCAAATTTTGGAGTTCGTATGGAATTGTTATGATTTTTGCAGTTTCATACTGATCGATTATTCTATCCGTGAGGATTTGAGCGTCCGATCGACTTGTGGTTTGGTCACATCGATCGTGGACGTATTCCGGAGACTTTGGGAGGTCTCGGATATGGTTTCGCCTCGATTGGCGCCACTTTGGGGATTTTAGTTCAAAACAAGGGTTTCGGACTTGAATCATTTGTGAATCGTTACTGATTTGAGATTATTGGTGATTAGGTGCTTCGAAAGGTGAATTGGACGAGTGGTTGGTGATAGTGTTAGTTCGGTTCTATATAGAAGACGCAGCGGCATTCTAAGGTGAGTAATCTCACGAAGTTCATTCACGAACGGGAATACCTAATTGTTTTGAGAGTTATTAGTTAACTGCAAACTATAGTTGGTATTAGTAGGCATTCCTGAGCGGATGACTACATATAGATATATATTTGCGTGAAATATATATGTTTTGGGTAGTTTGTGGATTTATGAAAACAATATGCATGAAATGATGCTTTTTATTGTTTTGGGGTGTGGCTTTTGGAAAACAAATGATTTGTGGAAATGATTGATTTCGATTTGTTTTGAAAAGCGTTGAGATTTGAGAAAAGTGTTGAGATTTGGGTATGAAAACAATGGGCATGAATTGATGCTTTTTATTGTTTTGTGTTATGGCTTTTTCGGAAAACAATGATTATGGAAATGTTGATTTCGATTGTTTTCAAAAGCGGTGCGATTTGTGTAACATTTTGGGTCCAATGCGACTCCTTTAATGATTTGCTCCAAGGGACAGTGCGGCCCGAGGATTGAAGGTCTAAGACCTTGGGCAGAATCTCAGGTGACCACGTCTTTGGCCGGACGAGTGGTTATGTTTTCAGTTAGAGCTCTAATCTGTCTGCCATATAGGTAATTCATGGGGTAACAGGAATTGGTTATTTACAACTCATGACATTACGTATTTTTAGGGAATAAGGTGTGAGTTGCTTCCTTATTAATGGTTTTTAAGGGGACAAGGTGTGAGTTGTTTTCCTTATTAACGTTTTGATAGAAATCAAGGTGTGAGTTGCTTTCTATGGTACGATTGTGGTACATTTGATAGGAAACAAGGTGTGAGTTGTTTTCTATGTTTTATTGATAGAAATCAAGGTGTGAGTTGCTTTCTATGGTACGCTTATGGTACAACTGATAAAATTCAAGGTGTGAGTTGTTTTCTATGTTTTATTGATAGAATTCAAGTGTGGGTTGTTTTCTATGTTTCGTTTTAAAAGAAAACAAGGTGTGAGTTGCTTTCTTTTATTTCGATTTGAAAGGAAATTAAAGTGTGAGTTGTTCTCCTTATTTCGTGTTTTAAGGAATCAAAGCGTGAGTTGTTTTCCTCGTTTGGCGTGAGTTGTGCATGTGTGTTTTGAGTTACTCATACGGGCTTGCAAAAGCTTACCGGGTTTGTTGTGTGACAACCCGGTACACTATTCAAACAGTGTAGGGGTTAATCCTGCAGGTTAGGATATTCGAGGTTGAGGCAGCGAGCTAGCAACTTTACGGTAGGAAGCCACCTTTGTGACTTTACCTTGCTAAGGACTTCCGTTGTATAGTTACTCTGTGCAGCCTTTACGTTTTATCTTGTTGTTGACAATTTAATTCGTATGCTTGTGTAATATATAACTCTATGGACGAGTGTATATTGACTTTGAGGGTTCAGAGCATCAATATCTGTGTAAGTTAAAGGAAAAAAAAAGATTCCAGGTATTTTGTATTGATGACTGGACGTTCACGCATATATAATTATGGGGTTATATATATCGATTTTCATGTGTGTAAAATCAGGGGCGTGACATTCTTCTTGTTTTAATGATTTCATTCAAGTTAGTTGTTCTCTTTTTGGATCCATTGGCTTGAACATTTTAGGCTTGCAATTCTGAGTAGGTTCAGTTGAACATGGCTGGGTGAAGTAGAAGGCTGACAATTATCCACCATTGCATTGCATTAAGTTATTGAAATATATTTATCTGTGTTATTTTCATCTCATTTTCATTCAAGGAATATGGCCTCTAATGAAATGGAAGGAATATGGCCTCTAATGAAATGGAAGTCGATGACAAAGCCGAATGGTCTGCTAAGAATGAAGGAAAATTCATTTGTATTTTGCATGAGTATGTGAAAAAAGGAGATATGCAAACATCCACTTTCAAAAAAGAAAATTTGGATGGAAATAAGTGATGAGTTGTTTGCTGAAACTACAAAAAGATACGTTGTACCACAACTCAAGTCCAAGTTCAATAGACTATGACAAAAACACCATGAAATTTCTGATTTGATTGAACATACAGGATTTGGATGGGATCCTATTGCAAACACGGTTACTGCATCAGAGGAAGTATGGGCTACAATTTTTTTTTGGAAGCAAATTAGGGGCTAACTCCACGCCCTCATTCGAAATTTTATTAATAAGAAAAAAATACAAAGAAATGGGGGACTAGGCCTAAACCATTTCCACAGCACACAAATCCAAACAATAACGTACTAAAACAATAACCAACTAAAGCCAACAAACAAATTGAAAATAAACTGAGAGTGAACAAAACCTAACGAAACCTATAAACATTTGTAGAGGATAGGTCACGCCCATATGATCCAGCGATGAAGGCAGGTAAAGCATCTACATAAATTAAGGTAAATTTAGTGTTAACCCATTGTTTGTTTATTGAGTTTTTAGTACTTATTTTGCTATATGTAATATGCATTTTTCATTGCAGAGAGTGCCAGGAATGAAGCCATATCGTAAGAAAGGCTTGGAACATTATGAAATTTTAGGGGAAATATTTACTACTACTACTGCAACAGGTCAACTGCATTATGCCTCTAGCCAACTCCCTCCCAATTCAGATGAGGAGTGTGAGTTAGAGAAACAAGTTTCTTAATAATGGAGTTCACATCAATCTTGATGATGATTTCAAGATTAACAGTGCTCAAACTGAAACAAAAGGAAAAACAAAGGCTATCACAGAGGCTCCATCTTCAGAGCGACGTACAAAAAAAAGGGACAAAATGGAAGCCTACTTAGAAAATTGTGGTGAGGTGATGAAAGAAAAGCTACAACAAAGAAAAGAAAAAAATGCTGAAGAGAATAAGGAGAAGTACTCCATTGAAGAGTGTGTGCAACTTGTGGAAACATTGGGAGATATTGACCATGCCACATTTATTAAAATGATGGATAAGCTTATAATTCTTGAATGGAGGAGGCTTTTTCTTTCAATGTCAGATGAAAGAAGGAGAGCTTGGCTAGCTAATCTCTAGAATTATTGTCTACATTGTGGCTGTTTTGTTCTTTTGCTTGCTGTTTGTCCTTCATTACATGAACTATAATTTTATTTCCTATTCATGTTTTTACTTTGGTGAACTTTTGATTCTTGTTCATGTTCGTATTCAAATAAATGATCGATGTTATTCATTGATTTTATAGCTTATGTGTTATATGGATATTTTGAATTCACTATGTGTTTGAATCTTTTTTAGTAGGTACTAAAGATGATTATAGACATGGAAGATAGTGACTCGGATAGTTCTTCAGAACTAGATGAGATGGCACAACACATGATAATTTGTATGAACATTTATGATTATTGGAACATACATAGACAAGGTTCCCTGCTATACATTGATTTTGTCTTGAGCTGAATATGTGCAAGAGTTGCTGAATGGACATCCAGATAGAATGTATAACTCATTTGGCATGGATAAACATGTATTTCAAAGGCTGTGTTGCACGCTTGAGAGTTTAAAGCCGTTAAAAGATGACCGGCATGTAGGTGTTCAAGAAGCTGTGGCGATTTTCTTATATATAGTATCTCATAGTGAGCGTATGAGAAAGTCTGCTGAGCGTTTTCAAAGATCAAAAGATACTATTCACCAACAATTTAAGCGTGTATTGATAGCCTTATGTATGTTATCACCACATATTATATGTGCTCAAAGTCAAGAAGAAACACCTCCCGAAATTTTGAACAATCCAAAGTTTTATCCATATTTTGAGATAAAGAATTATTATGAATAAAAGTTATTTGTGTTTTTCTTTAGAGTTAAATACTGTTTACTCCATATACTTATAGGGTTTCATCGTTTCAGTCTCTGACCTTTTAATTTCACCTAAAAAGTTCATGAACTCTCAATTTCCTCCCAATTCGTCCCTACCGTCAAGCTCCGTCCAAATTGTCCCTTAAATTGCTGACGTGACATCCATTTTACACTGAAATGTCCATTTTACCCTCAATTACTTTTTTTTTTTTTTTTTTTCCATTCTCTCTCTCTCTCTCCCCTTAACCAATGTTGACGACCACCCACCACCATCGTCACAACCCTTATTCCTCTCCAAACTTACGCCTCCCTTCTCTCTTTAATCCCACACCCTAATGTCCTCACCCACCTGCTGTCGACGCTTCCTGCCGCCTTACTTAGAAAAAATCAGATAGCCACAAACTAATAGATCAGACCCCTAAGTTGGAAACCTACAAGTTGCTATTTTTCAATTCCAATTTTGCAACCCAGTTCTCTGAATTATGAAACTTTGTGATGAAAAAAGCAATTACCAACAACCTAATTCTTCCCCTACATTTGGCCAATCCAATCTCTGACTCGAAAAAGCAATCTATGCCTCATAAGTTCTCCCAACATTTCTTATACACTCTCAGACATGAAATTGAACTTACAGTAAAACCCAGTTACCATCAAGTAGTCCCGAGTTCTTCGTCGGCGCCGGAGTGGGATTCGTCACCTTCAACTAGGCCTGACAATTCAGCTCATGACCCGTTAACCGCCCATTAACCGCCTGCTAAAAACCCATTTATTTCCGCCCGATAACTTAACGTGTTAATGGGCTGCCAACCCGTTAACAACCCGTTAGTTAACGGGTGGAAACGGGTTGCCCGACGGAACCCATCGAACCCGATTAGAAGAGAAAAAAAAAAAAAGATTTTTTTTTTTTTTTTTTTTTTTTTTAGAATTGTGAGCCCAATATGTATTAACTTTTGATTTAATGAAAATCAACAATGAAAAAGAGTTATAATGGGTAATGGGTTGGAAGAGGGTTTAAAAAAAATAAATTTTTTTTTTTGAGAAGGTAATAGATAATAGGTGTGAAAAAGAGTTTAAAAAAATGCAAAAAAAAAAAAAAATTCATTTTTATGTTAATGGGTCTTAACGTGTTTCAATGGCCAATTTATTGTTAACAGGTATTAACGGGTTTTAGTGGGTAATTGATTAGAAAAGAATTTTAAAATAAAAAAATAAAATAAAAAACCTTAGCGGTCTTAACGGGTTCCAACGGGTAACCCGCGAACCCATCGGGCTCAACCCGTTATAACCCGTTAAGATAACGGGTTATAACGGGTTGAGCCCGTTAAGTCCGCCCGTAACCCGCCCGTGACCGCACTATTGCTAGGCCTACCTTCAACTGCATGGTTAACCAACTCCACCACTTCTGCTCTCACCTCCGACCCGACCCGAAAGCCCAATTCAGTCCCATAAAACAAATCTTCCAAGCACCTCTTCATCTCAGTAAGCTCGGAATCCACCTCCTCCGTGCTTTCAACCTCAGCTTTAGCCGGACTTCCATTCCCGATCTTCACGACCTCATCAGTTCCTCCCCACTCGTCCTCGTTCACCTGAGGATCAGATTCAGAGATTTTCAACTTAGGCTCTGGGTTGGGCTATGCTGCTTCGCCCTACTCGTCGGTGATTTTCGCCGCCAGATGATCTCCATATTGAAGTAGATTATGTATCTGGATCGGAACGATTGGGATGATGTAGCCACCGCTCTCGCCTCCCAATTCCCCCTTGTCTCCCGTCCAAGACCACTGTGCAGTGCCACAACAAGATCGAGAAGCTTCGGAAACTATTCCTTTCCAATAAGCAGCGTCCCCGATCAATTCTTACCTTGGGTTTTGTATCGGTTTATGGAGGAATTAGAGGTCGAGTTCGGGTCGGGCCACACAGACCATAAGGCCAGTAAAGGTGAGGCGATTTCATTTTAGATTATGCTGAGTTTTCTAGGCATATTCATCTCCAAAGAAGAAGATGGAGAGAGAGAGAGAGAGAGAGAGAGAGAGAGAGAGAGAGAGAGAGAGAGAGAGAGAGAGAGAGAGAGAGAGAGAGAGCTGGGTCTGGTTTGGGAAGAAGATGGAGATAAATAGAGAAGGGGAGAGAGAACCTAGAAGAAGAAGAGATAAAAAGGAAAAGGAAAAAAAAAAAGAGAAAAAAAATAAAAAAAGTAATTGAGGGTAAAATGGACATTTCAGTGTAAAATGGATGCCACGTCAGCAATTTCACGGAAAATTTGGACGGAGCTTAATGGCAGGGACGAATTGGGAGGAAATTGAGAGTTCAAGGACTTTTTAGGTGAAATTCGAAGGTCAGGGACTGAAACGATGAAACCCTATAAGTATAGGGAGTAAATAGTATTTAACTCTTTTCTTTAATTTCTCTTTAATGTTTATTTATTTTATGGTAGAAATGTATAGGGGCAATTGATGGAACACATGTTGCTGCATGGGCTCTGGCTCAGAAACAAACTTCATATCGTGGTAGGAAGGTCGTTGTTATCCAAACTGTCATGTGTGCATGCTCCTTTGACATGATGTTCACCTTTGTTTACACTGGATGGGAAGGGACTGCAAATGATTCCAGGATCTTTGCAGATGCAGTGACCAGGCTAGAGAATAAATTTCCGTTGCCAAATGAAGGTACAAAACTATGTTATTTTTTTCTATAGCTTTCTAAACTAAAAATACCTATTTTTACTTTGATTTTGACATGCACAAAATGATTTTGAAAAATAGGATATTATTATGTTGTGGATGATGGATATACAAACATGCCAGGATTCTTAGCTCCTTATTGAGGTGAGCGGTATCATTTGCATGATTACAGAGGACCTCGTCGTACACCAAGAGGCCCTAAGGAGTTGTTCAATTTCAGACATTCTTCATTGCGAAATGTAATTGAGCGATGTTTTGGTGTACTAAAAGCGCGTTTTCCAATTTTAAAATATATGCCTAATTATCCTCGAAGAAGGCAACGACGTATCCCTATTGCATGTTGTGTTTTACACAATTTTGTTCGGAAAGAAGCTCATCGCGACAGATTGTTTAAAGCTTTTGATGTAGAAGGTATAATTTTTGAGGAGGAAAATAGTAACACCAGTGAACTTAGATATGTCACAAGAGAACCTTGCTGTCACGCCCCTGATTTTACACACAAGAAAATCGATATATATAATCCCATAATTATACATGCGTAAACGTTCAGTCATCAATACAAAATACCTGGAATCTTTTTCCTTTTAACCAAGTACATACTGATGCCCTAAACCCTCAAAGTTAACATACACTCGCTCCATAGAGTATATAGTACAATGCTTACGAATTAAATTGTCAACAACAAAATAAAACGTAAATGCAGCTCAGAGTAACTATACAACGGAAGTCCTTAACAACGGTAAAGTCACAAAGATGGCTTCCTACCGTAAAGCTGCAAAAGCGCCACCTCAGCTTCAGCCACGATTTCCCTGACCTGCAGGATTAACCCCTACACCATTCCATTGAATAGTGCACCGGGTTTCCACACAACAAAACCCGGTAAGCTTATGAAGCTCGTATGAGTAACTCAAAACCAATTACACAAATTTCACAAAAGCCTCCTGCTCATAACCTCAATCCTAGCATCCAATTACACAAATTTAGGTCAAACAAGACTTCTTCAAGCAATGTTTGACGCCATCCTAACGCACTACGGCGAATTTCATAATCACACTCATTTCCCATTTTCCCCCTGGGAGCTTTTGTCATCAACATGACATCAAAGGTGAAAATCAAAGAGTCACCTTCCTATCCTCAACACAAAGTACAATTCGTCACCACTATGCTCTTAAGATAAATCAAACCATCAATCAATACAATCAAGAAGAAACAAGGCAATCACATATCAAAACAAGCCAAACAAATCATAGTAACCCCTGCATATAATTTACTTCAGGAGGTCACATTAAGTCAAGCAATTCAAATCGTAGTAATCCTACACTCTGACGTCTGTAGGTAACCCCAACTATCACAGCAGTCCTCTCGATATTTGTTAACTTAATAACAACTCAGCTCCGCTACCGAGCAATCATGACACTGATCATCACCTAGATTTCAAGGATCATCACATAGATTCACGCAGATCTCGCCAATCATCACACAGATAGCGATCATCACATAGATTTCACTGGTCATCACATAGATAGCGATCATCACATAGATTTCGCTGGTCATCACATAGATAGCGATCATCACATAGATTTCGCTGGTCATCACATAGATAGCGATCATCACATAGATTTCGCTGGTCATCACATAGATTTCGCTGGTCATCACATAGATAGCTATCATCACATAGATTCATCACGAACCCACCAATACATGAATACATATGTATATATATACATCCCATAATATATATACACACACACATAATCATCCACTCCAAATGTCACAATAGCAACTATAGTCGTAGTTAACCTAATAACTCCAAGACAATAGGGTAGTCATGCTCATAACAAATATCGACCATATTCATGACAAATATTGATCCTGCTCATAACGAATATTATCCTGCTCATAACAAATATCGATCATACTCATAACAATATCGATCCTACTCATAACACATATCGATCATACTCATAACAAATATCGATCCTGCTCATAACACATATCGATCATACTCAACAAACGATAACGGAAATTCGTTCACTAATGAACCTTGTGAGATTACTCACCTTGAATCTCCCGCTGCGTCTTCAATACAGAACAAGGCAACCAATCCACAAAATAGCCGTCTGAGGAGTACTACGTCACGTACCTAAGGAATTACAGCTCTCATTCAGTCAACGAATCACAAGGGATAACATTCGAAACCCTAAATCGAACCAAAATTCCCAAGGTGACGCCAAATGAGGCGAAACCACATCCGAGACCTCCCAAAGTCCCCGGAATACGTCCACGATCGATGTGACCAAACCACAAGTCGATCGGACGCTCGAATCCTCAAGGATCGAATAAATCGATCGGTATGAAACTACAAAAATCATAACAATTCCATACGAACTCCAAAATTTACATATTATTTATCGAAACGCTCGTATCAACGAGTAGAACATATAGAATACCAAAAACAGTTCCTTAAGTGGCCGGAACACCGCCGGAACGCCACCACAGACGGTGGTGCACCGCCGCCGGCCAAAAACTCATTATTTCACAAAACTCCCAACATCAAAGTTCTTCATCTAAGCATGCTTGTGAATTCTCATAACTAGCTCGAAGTCAGAAAACAAGCATAAGGGGTCGAAAACTACCTCACAAGCCGTGAACAGTAATCCAATCCGAGTTGATCGAAGTTTCACGTGAATCGATGCAAACAACCACCAAGGATCTATCGACGAGGCTGCTCTGAGTTCAACCAAGAAGACTTGAAGCCTTGCCGACGTCGGAACAAGGAATTCCGATCGGGTCCAAAATCTACAAACTGAACTGCCTTGCAGCGCCGCCGTGGAGGAGAATCGGCGCTAGAGGACACCAGAAGGACGACCAGACGGAGGAGACGATCCTATCTGGAAAGTTTCGTCGCCGGAGACCGCCGCAGTTCGCCAGAAAAGTCGGGTCGGATCGACCGGGTCCGGGTCGGGTTAGTCGGATTATTTCGATTCTGAAGGTGCAGCCGAGAGAGAAGAGAGAGAGAAAGTAAACTTCCGAAAATGGAAGTAATGAAAATAGTAAGTTTCCAACTTGGGAAACTTCTATTTATACCAAAATGGAAATTCTTTCCAATGGCCATAACTTTCTCATACGAACTCCGATTTCCGCGTTCCACATGACCATGAACTCGTATCAACACGCTCTACAACTTTCGTGAAGGAAGTTTTTGGAGAATCCCAATGAATAAAAAGTCAACCTTTGGCAACCCCCCTAAAACCATATTCTTCAATTAATTATTCGCCCGAAACATTTCCGCTCCATCCACGAGCCATGAAACCGTCCAATAGTTATAAAATTAATTCCAGAAAATCCTCTGAAAATAATTACGAATTTCCGGGGCATCACATTCTACCCCCCTTAAAGAAATTTCGTCCCGAAATTTAAACGTACTACTCCCAAAAGTACGCATAAACCAATCTCAAATCCAATTCTCGATCCCCAACAAGAATTGCTCTCTCCATACAGCCTCCACACAACAATGAGCTAGTCAACCATACAGAATGAAATTCAACCACCAACGATGGTTGCACTCGCACTTTGAGTGATCCATGTGCTTTAAGGACTAGTCCCCACCTCTCAAGTACCACCTGCCTTGCTCGAACATGGATACGGGTAGCCCACCTAGTATCGCCACCCTAGGTTTTTTTTTTTTTGGCAAAGAAACTGAACACTTAATTATTTTAAACAACAAATATTAACAAGGAGCCAAACTAGGCTAGCCATAACAAACAAAAAGAAACAGAAAATAAGACCACGAGACCGAGACCAAGAAAGCTCAAACAAACATAACCCATGCCATAAACAAGCCAAGAGAAATACACAACAGATGATGATGCGACGGTGATCAAGTCGCACAAATTTGAACATACATCATCCAACTAGATCCGGTGAACTTGAGGGGTGCCGGTGACAATCTCGATCAAAGAACACTCAAAGACTCTAGTTTCAGAGAAACAAAGAATATCAAATCAAATCATCTCCACACACACACAAAGGTTCAGAGGCGGATGTCCGCGAAAAATGTTAAACTGCGGATGTCTATTGTCAGCCGTCAGATGGGATTAAATGAACTTCAACGGCCCAATGCATTTATGATGTCCTTGTACTTCTTCGCATGGCATTTTTGATCAGCGATTCTATGCCGCCGACTTTTGGACAGTAAACTAGCTCATTCTTCACCTTTCTCCTTCTCCTTCTACGACCGTGAGATGGTCATGCCGTCGAGCATCTTGACCTTCCCTTGACTATTTTCTCGCACAAAAAGTTCCAAATCTCGATGGCATTGTTGGAATTGGGGATCGACGTGGATACCATTACTCTGTTCTAATTCAATACCGTCGAGCATCTCGACCTTCCCTTGATTCTCAAATATATTGGAATTTGATCATCTGGCCGTCATTTCCATTTTGCTCTCTCAAAGTTGTCCAGGTCCTCCAAAAAAAACAACAACAAAGACCTAACTTCGGCAAATTCTTCAATCTTTCACTTTTCCACAATTTCTCTATCGGATGATGATTGTTAGTTCCTAATTATACATGGGTCTTAATTGATTTCGTTGTTTGACTCCATTAACACTGAAAAGATTGAATTTTTTATTACCTCCTAGCTTTGTTTGATTGTCTTTCTTCTTTTTGTTTTGGATTTCAATTTATAGCTCTGAAGAACTTTCTGGGTTTTTTCGTTGTGTTTTTGTTTTCAAAGTTCTGAACTTTTTCGAAATATGGGATAGTCTACTATGAGGAATATAGGTAAAGGGTGCCGATAAAGATTCTGGCAGCGATGATTAACATGCTGCTAACCAGAGGCTGGCTCTGGGAAGCAGTGAAGGATTAGAGAAGATGATGGAATTTTCTTTAAACCAACCAATGGCTAACACGTATTTCGTTCACGTTTTTCCAACTTACGGACGTCCTCTTCTGACCATTGCTGTGCGTATATATATATATATATATATATATATATATATATATATATATTGCATACAACAACCTATTTTGAGATATTAACATGATTATCAAGTTTGAAAAACAAAAACTTGCTTTTGTTTCTTAAAACTAAGCTTGTATCTTCAACAAAAGCTTTTAAACATTCATGGCTTTAACTTAGCAAAAGGGCGCTTAACATTGCAGCATGGGTCATATAAGGCTTAATTAGTTTATTTCTTCTTACTGTACATGTATTGAATGGACTAATTTTTAACATGATCTCTACTGCAATGGTTATGTGAAAAGAAAAAAATGGAATAACATGTGCTTTGCCAAACAGGTAGACATGTTATTGGAAATGTATGTAGATTGATTGAAATGTATTCTATGTTCTTTTCTTGGTTGGAGAACATGGTTCTTTGAATGTTTTATGAAATTCATATTTAAACTGAATACATTTCATACATAAAACTTAAAGCATAAAACTTTGTGTGTTTTGTTTTATCCTTTCTGCGATGAACTTGACAACTCCCATTAGAATCCACACCATGATTCCCCTTAGTGGTAGCAACTATAAGAAATGGAGGGAGGACATAGATCTCTACATCATTAATCAGAGTGTAGACTGGGTTTTGACTGTGGTTGCACCACCTGCACTCACTGATGAAAGCTCAGACCAGGACAAGGCTTACAACAAAGATTAGAGTAGAGCAAACAGAATCTGTAGGTTGACCATCTTAAAAACCATGTTTGACATAATCAAGGGTGGCATCCTTGATAAAGAGTTAGCTGGTGAGCTCTTGCAGGCTGTTGCAGAGAGATTTACAGTTAGTGAAAAAGCTGAGATCAGCCTGCTGCTAGGAAAAACGGATGACTATGAAGTATAACATGAACACCAACATCAGAGAATATATCATGTAGATGATAAATATCTCAATCCACTTAGCTGCCTTGAACATGGGACTGGATGAACAAGTTATCATCACCCTTGAACTTAAATCTCTGCCAAACCAGTTTGATAACCTGCAGACTACCTACAACACCCAAAAGGACAAGTGGTCGTTGAATGAGCTGATTGTAGTCTTGGTTCAGGAAGATGAGAGAATTAGAAAGAATAAGGAGTACACTACAACTGTGAATCTGATTGCAAAACACCTCAGTGGAAATCTGGAAAGGGAAAAGGGAAAGCCTCTGCTTCTACTGCAAATACCTTTGCTGCTAGCTCTTCTACGAACCCTAAGAATGTAGTAAACATGAAGAAGAAGAGCGTTAAGTGTTTCTTCTGCAAAAAGGAAGGCCACATGAAGAGAAATTGTGAGGAATACAAAAACTGGGCAGTAAAGAAAGGTAATAACTCAACCTTTTTTATTGAGGTTAATTTAGTTAATGTTCAGCCTCATACTTGGACTTTAGACACTGCCACACATGTGCATATTTCAAACTCTATGCAGGGCTTCATAAGGAGCAGATTGCTAAAGAAAAATGAAGTGATGATCAGTGTGGGAAATGGGATGACGGTAGCTGTGAAGGCTATTGGAGATGTTAGATTGGATTTAGGTTTTGGACAATTTTTCATTCTAGAGAATGTCTATTATGTTCCCTCTATGAAGAGGAGTTTAGTTAATTTCTGTTGCTTTGTTGGCTAGAAAATATTTAAGCTTTTTTGTTGATTTCAATAAAGATATCCCATAGTTCCCTAGTTATTGGATCTGGTTCTTTTGTGAATGATTATTGGCTTTTGAACTGCGCTTATGCTAAAGAAGTAATGATGATTGAAAGCATAGAAAACTTACGTGGTAAAAAGAGAAAGTTCAATGATAAATTAGCTTTTTTGTGGCACAGGAAGCTAGGACATACATCAAAAGATAGGCTGAAACAACTAGTTAAGCAGAATGTGTTGCTTGAGTTAGATTTCACAGATCTCATAGAGTGTATTGAATGCATTAAAGGGAAATTTGTTAACCACAAGAAGAAAACATCAGTAAGAAGCACAGACCTGCTAGAGCTGATACACACTGATATTTGTGGTCCCTTCAATATAGAAATAGTGTGTAAGAATAGATATTTCATCACATTTATTGATGATTTTTTTGGGTTCTGCTATGTCTATCTCATATCAGAAAAGTCACAAGACTTAGAAAAGTTTAAGATCTTTAAAGCAGAAGCTGAAAAGGAGTTGAATATGGAGATTAAAGTGGTGAGGTTAGATAGGGGAAGAGAGTATTTTGGAAGATATACTGAAAGTGGACAACACAAAGGACCTTTTGCATTGTTTTTAGAAGAAAATAGGATTAAAGCACAATATACAACTCCTGGAACACTTGAGCATAATGGTGTTGCTGAGAAGAGGACCATGACACTTTTAAACATAGTCAGAAGCATGATGTGCACTTCTGGCTTGCCTATTTTTCTATGGGGTGAAGCACTTAAGACTGCAAACTACTTGACAAATAAAATCCCGAGCAAGGCAGTAGATATGATTCCCTTTGAAGCTTGGAAAAACAGAAAACCTAGTGTTGGTCACACACATGTATGGGGCTGTAAGGCCCTATAATCCTACAGAGAGCAAGCTCGATTACAAAACAGTTTTAGGGTTCTTTATAGGGTATCTAGAACACTCAAGAGGTTACAAATTTTATTGTCCTTCACACTCCACCAGAATCATTGAGACTAACAAAGCTGTTTTTCTCAATGAGATTGAGTATTCTCTTAGTTTTAAGGAATTATAACTTGTTCTACAAGAGGAACTGGAAGCCACATTAACTGAAACTGAAATTTTAGCTCACCTAGAACCACTTTAAATGCCTGAAATACCAACAGTTGCAGCAACAACAGCTCCCATTATTCAAAATGACCATTTTGAGCATGAACAGAACATTGAACCAGTAGTGCAGCAAGAATTACATGTTGAACCAGAAACTCAAGTTCAGAATGTGCCGCATGTTGTTGCTGAACTATAACCTTTAAGAAGACCACAAAGACAAAGAAAGTCAGCTCTTGCAACTGATTTTCAGATTTATCTTCAAGATGCTGATTATGATATCGGGGAAGTCACAGATCCTACCTCTTTTAGACAAGCCATAGAAAATGAATAGAGTGAACAATGGAAGAAAGCAATGGTTGCTGAGCTAGAGTCAATGGAAGCTAACAAAGTTTGGACACTAGTTGAGCCCTTAGAAGCACACAAACCCATTGGCTGCAAATGGGTGTTCAAAACCAACTTTGTATAGATGGAAGCATTGAAAGGTGTAAGGCTAGGTTAGTGGCCAAAGGCTTCACACAGCGAGAATGGGTAGACTTTAATGAAACATTCCCACCAGTGTCAACAAAGGACTCTTTTAGGGTGATCATGGCACTTGTAGCTCATTTCAACATGGAGCTGCATCAAATGGATGTCAAGACTGCTTTTCTAAATGGAGAGTTGCAAGAAGAAATTTATATGAAACAACCAGAAGGTTTCATTGAGGTTGGAAAGAAGCATATGGTTTGCAAGTTGAACTGATCCATTTATGGGTTGAAACAAGCTTCAAGGCAGTGGTACTTGAAGTTTGATTATGTGATTAGTGGCTTTGGTTTTATATAGAATCATGTAGATGAATGTGATTATATGAAATCAGAAGGTAGAAGCTTTACTTTTTTGGTTTTATATGTTGATGATATACTTTTGGCTAGCATAGATATGAACATGTTGAAGAAGACCATGTCCTTCTTGTCTCAAAAGTTCGACATGAAGGATTTAGGTGAATTGAAGTCAAGAGAGATAGTGCTAGAAAAGTTTTGGGGCTGTGCCAAGAGAATTACATTAACAAGGTGCTGAAACGTTTTGACATGTCAAACTGTTATAGAGGATCAGTACCTATGTCTAAGGGTGACAATCTGAACAAGGATCAATGTCATAAAACTGAAAGTGACAAAGAAAGCATGAAGAACAAGCCTTACACTCAGTTGGTTGGTAGTTTGATGTATGCATAAGTGTGCACAAGACCTGACTTGGCATATGCAGTTGACATTTTGTCAAGGTTTCAGTCAAATTCAGGCTGTGAGCATTGGATTGGGGGGAAGAAAGTGCTTAGGTACCTTTAAAAGATCAAAGGTCATATGCTGGTCTATAGAAGCGTCACAGAATTGGAGGTGATTGGCTATACAGACTCTGATTTTGAGAGTAACTATCCACATTCAGGAAAGTCTACTTCAGGTTATGTGTTTATGCTTGCTGGAGGAGCTATAGCATGGAGAACTGTTATACAAACACTTACGGCAACTTCAATTATGCAAGCTAAGTTTATAGCAATATATAAGGGTGTATGTGAAGGCTTATGGTTGAAAAATTTTCTGGTGCAAACAAACACAGTGGACAACCTTGTTTCAAGGCCATTGAAAATTTATTGTGACAGTTCAGCAGCTGTTTATTTTACCAGAAATAATAACAGGTCAACTAACTCCAAGCATATTGATCTTAAATACTATAGTGTCGAGGAGAGAGTTAAGCATGGAGAGATTGAAGTGTTGAAGATTAACACATTATCTCAACTAGCTGACCCCTTCACCAAGGCTTTGACAGTTGCAGCTTTCACTCAACATATCACTGAATTGAGAATTTTACCTTTGGATTTTTGATTCTAGTGGGAGTAGTCACAGGATTAGTGGGAGTAATATTGCCACTGTTTTTTGGATGTATGTTTATCTTTTAAATTGCTTTCATTGTATTCTTGAACTGAAAATTGTTACTGAGATTTTCTTTTCTCAGTTTTGAAGTTAATAAAGCTGATATTTTTTTATCCATTATCACTGCAGCATATTGTTTTTGTTTTGAGCTCATGTTTTAAGTTATTCCTCTGTGACCAATCTGTGTGTAATAATTTTTGGTTGATTGTTTTGAATTAAGAAGGAATAGTTCAGTCTAGAATTGAATGAACACATACAAAAGCTTTCTTATTGGAAGTTGTGTTGAGACTCAGCATACAGAGCCATAAGGAGGACCAATTGTACATGCAAAAATGTGAGTCCAGTTCATATTGTGTATGTACTTATTCACATTACCAGAAGTGATATATAGTTTGATATCTACATTGTTAGTGATGCTAAATGAGCTGCATTTTATAATGTAGTTTTCTTTTCTCATTCTGCATTGTGGTTGTTGAACTTGAGTATCACTAGTTTACAAGTTATAAAATTGCATTGAAGTCTTATGTGCACTAAGGACAGTGACTACATCTAATCTAACATGATTTCTTGTCAAGTAATTAATAGTTGTCCAAGTGGGAGAATGTAAGAAGTAATTTGGACAAACGAGGGCATTGACAGTAATTGTGACTAAGCAGAATTTGTTACTAATAGATCGATTTGTAATTTTGGACCTTGACTAAGTCTTGTGTTATCTAGATAGAATGCAGGATAAGGTAACTTGAAATGGCTTTAATATCAAGTTAATTATAAGTAATGTGGTTATGGGATAGAGTTAGAGTAGGACTCAAACACTTTTGATGGGTTAGTGGATTGACATACTCTAAGCACTACATAAAAGGGGTCCCTGTAGTAGCTTTAGAACTTGAGTTAAGCACTCTTCCCATTGAGAGTTCACATTAAGCATTCTGCAGAAGTTCTTCTTTTTACTAGCTCCAGTCTTCATCCTAGCTAGCCGCCTCAGTTCATCAGAATGGATCCTCAATGTTTGCTTCTATTATCTTTGTCTCGAGCTTGGATACTTTGAGTTGCTTTTGTATTGGTTGTAATGCCTGTTGTTTTTAAACGTTTTGTGGCTTAGTAGTATTACTTGAATGTAATGTAAGGTTTCAAGCTCCATTGAGGCGAGCTCTCTCCATTGAATTCCTATTGAAGATCATCATCGATTGCGTGGGCCGTTGGCAACAAAAACCTCTCTCCATTCAATTTCAAATGAAGATCGGATCGGGTTTGATTGGGTTCGTTCAAAAGAGCAGCAGATTTAAGTTTCTTCCACTGTGGATATGGTAGCCACATAAGGCAATAGTTTCGCCTCAGTTGACGTCCCCATCGGAAACATAACTAAAATGAGGAAATTCTAAATTTTCAGATGATTTTTCTAAGAGAATTATGATGAGCAGAAAAATCAAATGGTGATTGATAGGCAATTTTACAGTAAAAACTCTATTTGCAGGGCTTCCCAAATTTGATAATCATCACCATAGGCCACATCCTTCAAATCCAAGAGAGGTGCATAAATTTTTTTTGAACACTTTCAGGAGGAAGAGAAGACTGTAACATTTGAAAGTTCCACTCATTCATATCCTAGAAGTCACAAACTCTATTGTTCATATTGATTAATGCATTTGACGAATGGCCCAGCTACACTGCCTCCACCTAGGGTTTTTTTTTTTTCAATGAACAATGAGAAGTTTTGATATGCATTCTCAAGATTGGATTGGGAAACAGCCGGAGATTCTTGAATATCCCAAACTCGGGAATTGGAATCAGAATTTTGAAGAAGAAGAAGATTGGTGTTTTGGTGATTTATGCTTAATTTGATTTTAGGGGAAAAAGGAAGAGAAAGGGATAGGATCCTACAAAATTGGGTGAAGAATCTTAATTAGGGCTTGTTTGGATATAGGGATTTGGAAGTGTGGATTTGGATTTGGAACCCCCAAATTAAAATATGCCTGTTTGGCTTTTTTTTTATTTTTTATTTTGAGGTGAATTTGAATTTGAAATCAGCTCTTTCAAATTCACATGGTAATTTTCTTAAGAATTTGAAATAACTATGAAGAGGTAGTTATTTGAAATCACCTCTCTCTCTCTTTTAAGAAAACATTCTGACTTTTTTCTTCTCATCACTGAGACACCGACTTTCTCTCTCCTCTCCTCTCCTCTCCTCTCACTACTACAAACGCCCCGATCTCTCGTCGTACAACGAACCATCCACCTTGATGAGGCTCTCGATAACGAGTATAGCAGCTACCAGTGACGCAAGCCCCGACCAGATCGTGGGGGTGAGAATAGAGGAGGAGAGTATGGATCTAAGGAGCCCGAATCGTAGTACGGGCGAAAATCCGAGTACGAGGCACTGAAATCTGAGTATGGATCTGGATATGGTTGGGAAACTCGAGTACGAAGCGCTAGTCAGGTCAGGCTATGGCCGGAAGGCATGTTATTGAGAGGATGAGAGTGTCGGATACGGCCATGAGCCGCCCAGGAAGCTATAGGAGGCCAGGCTACAGGAAAGGGACCCGAGTTGAGAGTTCGGGTTATGGTGATGAACCGCCAAGGAGGCTTGGGTATGGAAGTCCTGGTGATTATGGGGGAAGGGAGGAGAGTGAGATGAGGCCGACTAGGGCGCCATGTTTAATTGCAAATCTAAATCTTCACTTTAAATCCAAACAATAGGATTTTAAATACAGAGGTTTTAATTATGCAGATTTTAAATACGTTAGAATTGAAATGCAAATCCAAATCTAAATTCTGTTTCCAATCGGGGCCTTAAGATAATGATGGGATTTGATTCGGAGGGATTTGAATGAAGAAGTTGTGTAATTAGGGAATTCTGAGAAGAGCTAGAAGAGAAATAAGGACGAAGAAGAGGATAGAATTTAAAAAAAAAAATAGAAAAGGTTAGTTTGGTCATTTATTCTTTCTTTTTTATTTTCACGTGCTTGCCACATCATTTTTTTGATAGAGCTGTGACGGAAAGTGGACGAAAGCTTGTTTTTGATATCAAAATATGACTTCAAGTATCACATTGGTAGAGCTGTGAGTGTAGATATCAAATTGGCCTTGACACTTAAGTTTTGATATTGATGGTGAATTTTTCTATATGAATGTGTTATAATATAATTGCAGTCAACTCTATTGAGTTTAATCTATAAAGTTATTTCCTTGATAAAAAAAAGGGCGGAATTAAAATTAACTCAAATTAAAACCTAATTACGTAAAGTTTAAAGACTAACATTTACCCCAATTTTTTTTTCCCACTTTCTTACCCTATAATTTTTCGATTTATTATCTGAAACTTTTATTTTCCAAAATATTTCTAAGCGACCCAACGAAACATTAGCCATTACTGAAATAGGCTGCTGCTCGCTTTGTTCTCTTAAGAGATGATGTCTTGTTCAGCTGCATCAAGTGGGTCGCTGCTCTCCTCCGAACTGCTCCCAACTCGTTCGACTCAGCGAGTTAAACCAGCTTCGCTTTCATGGGTTTCTTCGTTTCCTCTGATGAACATTTCCATGACCTCCATAACACTCCCTGCCACTCCCACACCCAACAAGGTACTCACTCACTTTGACAATGTTTTATCCTTTTAAAAGTACCTAATCTTCGACCAAGGAAGAGGTTAATATGAATTGAACTGGACTGAATTGAATGATTTTAACTTTATGGTTTTTACTGAATTTGTATGTTATTATGACTGGTAGATACAATCTATGTTTTGGAAATCAAATGTGTGTAAATCTGCCATGTTCTTGTTGGTTGTGAACGAATTATGGGTTTTCTGTATTGATTGCGGAATAATAACTACTAACTAATAAGTAACTTAAAAGTATACAACATTTAATAGATGGATTGGTATTACAATGTCATCTTTGTTGTTGATGCGATTCTTATGAGGAATATAGCTGTAGACTGTAGTTGAGTAAGCTAAGCCTATAATTGCTCTGGCTCCAATTAGGCTATGAATGAATCACTCCCACTAAAGGGTACAATTTGAAGTTATAGCGGTATGAGTATTCTTAAGTAAGTCGAAAAGATCAGTGGGATGTTCAGTAGAGAAGTTATTGTGGATGTTGGATTCTATTTGCTTTTCTTGAAATTGCTTGCTTCTGAATTCAGTAAACTCAATACTACACTCTAAAATTAAACCCGCCTTGCAGTCAAATATATATATATATATATGTGGGAGGATCTACTAATCAATGGCAGGACTAATGGACAAGCATATAGGTGTTGTTATGCCCTGTTGCATATAGGAACAAGTCCTTAGGAGCAACATAGCTACTTCCTACTTTCTGCAAGTTATCTAGTTATAGCCTTATAGGTACTTGGAGGCAACCTTTTTTATGATAGTTGTGCTGTATGTTCTGCCTGTGCTAAATTCTTTCGTACTATTACATACAGTACTTTTAACCTTTTTGATGATAGTTGTGCTGTATGTTCCGCCTGTGCTAAATTCTTTCATACTATTACATACAGTACTTTTTGGACTATTTGCTACTGTTGTTTTCACAGAATGTGAGATATATTTGGTATCTAGAAAAAAAAACTAGATCAGAGCAATTTCTTAAAACTTTCATGTCAAATTGGCCCTTAAGAACCCTTCAAAGAGGTCCCAAGAACACTTATTTTTTTCCCACTGTTTAAGACATTACGTAAAATGAACAAGTAAAGACCTTGATTACATTTTACCCTCTCCCCCCTGCTGGGAAATGCAGATATACATGTCTCACCCTCACTTTATACCTAAAATTGCAGATGTCAATTGTATGTGCTGCATATACCCGGAGATCTCGTGGTGAAGCTGCTAAAAGACCAAACAGGAAGTCATGGAAACAGAAGACAGATATGTATATGAGGCCATTTTTACTAAACGTTTTCTTTTCCAAAAAATTTATCCATGCAAAAGTGATGCATCGGGGAACAAGCAAAGTGATATCAGTAGCAACAACGAATGCGAAGGATCTTCGGACCAACTTACCATCACTCACAGATCATAATGCATGCAGAGTTATCGGGAGGCTTATTGCTGAGCGATCCAAGGAGGCAGATGTATATGCATTGTCTTACGAACCCAGGAAAGATGAACGAATTGAAGGTAAGCTCGGGATTGTTCTTGATACCATTAAAGAAAATGGGATCTTATTTGTTTGAAGTTGATCCCATACAATTTAAGCCATGCTAATTGCAAACGAGATTCTGATGTAAAATGTTTATCATTGTTTCTCAATGTAATCAATGTCAATGAGTGCATCACAGACTGGTTGCTGTTTGAATTTCTATATTTTGCTCAGTGCACACAATATGTAGTGTATATCTCCCTTCACACAATTATTCAGTAAACTGTAAATAGATCCAAACTAAAAGTCTTTCGGTGCTTATTTATTCATCAAACATAGAGTGAATAACCAGATTTAGGTTGGTCCGATTATGTGTGGACTTTTATCCAGAGCTTGTAATTTCTGAGTTTGGTTTAATGAAGCATCTTTCTCATCAGAAGAAAAAAAGGGAAGAAAAAAAAAACGGTGAAAGAAATACCAGGTTCTTTTATCAAATGGCTCTAATTAGAAGGGGAAACAAGATTGAAATGGAGACTGTTGCTGCTAGTTGTTTTGAAGAAATTTTCTCTGTTGAAGTTCATTGTGATTTGAGTTATTACATTCCCACTCTTTCGTGTCTGATAATGCTGAATTAATTATCGGGATTCCTGTATGAGGAAGCCAATTGGAATATACCAGGAGTTGGATTCATGAGATGCACGGACTGCCGGACAGTATTCCGTAAAGACTGCATATCACATTGCACCGGATAATAGGTAGAAGGAAGAAACTGTAATGGGGATTCAAGTGAAAATACCCTAGCTATGGTACGACAAGAAGGTGTGAAATCTTAATCTTCCCAACAAATCTCAAGTCTTCACTTGGAAAGCTGTGTATAATTCGATGATATTCTCCCTTGTGACTTCAACCTTAATATGGGGTATTATGAATAGCTCTGTGTGTTCTGCGTTTACTAAAGGGTAGTGAAATTCACATTTCTCATTTTACAATCCACACTCCATATTTTCTTAATTGATATCTTAAATTTTGTCTTTTTGTAAAAGACAAAAATTGAGAGTTTGCATTCTTAAAAAAAAAAAAAAATTGAGAGTTTGATATCATTTTAAAAGAGGAAAGGAGTGTGGATTGTAAATTTAAAGAGTGTAAATTTCATTATCCTTACTAAACTTGAATGGGTTTGCGAAGGTATTGGAAATAAGAGGAATGAGAAAAGCTAGAAAGAGAATGAACATGAATCATTCCTGTTATGGTGTTTACTAGTGTCCGGAATGGCCCAATCAGTATTTTTGGATTGTTGAAAAAAAAAAATGATGTTTTTTAAATAAGAGGTTAAAAAGTGGGTTAATTTTAGTATGAAAAGTTGTTTCATCCATGAATGAAAATCAATACCTACTTCCCTTTGGAATGAAAATGGAGTCATTCCAAATACCCTGATCTGTTGTCAGGATTCCGATCACATCCCCTCTATGGAGAGAGATGCGGAGGAGACTAAGTAAACAAAAGCCTACCTCTGTTAGATAATGCCGACGAAGCTGCCATCACCCTCGCAAGAGGCTCAAAAGAGTCTGATGCCATTTCAAAACCAACGTGCAAAAACGCCGCTAAGAAACGCAAGAGAGAGCGTAGAGAGAGAACTAGGGCTACAATTTGGTTTGGTAATTATCAAACCGATCGAATACCAACCGATATTTTAAGTTTACCACTTTTAGGTAATCTAGACCGAGAAAACCGAAATCGAATATTATCGAAAAAAATTGTTGGTTTTGATAAATACCGAGTCTACCGATTATTTAAATATTAACTATATATACTCTAGTTTTCACTACACATACATGTGTATTAAGAAATGTTAACATAGTTATGTTCATAAGAGTATTAACATTATTACTAATACTAGATTAATAGTACATGTATTTTAAGTAATTTGGTAAAAAATCATTAAATGACTAATGTTATTGAAAATAACTAAAACTTGATGTCATAAGTAAATAAAGAGAGCTATAAATCTAATAAGTAGATAAATACAAAGTTTTCAACAACTTATCAAATTATATAATCTAGTATTGTTCATTCTAATTTATATTACAAAGAAATACTTGTTGTAAAGTTTGTAATACTGAAAACTGAAATACCGAATTTAATAGATATGATTAAAAACCGAAAAATTTTTGGTTGGTAATTGATAATTCAATTTTAAAACTGAAAGTTTTAATTTTAGAATTGATAATAGTTATAATCGATTCGAACCGACCGAGTGACAAACTAGAGAGAACCCATAATGAGTTGGTAAGTGCTGCGTTGTAATCTTGATCAATTCTTAACCAAATTAATTCAGGTAACAAGATGACTTGTCAAAAAATACATATATACACACGCGCGCGCGCGCGCCACGTGGCAGTCTGAGACGAAAGATACAGTAACGGGGTACAAGGTTTTACATTAGAAAGTAGAGTATCAGAGCATTTCAACCTTACAGGGTTTTAGCTCAAATCAATCTCTCCTCTTCAGAAATGGCCTCTCTGAAAATGGCAATTCGACGCGCTCGAAGCCCAGCATTGTCTTCTTCCATCTTCAACAAGGTACGTCCTCTCCACCCTTCTCATTTCACTGCAATAACAACACCACCAGCAGCATCCAGACTCTAAGCACCTCTGCCATATCCCAAATGAGTACTCAACCTCTGCTCCTCCGCTTAAACCCTCACCCCACGATCCCAGGAGTTTCAACAACCCAGAACCAGACCTATCCTCAGCATTAAAACCATAACCAGCTAAACCCTCCCAGCCAAGTTTCAGCAACCCGGAAGCCCAAATCAATGGAACAATCAGAATCAAAATCGAAGGTACCCACAAGCTGGAAACCGTAACCAGTCGAACAACAACAATCAATCAGGAGGAGAACCAGAACACAGTTGTTGTACCACCTTCAATTGACGATTTGAGGCGGTTGTGCCGAGAGGGGAAGGTGAAGGAAGCTATTGAGTTGATGGGCAAAGAAGGGGTGAAGGCTGATGCTGATTGTTTTCATTCTTTGTTTGAGTTGTGTGGGAATTCGAAGTTGCTAGAGAATGCAAAGAAAGTTCATGATTTCTTTTTGCAGTCTACATGTAGGGTTAATCGTGACTTGAGCCATAAAGTAATCGAAATGTATGGAAAATGTGGAAGCATGACTGATGCCAGGAGAGTGTTTGATCACCTGCTTGAGAAGAACATTGATTCTTGGCATTTGATGATAAACTGGTATGCGGAGAACGGGTTAGGGAATGATGGGTTGCACATGTTTGAGTCGATGAGGGAGCAAGGTTTGAAACCCAATTCGGAAACATTCCTTGCAGTCTTTTCGGCTTGTGCCAGTGCAGATGCTGTTGAAGAAGCATTTATACATTTTGAGTCGATGAAAACTGATTACGGATTTGATCCTGTAGTGGAGCATTATTTGGGGATTCTTGATGTACTTGGAAAATGCGGTCATCTGAATGAAGCAGTTGATTATATTGAGAAGCTCCCATTTGAGCCGACTGTGACAGTTTGGGAGGCATTGAGGAATTATGCCCAGGTTCATGGAGATATTGATCTTGAAGATCACGCTGAGGAGTTAATGGTTGCTCTTGACCCGTCAACGGCTGTTGCTGGTAAGATTCCAACTCCACCACCTAGAAAGCGTAGTGCTATTTGCATGCTTGATGGGAAGAACAGAACCAGTGAGTTTTAAAATCCCACATTGTACAAGGATTGTGAAAAGTTAAAGGCTCTCAATTCTATGAGAGGAGGGGGTTATGTTCCAGACACAAGATATGTTCTTCATGACATTGACCAGGAGGCTAAGGAGCAAGCACTGCTCTATCACAGTGAGCGTTTGGCAATCGCATATGGCCTGATTAGTACTCCGGCAAGATACCTCTTAGGATCATTAACAACCTCCGTGTCTGTGGTGACTGCCACAGTGCCATTAAGATCATGTCCAAGATTGTTGGAAGGCAATTAATTGTTAGGGACAACAAACGTTTTCATCATTTTGAGGATGGAAAAGGACAACAAACGTTTTCATCATTTTGAGGATGGAAAATGCTCTTATGGTGATTATTGGTGAGTCAGATATGAGATATCACATAAAGACCTATCTAATGAGATCTTCTCCAGTTTGGTGTGTAAATACTTTGAAGAATGCTGACCAATATATGGGATACTGTGAAGATAGATGAGCACCAGTACTACTAGTTGGTAGGAGATGAACTATCCTTTCCTTGTTTTGACATATATTTGAGCTTGGATTGTCAGCTTGTTTTGACATTGAATTTGTCATCTGTCAAATTGCCCAATCATATTTCCATATCTTCTTTGGCCTACGGATTTCTATCTTTCCTATGCAATAATATAAGGAATAACATTCTGTCCACGGTGTCCAAATGCTATAGGAGGGCAACTTACTTTCAGAATCAGCATTCATTTGTTTTTGTTGTTTTGATTTTACTGGGTCAGTAGTTTGGAGTACCATTTCACCAGGAACTTATGGGTGCATATAGATTGAATTTCTGTGCATCTCTGCTCCTGTTTGTGTTCTGTGTTACTCTGCTATTGAATCCCATCCGCATTTTTGTGGGATCTGGTCTATTTTATTGGACAAGTATGGCTTTCCTTGGTTGAGGCTAGTATGGCCATTGTTCACTAAGTGAGCAACAGCCATGCACATACTGTTATCTTGAAGCTTTCAGTGGCTGTGACTGTCTGCTCTTGTTCATGGAAATAAGAAACAGGAATGCTACTGGTGATAGTCCTAAATTCTATTATGGTTTTTGTTCCACACCCTCTGATCTAGCGGCTGCGAGAGATTAAGATATTGGTGCTAGTTTAATTTAACGTGTTTATTGGTGTGGCTTGGTCTGCACCATTCTTGTGACGCCTATTGCTTTTGTATTGTTCGATTGGTGCCTCTTAGTGTTTGTTTCCCAGTTTATTGGTTGCTGGTTTTTCCCTCGTATTTTGCTGTTAGCTCTCTTGGGCATTGCTGTCTGACTGAGTCATCTATATTGACTGGGTTCTCCATTACTTTAGTTGATATCATCTTTTATTTACCATATTTTTTGTGTGTGAAATTATAGTTACCAAAATAAGAAATAAAATAGGATCATGGCATATCCGACTTTTATTTTCTATGAATGCGATAGTGTAATAGTGTTCATTAGTTTGATTATCCATATTTTCCACCCAGAAGTCTGAATTCTGGAGTTATAGAATGCTCAATTATTGGAACGCCTGTTATTTTCTCGCCTGGTCCGATTTGTGGTGGGTGAAAGACTGAAAGTAGTCAAACATCATTCCTACAAGAAGGTAATGCTCTGGAGTTAAACAAGGGTATTGTTTATCTGAGTTACCTCTTGTCGGAAATGTCCGTTGGCAGCAGTCAGTCATCTCAGCAGGTTGTGATAGTCCTGGAACATCCGAAATGGAGATGAGGCAAGATAAAAGAATGGATGGTATGGCTCCCCTGTAAGAATTTTAGAAAATCACATTCTAGAAATGACTCTGTAGCACGGGACAATATGAAGACAAGCTTCCTTCAAGCTTCTTATTATACTAAAATTATGTGCCCTACTGAGATTTGGTCTTTGCTGTGCATAGTCTTGAGTTTGAGCAACTGAACTTCCTCCTCCTCCTTACTGGCAGAGATCATGTGCTAATCATTTGGAACAGAAATTTGATGCCTCTTGGGACCCCCATCCTGCTGATGGTGCAATGTCCCCCTTACCTGGTAAGTTTTCGCCAATGATCACTCAAGACTCTAGCTCTTTTTCACAGGGATATAATTTGCTCCAGGTGTAGGTCGCACAAGGGTGGAGACCGAAGCGGATGCTAAAGCAGTGATTCAAGTCCTTGTGGTAATGAGGGAAGCTTGCTGCAGTCAAGGAATTACATGGGTGAAAATACTATCCCTTGATAAAACTGAGGAAGACTAATGCAGGAGCTATTTTTAAAGGAATTAGAAGCTTGATGCAGTCGTTGGAATTTAGTACATGGAGATACTTTCTCCTGGGGGTAATGGAGTAGCACATAGTCGGCAAGAAGAGCACTATCTTGCTCATAATTGTTTCTTGTTTGCGGTAGAACCTCCGTGGCCGTCTTAGTGTCTGGAGGCTGATGTACTTGATGTAATTGTTGCTTAATGTTGTGATACTCTTTCCTTCACTCGGAGTTTATTCTATTGAATTTTATCCGAGTAAGGTTTTAAAGAGGCCACCATTTTTGCAAATACCTTTTCCTCCATGACTTCAAGGCACATGAGTCGCATATGTATATTCACTAATCCTATAGGGACAAGTTGCACATGACTTCAAGGCCACCATTCAACGTGATACTCTTCCAGTTGCAAATGTATTCACCAAACATGGGGAGCAGTCCTTCACTGACATTTGTGCAAGTTGCTCATTCTATACATCCATGCTCCAGCTTGGCGACGCATTACAGTATGAAAATTGAAAATGGATTTCAATTTCCTTCCTTATTAGTTGTACCATGATTCTTGGGATTTGACTGTTACAGTGATTCTAGTAAATCAAGCAGCCAATCTTGATGTAATTAGGAGCTAAACGGTAGTTTCCTTTTATTATTCCAAACTATCAATCTTGTGAACAATTTCCTTCTGTTAAATGTTGGTGGAGATGTAATCATGTAAAGTTGCAAAGCATTGAAATCCAAATCAGAGAGTTTCATCTTTCCATTTTGTCAAGGAGAAGTACTATACTGTTAACCAAAAAAAAAAAGGAGAAGTACTGTACTGTAGCTAGGCCATCATTCTCTCTTATATCCTCCGGAGGCCGGACCAGTACACGAACTAAGGTGATCTCTTGAAGGTAAGGAACAACATAAAGCTTGTGATTCCATCACAAATTTGGAGGACTATCTGCAAATCATGAAGAAAGATAAACTAGAATAAGCTTAAACGCTTCAAATGTTCACTTGGTTTTTCTCTCTCTTTAATCTGTATACGAATTTTTCCAGTACTGTTAATCAACAGAAGTTTCACTTCATTAGCCCAATTTGTTGCACACATTGTAACCATATTTCAATTATTTCAAAATATGTTCTTTTCTATATTACTTTCTGGCTAATGATATTGGATTACAAAGACTTGTGTTTGAGAAGGCTTCCCATTAGCTGCAAATTTTTGTTGTCTCCTAAGTATCTATACTCCCCTGCAATAGTATAATTTCTTTCTTCTTTATTCTTGGTATTATTTTGAGTAATCTGTGTTTTCTTTAGATCTCAATATCTCATCTACGTATGCAATTTTTGTTTCATGTAGATCTCATCTCTCGTTTCAACAATCCCCAAGGTGATGATCGATATGGAACACATGGGAACTACTACAAGCTGCCAAACTCATGGAGCTTGTAAGGAGCTTATAGACAGATTCAGTATTTTAGTCTTCAAAAATACATTATCATCTCATCAGAAGAACCTCTTCTCCAGCAAACCAAGGTGTTAGCAGACATGACAGAAAAAGAACTCTGGCCTGCAGCTTCTGTCACAAATCAATTTTCACACTTGAGTTAGCTTGACTCGAAATTCCAAATTCAGATCAATATTCCCCGGGTGGAACAATTTGCATGATGTAGACATCTGCGTACAGCAGTACTGCTAATCACATGAGGCTATATAGATATATATATATATATATATATATATATATATATATTATAGAATGTATGAGCATCATTATAGAGATCCAAACACTTGACAAAATATAGTTCATGATCAATTTCACCTATACTTATGTGCAATTTTGTCGAATCATAATGTGCACATTGCATCAGTTATAAGCTATATATATATCAAACTAGCTAGTAATATGGCTCCTTGAATACGATCACATATACAATACAACAAATAGCAAAGATGATGATGAAAACATCAATGGTAAGGGCTGTCACTGCTTGATCGCCAAGGGCCATGTTCCTTCCACCAAGACGATCCACCATGTCCGGGATAGGTTCATACGTCTCCACTTCTTTCACATAAGGATCCTCCAACCTCATTCTCATCATTTCAGCCTGGCGGCTTGCAGCCTCTTGAGCAAGTGTCCAATTGTAAAATCTGCGGCTCTCTTCGTTACTCAACACATCATAAATTTCTCTTAGCCTAACAAACTTGTCGGACGCAGTCTTTAGTGGAAGAGAAGTGGTGTCTGGATGGTACTCTTTGGACAGTCTTCGATAAGCAGCTTTGATTTCTTCTATATCAGCTTCTGCTGATACTCCTAAAAACCTGCCCAATATTACAATGAGTAAGACTCTGCATAATGGCAAGTGAAGGCAATAAAAACTAATGTACAAATATTTTATACGACATTGAACTACGTATATATCAACCAACATAGAAACTGTATTTTGAACCTAAAACACATTTTGGGATTCTGTTCGAGTTGCAGAGAACTTTACCCCAAATCAGTAACAACAAGAGTTTGAAAATGAGATGATATCCATATAAGCTATATCAAAATGAAACTAAAGACACTAAACTACTCACTGGTAGTGCGAATCAGCCGAGTCATCGAGCAAATCAGCAAACTTGTTTCCCCAGACATCCTTGTGCTGCTCTTGCTCCACTTGTTGTGTTTTGCCATTCGTCTTGCTGCTGCTTCCTCCAATCCAGCCTTCATCTTCGTTGTCCCAGTGTATTCTTGTATCTATACCCGGCGCCGGTGGGGGTCTTTCTCGCTTGCTTGGACCCTCAGCTTGTGACGATGAGGTTGATGCATGCACATGAAAAGTACCAACATAATTCACATGGCGGCTCGAGTTTCTGGTTGTTGTTGCTGCTCTTCTTGATTTTGGGCTACCAAGTAAGCTCAAAGTGTGTGAGGCCTGAGGAGCAGCAGCGAAAGCCATGGAATGGAATATGAAACCAAGGGAGACAAAGATGAAGGTGTGGCTTTAGAAAGGATTTCTCATTTCCTGACCGCCTCTATGTGGTTCAGAATAAACGGCTAGTGTCACGCAGGTTGGTATATGAGTCTGACCCACACAGGGTCTAAACTCTCGATCGGACATATATGCGAGAGCAGTCGCTACAAATCCTTTTCTTCTTCTTCTTTAATTTTAATTTTATTTCAATGTGAAACCATTAGTCCTCGTTTGATTCGCGGATAGAAAAATAATTTCTCTACATGTTTTTTATGAAATTAGAAATTGTTGAAGGATGTCGACATCATGTGTGTCTCTTCAAACTAGGGTTTTAGTCGTAGAGTTGTAATAGGAGAATGTTCTAGATTTCCTAGTTATGTTCGGCTTCTATTACCTTCCATGTACTCTGTAACTCCCTATATAAATGGCTCCTATTATCAATAATACGACACAATTCTCTATGTTATTCCATTTTTACTTAAACATGTTATCAGCACAACCCTAGCCGCAGCTCTCAACCCTAGCCTAAGAAAAAAAAAAACAAAACCCTAGCCACAAGACCTACAGCCTCCTGCCGCAAGTCCTGTAGCCTGCAGCCTTCTGCCGCAAGCCCTGCAGCCCCTGCTACCCTTGCAGCGCACCTGCCAGCCCACCGGAACCTGCACACCAGCCTACCCTTGCGCTGCAGCCCTGCTTTCCTGCACTGCAGCTCCTACCGCAAGCACCTAGCCCGTGCTAGCCATCATCCTCGCTGCTTCCCTGTGCGCGCTCCCTGCAGCGCCCAGCCTTGAAGCCTCCGCAGCCCTGCAGCCTGCCTGCCCACTACTGCTTGCACTGGTGCCGCATCCTCCTGCTGCTGCCGCAAGCCTTGTTGCTGCTGCTGCTGCCTGCTTCTTGCTGCTTTCCCTGTGCGTCGCTGCTACCCCGCACTACTGGCCCTCGTTGCTGCTGCTGTTTGCTGTTTCGGCTATTGCTTTGCTGCTACCGTTTGCTACAACACGCGCGTGTTCTCAAGCCCTAAACCATCACGTAAGTTTTTGTGATTAAAGTTGCTGCTTTCTTGTATTTTTTAAATTCCTTTTATTTTCTGCAGAATTTTGAAATATATGAACATGGTTTTGAGTATGTAATAAGCGGAATTGTGGGGATTCACACTTAACGAACTAAGAGCGTTTGTAACCAATGAACTAAGAGTTTTCATAATAAACGAACTAAGAGCGTTCGTAATCAATGAACTAAGAGTGTTCATAATATTCGGCCTAAGAGCGTCCGCAAGCATCAAATTGTGACCATATTAAAACATCATTGTTTGGTCTAATCCAAATATTCTTGGAAATTGATTTCTTGGTAGCATAGCTCGGAAATCTTATTATTTGTTGTAGAATGAACATAAATTAACAGAGAGAGGGAGGGAGTTTAGATGCAGAGAATGGAGTATATTGTGTGTTATTCTTCTCTCAAAGGAGGGTTTATATAGGAGTACAAGATAGTGCGAATGCTATAGGAATAAGTCCATTGTTGTGGCTACATTAATTACAGCTGCAACTCCCCATGGTGACTGCAATGGTGGTTGCTGCCATGCTTGTTGCTTCCCCACATGCTTTATGCCACACAAGTCTTCATACCTATATCTATACACTCAAGTATCTATTTACATGATATAGCCATTATACTACAACACTCCCCCTTGGATATTTCATGTCAATAGTGTTGCCTAGGCCGTGAGCTTCTAAGTTGCCTCGTTAAAAACCTTGCCAAGTAATAAAAACCCTATGGGAAAAAACAACCTTGGTAGAAGGAGAAAAAGAGCACAACGCGCGTTGAGTGTGGAGTATGTTTCTGGATACTCCCCCTGATTTCGACCCCCCCCCCCCCCCCCCCCGAAAATATAATCATGGGAGTTCGGATAACTTTCTCAATCCGATGCTCTTCACATGTTTCTCGAAAGGGGATTTTGGTAACGACTTAGTAAATAAGTCCGCTACATTGTCCTCTGATCGGATTTGATTTACTTCAATATTTAGAAGTGCTTGTTGTTGCTGACTGTAGAAGAATTTAGGCGATATATGCTTGGTATTGTCGCCCTTGATGAAACCTAATTTCATTTGCTCAATACAAGCTGCATTATCCTCGTAAATGCATGTAGGTTCATTTGTGGTAGACTTCAAACCACAAGTTCCTCGAATATGTCTAATTACAGACCTTAGCCATATGCATTCACGCACAGCTTCATGTAGAGCGATAATCTCTGCATGATTTAAGGAAGTAGCAACAAGGGTCTGTTTTGTAGACCTCCAAGATATCGAGGTGCTTCCCATGGTAAAGACATAAGCCGTTTGGGAGCGACCTTTGTGAGGGTCAGAGAGATATCCTGCATCAGCAAAACCCATCAAAGCATCACCGTTATTTTGATGGAGGGGAGGAGGAGAAAGTCGGTCACCATGGACGGCGCCGCCGCCGTCTACATTACCGAAGGTGGCGTTTTGCCTTGTGGGGTCTGATTCCATACTTCCGTCTTTTCTTTTCCCTCTGTAGGGATAAAACAATCCCATATCAATCGTACCTCTCAAATATCGAAAGATTGTCTTTATACCAACCCAATGACGGCGTGTTGGCGCTGAACTATGTCGAGCTAACAAGTTCACTGCGAATGAGATATTCGGTCTTGTGCATTGAGCTAAGTACAATAATGCGCCTATTGCACTTAGATAGGGCATTTCAGCCTCTAATAAATCTTCGTCCTCATCCTTTGGACGAAACGGATCTTTTCCGGGCTCAAGACTACGGTCGATCATGGGAGTACTTACAGGCTTTGCTTTATCTTCATTAAAGCGCCTTAGTAATTTTTGAGTATACGCTGACTGGTGGATCATAATCCCATCACTACGGTGCTCGAGTTCTATTCTGAGACAAAACCGTGTTTTCCCAAGATCTTTCATCTCAAATTCGGATGTCAAGTATTTAGCAGTTTCCTTTAACTCATCTAGAGTTCCAATTAGGTTCATGTCATCGACATAAACTGCTACAATTGCAAATCCAGAACTTGTCCTTTTAATGAACACGCATGGGCATATTTCATTGTTAACATATCCCTTCCTAATCAAGTAGTCACTTAGACGGTTATACCACATCTGTCCGGATTGTTTCAATCCATATAGTGAGCGTCTTAATCTTATTGAAAAAGCGCTCCGTGGTTTAGAGCCACTTGATTTGGGTAATTGAAGTCCATCTGGAACCTTCATATATATCTCTGAATCTAGATCCCCATAGAGATATGCTGTAACCACATCCATAAGTTGCATGTCAAGTTTTTCGGAAACTACCAAACTGACAAGGTAGCGGAACGTTATAACGTTCATTACGGGAGAATATGTCTCCTCGTAGTTGATTCCAGGGCGTTGTGAGAAACCTTGCGCCACAAGGCGAGCTTTATATCTAACAACCTCATTTTTCTTATTATGCTTTCTAACAAAGACCCATTTATGGCCAACAGGCTTTATATTTGGGGGTGTCAGCGTTATAGACCCAAATACCTGTCTCTTTGTTAGTGAATCCAATTCAGCCTGGATCACATCTTTCCATTTAGGCCAATCTGCTCTTCGTTGACATTCTTCAACGGAGCGAGGTTCGATATCATCGTGTTCTATAATTCTTTTAGCAATAGAGTATGCAAACACATCATCAAGGATAATAGAATCTCTATTTAACATCTCATGTATACTAGTGTAATTCATGGAGATCTCTCTATTTTCTGGAATTGGTTTTGACATTGGAGCGTCCCCCAATGATGTCTCTTGGACATAACCATAATCCGGAATATCTTCATGAGACGGTTTATTTATATCGATGATTAATGGATCTCTTTGTGCCAAACTTGCTTTCTTTCTTGGGCGAGAATCCATCGAACCTTTGGGCCTCCCTCGTTTCCTTGCAGGGAGCCCGGCCTGAGCCACATTGCCATCACTATTAGTGATGGCGGCGCCGTGCCCAATACCCCTAGGGGTGGCGCCATGTCCATGATTTTTAGGGACATCAATCGTTGCAGGCACGTTTGCAACAGGTATATGTGATCTTGTCACTTTAGCGATATCAGAAAACGCATCAGGCATCGAATCTGCTACGTTCTGAAGATCGAGAATTCCCCGCACTTCAATTTCGGACAATGCGGTTCGGGGATCAAGATGAGACAAAGTGGGGACAGACCATGACAATTCCTGTTGTTCCTGTTGAACATTAGTGTTCTTATCTCCCCCTAACGACGGGAAGACTGTCTCTTCAAAGTGACAATCCGCAAATCTAGCGGTAAATAGATCACCTGTCAAGGGTTCGAAGTAGCGGATAATGGTTGGAGAGTCATATCCAACATAAATGCCAAATCGTCTTTAAGGACCCATTTTGGTGCGCTGTGGCGGCGCAATTGGCACATAGACTGCACATCCAAATATGCGTAAGTGTGAGACATCAGGCTCATACCCAGTCACCATCTGGGACGCAGAAAAAGGTTGAGTGGCAGTGGGCCTCAGACGAATAAGCACAGCTGCATGCAATATTGCATAGCCCCAAGCAGAAATAGGGAGATTGGTGCGCATAACCAATGCTCTAGTAACTATTTGATGTCTTTTAATGGCAGCTTCTGCGAGACCATTTGGGTGTGAACATGAGGGACAGGGTGTTCAACCTCAATCCCAATGGACATGCAATAATCATCAAAAGTTTTTGATGTAAACTCTCCAGCATTGTCAAGACGAATTGACTTAATAGGATGATCAGGGTGGTGAGCCCTTAACTTAATGATTTGTGCTAGGAGTTTAGCAAATGCAGCATTTCTTGTGGACAAGAGCATGACATGTGACCAACGTGTCGATGCATCAACCAACACCATAAAATATCTAAATGGTCCGCAAGTTGGTTGGATAGGTCCACAAATATCACCTTGGATTCTTTGCAAGAATGGTATATTTTCTTTAGTGTCCTTTGCATAGGATGGTCTTGATCCTACCTTTGCTAAAGAGCAAGCTTTGCAAAACGAAGGATAGGCTTTAGAAGCAACTCCTTGGACCAATCTTTGGTTCGTACTTCTTTTCGTTTTGAAGAATGGATGTCCGTGTGAAGTCTTTAATATACGGATCATCATATCACGACCTGAATGTCCCAAATGGTCGTGCCAAAGCCTATATGTGTCAGAATCCCATAAATTATCTTTCATGACATGGTTGGATTCAATGACTCTAATAGTGGTTGCATACAATCCACTAGAGCGACACATAAGTTTCTCTAATACTCGTTTATTTCCGTAGTCATTAGAGGTGATGCAAAGGAACTCTTGTCCATTCTCACAATGTGTTTCCACATGAAAACCATTGGCTCTTATATCTTTAAAACTCAATAGGGTTCTTCCAGCCCTTGGAGCATATAGAGCTTCGGTGACATAAATATTTGTGCCATTTGGCAACAAAAATTGAGCTGGTGCTCGACCATGAATTAATTGTGATGGTCCTGCCATCGTAATCACTGAAGATCGAATAGGCGTCATCCATAAAAATAGTTGCCTATGTCGCAATATAGTATGTGTGGTGCAACTATCAAGAAGGCATTCCAACTCTCCGGGAAACATACTGAAAGATAATAAAGTTCGGAATTTAACACATGTCCATGACATTGAATAATAATGCGACACTTTATTAATCTGGAAAATAGCCAATGATTACATCAAAGTTTCCAAAGTCTATTCCAAAATAAAATCAAACTTAGACAAGTTGTAGTCACTCAATCCGTTTGGTAACTCCAATAAAATATGACTAGAGAAGTAGAGAGAGATGTTGGTGGAGCGAGGCTCTCTTAAGTATCACTATCTCAATTGCTTTCCTAGACATCATACTTCATTGGATGTGCCACATGAGAAAGAGTTAATACAATTGTCATTTATTGACTAAGGCACATTGCCGTTCTTGGAAAATAAAAAGGACTATTCTAATCAAAGTCTGCGGCATCCTTGTGCACTTCATTTCCAGCTTTGAAGTCCTCAATGGTGAGATTGACATCTTCACCATCTTGTTCTTCGGCAAGGTAGATTTCTTGCTCCCTCAAGTCCCTATACTCCTTGTAGCGTGCAGCTAGTTGGGCACTTGCATTGCATTGCTTGAACCAATGCTCAATTGATCCACATCAATGACACATGTCATTGTGGTTACCTCCCTTTATTTGAGGTGCACTTCGTGCACGTTGTGGATATTCCCTAGGAGGGTTGGAGCTACTACCACGGTTCATGGTGCTACCTCCATGGCTCATGGTGCTACCTCCACGGTCCATGGTGCTACCTCGACGGTTGGTGTTGCCATATCCACCTCTCCCACGTGTGGCGTTGCCATCACGTGTGTCCACTCTAAAGTTGCTGTTTCCTTCCTTATTGGGGCGGTTATATGGACCCATACGTCCCTCATGTCCCCCTTTTTTAGGGTACACATGTCCCCTATTATTAGGGTACCGCTCCTTGCGCCCTCTTTTGGGTGCATTATAATTCGCCTCATGGACGCTCTTAGTTTCAATGGGCCTTGAATTATAATTCTTCACGAGGTTGTTGTCATGTTTTTCAGCTATAGACATAACATTGATGAGCTGATTAAACCTCGTAATTTGTCCAACATTGACTTCAGTACGATATTGCTTTGATAGCAAAAGTGCTGCGACGGGGAAGGTGGAGAGAGTCTTCTCAATTAGCTCTTGTTCTGTGAGAGGTTGTTCACAAAACCTCAACATGGATTTGAGGCGAAGAGCTTCTGGATTATATTCAGCAACAGACTTGAAGTCGGCGAAGCGTATATTGTTCCATTGAACCTTCAAGTCAGGAGGAGGGAATCTTGGATATTGCCAAAGCACTCTTCTAGCGCTACCCATAGGTCTCTTGCATCCTTGATCGACATGTACTCCAATCTGAGTGATTTATCCATGTGGCGTCGCATCAAGATAAGTGCTTGAGCATGCTTTGTAGGTGTTTGTTGGAACACAAGACCCTGGTTAGTGCTTGGATTATGGGTAATATCCCTTTTGAAGTGAGATGGTTCTCAACGTCAGTTATCCAGCTATGGTATTCCGAGCCTGTTGAGTCAAGCATGGGAAAGTCGAGTCTTGGTTCATTCGACATCCTGAAGATAAGAAGAGAAGATATATTAGTTTCGGAGTTTAAACTTCCACGAAAACTAAAATAATAAGATTTCCGAGCTATGCTACCAAGAAATCAATTTCCAAGAATATTTAGATTAGACCGAAACAATGATGTTTAATATGGTCATAAATTGATGCTTGTGGACGCTCTTAGTCCGAATATTATGAACACTCTTAGTTCATTGATTACGAACGCTCTTAGTTCGTTTAGCGTGAATTCCTATAATTCCGCTTTTTGATTTCAAGTCCCCGAGAAAAAGAAGAGAAATGAATAAAAACTCAAAAACGGGAACTTTAATCTTGAAAACTTACTTGTTGAAATTCGGAGCAAATTCGCTTCTGAACAGATCCCACTTCAAATGGTGTACAGGTCTCAAAACGACTCCAACAGGGCTGAAATTTGGAGGTCAGATAGAAGAGACAAATATGAACAACTTTGATGAAGAAAGTATTTTGATTAGAGGTCCCGAAAAAGACGTTTCTCGGCTTGCAAGCAGGCTGATATGCACAGGAACGAGCATGCTGAACAGCTCCCACTTCGAATAGTGTACAGGTCTCAAAAGGACTCCAAAAGGGCTGAAATTTTGAGGTCAGATATAAGAGACAGAGATGAACAACTTTGATGAATAAATGATTTTGATCAGAGGTCCTGAAAAAGATGTTTCGGGGCGTGAAAGCAGGCTGATCTGCACAGGAACGAGCGCAGGGGCAGCGCACGGTATGGCTAGCAAGAGCTAGGAGCTCGTGCTGATAACGTGTTGTAGAATGAACATAAATTAACAGAGAGAGGGAGGGAGTTTAGACGCAGAGAATGGAGTATATTGTGTGTTATTCTTCTCTCAAAGGAGGGTTTATATAGGAGTACAAGATAGTGCGAATGCTATAGGAATAAGTCCATTGTTGTGGCTACATTAATTACAGCTGCTACTCCCCATGGTCACTGCAATGGTGGTTGCTGCCATGCTTGTTGCTTCCCCGCATGCTTTATGCCATACAAGTCTTCATACCTATATCTATACACTCAAGTATCTATTTACATGATATAGCCATTATACTACAACATTATTTTAGTTTTCGTGGAAGTTTAGCTCCGAAACTAATATATCTTCTCATCTTATTTTCAAGATGTCGAATGAACCTAGACTCGACTTTCCCATGCTTGACTCAACAGGCTCCGATTACCATAGCTGGGTAACCGATGTTGAGAACCACCTCACTTCAAAGGGAATATTACCCATAATCCAGGCACCTAACCCGGATCTTGTGTTCGTACGAACACCTACAAAGCATGCTCAAGCAGTTATCTTGATGCGACATCATATGGACAAAGCACTCAGATTGGAGTATATGTCGATCAAGGATGCAAGAGAGCTATGGGTAGCACTAGAAGAGCGCTTTGGCAATGTCCAAGATTCCCTCCTCCCTGACTTGAAGGTTCAATGGAACAATCTGTGCTTTGCTGACTTCAAGTCTGTTGCTGAATATAATTCAGAAGCTCTTCGCTTACAATCCATGTTGAGATTTTGTGGACAACCTGTCACAGAGCAAGAGCTAATTGAGAAAACTCTCTCCACCTTCCCCGTCTCAGCAATTGTGGTCTCAAAGCAATATCGTACTGAAGTCAATGCTGGACGGATCACGAGGTTTCATCAGCTTATCAATATCATATCTATAGCTAAGAAACATGATAACATACTCGTGAGGAATTATAATTCAAGACTCATTGGAACTAAGAGCGTTCATGAGGTGAATTATAATGCACCCAAAGGAGGGCGCAAGGAGCGGAACCCTAATAAGGGACATGAGGGACGTATGGGTCCATATAACTGCCCTAACAAGGAAGGAAACCGCAAGTTTGGTGTGGATACACGTGATGGCAATGCCACACGTGGGAGAGGTGGTCGTGGTATCCCTGGCCATGGTGGTGGCGCCAACCCTCCTAGGGAAAGCCCACAACGTGCACCTCAATTGAAGGGAGGCAACCACAATGATGTGTGTCATCGATGTGGATCAAGTGAGCATTGGTTCAAGCAATGCAAGGCAAGTGAGCAACTAGCTGCAAGATACAGGGCATACAGGGACCTGAGGGAGCAAGAAGTATACCTTGCAGAAGAAGAAGGTGGTGAAGATGTCAATCTCACCGTAGAGGACTTCAAAGCTGGAGATGAAGTATACAAGGATGCCGCAGACTTTGATTAGAATAGTCCTTTTTATTTTCCAAGAATTATGTAATGGCAATATGCCTTAGTCAATAAATGACAATTGTATTAACTCTTTCTCATATAGCGCATCCAATGAAGTATGATGTCTAAGAAAGTAATTGAGATTAGTGGTACTTAAGAGAGCCTCGCTCCACCAACATCTCTCTCTATTTTCATGGTCATATTTGATTGGAGTTACCAAACAGATTGAGTGACTACAATTTGTCTAAGTTTGATTTTCTTTATTTTGGATTAGACTTTTGGGACCTTTGATGTAATCATTGGCTATTTTTATTAATAAAGTATCGTATTATTATTCGATGTCATGGACATGTTTTAATTCCGAACTTTATTATTTTTCAGTATGTTTCCCGGAGAGTTGGAATGCCTTGTTGATAGTGGCACCACACATACTATATTGCGACATAGGCAACTATTTCTATGGATGACGCCTAGTCGATCTTCCGTGACTACGATGGGTGGACCATCACAATTGATTCATGGTCGAGGACCAGCTAAATTTATGTTGCCAAATGGCACAAGTATTAATGTCACCGAAGCTCTATATGCTCCAAGGGCTGGAAGAACCCTATTGAGTTTTAAAGATATAAGAGCCAATGGTTTTCATGTGGAAACACATTGTGAGAATGGGCAAGAATTCCTTTGCATCACCTCTAATGACTACGGCATTAAAAGAGTATTAGAGAAACTTATGTGTCGCTCAAGTGGGTTGCATGCAACCACTATTCGAATTATTGAATCCAACCATGTCATGAGAGATGACTTATGAGATTCTGACACATATAGGCTTTGGCATGACCGTTTGGGACATCCAGGTCATGATATGATGATCCGTATATTAAAGACTTCACACGGACATCCATTTTTCAAAACGAAAAGAAGTCAGAACCGAAATTCTATCCAAGGTAGGGTTGGCGCCGCCTACCCCTTGCTGCCCAAAAGTGGTATTGACGCCACCAATGCCTCCTTGGTTCCTTTTTCTACTTCTAAAGTCAATTGTGACTTCGTGGCTCAACCGGATTCTTCCCTGGTTGCTTCTAAAGACCATCTTTCGTTTTGCAAAGCCTGCTCTTTAGCAAAACTAGGATCGAGACCATCCTATGCAAAGGATACTAAGGAAAATATTCCATTCAACCAACTTGCGGACCATTTAGATATTTTATGGTATTGGTTAATGCATTGACACGTTGGTCACATGTCATGCTCTTGTCCACAAGAAATGCTGCATTTGCTAAACTCTTAGAACAAATCATTAAATTAAGGGCTCATCACCACCCTGATCATCCCATTAAGTCAATTCGTCTTGACAATGCTAGAGAGTTTACATCAAAAACGTTTGATGACTATTGCATGTCCATTGGGATTGAGGTTGAACACCCTGTTCCTCATGTTCACACCCAAAATGGTCTTGCAGAAGCAGCCATTAAAAGACTTCAAATGGTCGCTCGAGCATTGGTTATGCGCACCAATCTCCCTGTTTCTGCTTGGGGCTACGCAATATTGCATGCAGCTGTGCTCATTCATCTAAGGCCTACTGCCACTTAACCCTTTTCTGCATCCCAGATGGTTACTGGATATGAGCCTGATGTCTCACACTTACGCATATTTGGGTGTGCAGTTTATGTGCCAATTGCGCCGCCACAGCGCACCAAAATGGGTCCTCAAAGACGATTAGGCATCTATGTTGGATATGACTCTCCAACCATTATCCACTACTTAGAACCCTTGACAGGCGATCTATTTACCGCTAGATTTGGGGATTGTCACTTTGATGAGACAGTCTTCCCGTTGTTAGGGGGAGATAAGAACAATAATGTTCAACAGGAACGACAGGAATTGTCGTGGTCTGTCCCTACTTTGTCTCATCTTGATCCCCGAACCGCACAGTCCGAAATTGAAGTGCGGAGAATTCTCGATCTCTAGAATGTAGTAGACTCTATGCCTGATGTGTTTTCTGATATCACTAAAGTGACAAGATCACATATACCTGTTGCAAACGTGCCTGCAAGGATTGATGTCCCTAAAAATCATGGACATGGCGCCACCCCTAGGGGTATTGGGCATGGCACCGCCACCACTAATGGTGAAGGCAATGTGGCTTAGGCCGGGCTCCCAGCAAAGAAACGTGGGTGGCCCAAAGGTTCAATGGATTCTCGCCCGAGAAAGAAAGCGAGTTTGGCACAAAAAAATTCATTAATCATCGACATAGATAACCCATCTCTTGAAGATATTTCGGATTGTGGTTATGTCCAAGAGACAACATTGGGGGACGCTCTACTGTTAGAACCAATTCCAGAGAATAGGGAGACCTCGATGAATTACATTAGTGTACATGAGACGTTGAATAGAGATTCTATTATCCTTAATGATGTGTTTGCATATTCTATCTCTCAAGGAATTATAGAACACGATGATATCGAACCTCGCTCCGTTGAAGAATGTCAACGAAGAGCAGATTGGCCTAAATGGAAAGATGTGATCCAGGTTGAATTGGATTCACTAACAAAGAGACAGGTATTTCGGCCTATAACGCTGACACCCCCAAGTATAAAGCCTGTTGGCCATAAATGAGTCTTTGTTAGAAAGCGTAATGAGAAAAATGAGGTTGTTAGATACAAAGCCCGCCTCGTGGAGCAAGATTTCTCACAACGCCCTGGAATCGACTACGTGGAGACATATGCTCCCATAAAGGACGTTATAACGTTCCGCTACCTTGTCAGTTTGGTAGTTTTCGAAAAACTTGACATGCAGCTTATGGATGTGGTTACAACATATCTCTATGGGGATCTAGATTCAGAGATATATATGAAGGTTCCAGATGGACTTCAATTACCCAAATCAAGTGGCTCTAAACCACGGAGCACGTTTTCAATAAGATTAAGACGCTCACTATATGGATTAAAATAATCCGGACGGATGTGGTATAACCGTCTAAGTGACTACTTGATTGGGAAGGGATATGTCAATAATGAAATATGCCCATGAGTGTTTATAAAAAGGACAAGTTCCGGATTTGCAATTGTAGCAGTTTATGTTAATGACATGAACCTAATTGAAACTCTAGATGAGTTAAAGGAAACTGCTGAATACTTGAAATCTGAATTTGTGATGAAAGATCTTGGGAAAACACGGTTTTGTCTCGGACTAGAACTCGAGCAGATTAGTGATAGGATTATGATCCATCAGTCAACATATACTCTAAAATTACAAAGGCGCTTTAATGAAGATATAGCGAAGCCTGTGAGTACTCCCACGATCGGCCGTAGTCTTGAGCCTGGAAAAGATCCATTTCGTCCAACGGATGAGGATGTAGGCTTATTAGAGGCTGAAGTGCCCTATCTAAGTGCAATAGGCGCATTGTTGTACTTAGCTCAATGCACAAGACCAGACATTTCGTTCGCAGTAAACTTGTTAGCTCGACATAGCTCTGCGCCAACACGCCGCCATCGGATTGGTATAAAGACAATCTTTCGATACTTGAGAGGTATGATTGATATGGGCTTATTTTATCCCTATAGAGAGAAAAGAAATAACGGAAGTGTGGGATCAGACCCCACAAGGCAAAATGCCACCTTTAGTGATTTTGACACCGGTGACACCGTCCATGGTGGCCGACGTCCTCTTCCTCCCCTCCATCAAAATGACAATGATGTCTTGATGGGTTTTGCTGATGCAGGGTATCTCTCTGACCCTCACAAAGGTCGCTCCCAAACGGATTATGTCTTTACCATGGGAAGCATAGCAATATCTTGGAGGTCTACAAAGCAGACCCTTGTTGCTACTTCCTCAAATCATGCAGAGATTATTGCTCTACATGAAGCCGTGCGAGAATTCATATCGCTAAGGTCTGTAGTTAGACACATTCGAGGAACTTGTGGTTTGAAGTCTACCACAGATGAACCTACATGCATTTATGAAGATAATGCAGCTTGTATTGAGCAAATGAAATTAGGTTTCATCAAGGGCGACAACACCAAGCTTATATCGCCTAAGTTCTTTTACAATCAGCAACAACAAGCACTTCTAAATATTGAAGTGAATCAAATCCGATCAGAGAATAATGTAGCGGACTTATTTACTAAGTCGTTACCAAAATCCACCTTCTAGAAACATGTGAAGAGCATCGGGTTAAGAAAGTTATCCGAACTCCCATGATTGTTGCAATCAGGGGGAGATATTGACATCAGGGAGAGGTATGATATCTACATGCATGTTCGATCTCGAAGAGTGAAGGACATGTTGTGCTCTTTTTGACCTTCGACCAGGGTTATTTTTTGTCCCACAGGGTTTTTGTTACCTGGCAAGGTTTTTAGTGAGGCAACGATCAAAGCGTCATCACCAAGTTTGAGCGGCACAAGGGGGAGTGTTGAAGGATGTCGACATCATGTGTGCCTCTTCAAACTAGGGTTTTAGTCGTAGAGTTGTACATAATAGGAGAAGGTTCTAGATTTCCTAGTTATGTTCGGATTCTATTACCTTTCATGTATTCTGTAACTCCATATATAAAGGGCTCCTATTATCAATAATACGACACAATTCTCTTTGCACACTACAAAAAAAAATTGCAATAGCCACGGCGTGTCCCCGTCGCCAAGGCTATTTGGCCGTCGCAAAAGACTATTGGCGACGGCAATGCTTCCAACGCCGTTGGTGGCGTCGCCAATGGTATTTGCAACGGCAATGGGCCATCGCAAGACTATTAGTGACAGCTAACCATTTGACGTCGCAAGAATTTTACTATCGAAAAAAGCCGTCGCAAGAATTTTACTATCGAAAAAAGCCGTCGCAAATACCAATGGCGACGCCACCAACCACTACTGAAGTTTTTTGCCGTCGCCAAAAGTCATTTGCGACTGAATTTTTGCCGTTGCAAAAGTGTTATTTATGAATAAAAAAAATCTGGCTTGCAAAATGCATGCCAATTTTTTATTTATTTTTTATTTATTTTCTTTTATAGATAAAAGCTATACAAAAAGGAATGCAACTATACAAAAGGGAATGATACACTCATGAATGTTACAAAAGAAATGAAGGTTATACGAAAGTTTACAAGATAATTAATTAAGCTTTAAAGAAATGAAGGTCATACATCTAAGCAATGTTCAAAATTCTAAAATACAAAAAGCTCATGTGTGATATGCAAAATATATATTGAAATACAAACTTTGAAATACTTGGTGATTGGAAAGCTTTTTTTTCTCTGTCTCAACTAGATTATGGGCATATGGTGCTTGCTCATATAGATGGAGGTGTCCGCTTGATAACTCTCCCCTTTGTAAAGAGAAAAATATAGTGTTATGCAACTTCACTAATATTTGAAGATATCAAATATCTGATGAATTGCTTTGTGTTATTGGAAATTGCCTCTTATGCAACAACAACCCAAGTATTGAATGATAGATAAAGAGTTTTCCTTTAACGATTGCTTGTGACATGAAAAAGACCAAGTATCACAATGGAAAACAAACTAACACAAGCCAAGCAAACCTGACCTTACAGAAACCTTAGAAATTGATTGCATTTAATTCATGCTCAACCCAAAGGTATACCAACACAAGCCAAGCCAAAGTGACATTACATAAAGTTTTAAAAATTTGTTTGCATTTAATTATGGATATGCTATATTTGATGACTGGCTTACCTACAGACTAGTGGTTGGAGGAATGCATATGTTGATAGTTGACATGTAAGGTCTCTTACTGTCTAGCCTGTAGCTTCTACCAAAAAACATTTGTCAAGCTTCAGACATTGAACTTTTAACATGAATTGTTGACTAAAATATATATGCACCAATATTATTACAATTCTAGATACAGATTTCAGAAACAGAAACAACCCACCACTCGCACAAAATTGTGTAGCTCCAACTTATGACCACCATTACGTTGAACTTTTGCATCTACAAATCTCTTCACCTGGTAAAATACAATTACGAAGCTTCAGACACCAAACATTAAATGGAATCTGTAACTGGAATATAGTGATCCCTTTAGTTTATTACAAGATATATATGATATACCTGGGAAACCTAGCCCTACAACAATTCGTGCTGCTCCTCAATATCTGTTAATGGATTCATAAGTTCTGTGAGTAGATTTACTTTTGTTTCTCTGATAATGAAAATTAAAAAGTTAACATCAAGTTTCTCATCTATCAACGTGTTCACTTACCCCTAAAATTCAAAAGAGGAAAAATCATAGTTCCCACAGAATCAGAATTAGAGAAAATAATATTACCTATAAAGATGGTAATTGATAATTGAACTGAGAAAATACTCAGTGCGATTGCAGTCGGGTCTGAGGAGATCTTTAAGGGCAAAATTGTGAGGGCAATCGACTAAGGCCAGGACTTGCTTGATTCTGTTGCAGAGATTGATGGTGTGGAGCAAGGTCTATGAAAATCGGGATTCTCAAACTGCTCCAAGGCATCGAAATCAACTTGCCCAAAATCCTTGCATATCCAGAATACTCATATCAACTCCAACTCAAATAAGAAAATAACTGGAATTAATCGGGAAGAACATAAATATTGATGATTGAAGAAGTCGAGAGCGATGAGGATGCGGGTGCAGAGTTACAAAGGGAGCCCACATGTATTGGCAAAAAGTAAAGCAGAGTTACAAAGGGAGCTCGTAGCTCTTTCGATTTGCAAAATTAGACAAAAACCTAACCTATCTTATCCAGAATTTGATATTAGATTATGTGAAAGTTCACATAATATGAAACCCAATCAAATTAACAGAAACTTAAAATGAACCCAATCAAATCAAAACCCTAACCTTTTCCTTTTTCTCACACTTTTGCTGAGTTTTATAGAGGACGCTTTTGATGAACGATTGGTTGGTAGATCTTATGATAACTCGCCGGATTTGACCTAAATTGGAGCCTTTGGTGAGCATTGCATTCCGCCGCGAATTTGACAGATCGAGAGTGGAAAATAGCTGAAGGAGGTGATGGAGAGAGGAGGAAATCTGAAAGTACTTATCAATATCGGATCGAGACGGAGTCATGGACTCGAAGAAGAAAGAGGGCGGAGCAAAGAAAGAAAGAATAGGGATTCCAAGAGATAAATTCATTTAAATCTTAAAAGAATACAAAGTATGAGAAATGAAACATATAAACCAACCTAACACGACGGCAGCTACTTTGCAGACGCAAACTGTTAAAATTTTGCTACGGCTATTCTCGTTGAAGTAGACCAACAGTGGCCACGGTAATTATTACGGTCGCAAATATTTCACATAACTGCAACGTCAACTGTTTTGCCATCGCGAAATAGTAGGTTTTAACGACAGCAATTGTACGCCGACGCAAATTAGTGTAGCCATTGGAATTCTTTTTTGTAGTGGCAATTCCATTTTTACTTAAACAAAAATTAAATTTTCTATGAACTTCCCATTCTGATATTTAATATGTGGCGACCCGGAGACCGGATTACCACAGCGCCGCCTCCCCAAGGAACCCTACGCCCGCGACACTTAGGGAGCAAGTGTTTTGGGCCTAGAATTCCTCAAAGAGACAAGGCCTTTGGGTTGGAGGACAAGAAATCTATAAGCCCGAAATTCTTGGGCTTGTATAGTGGGCTTGGCTCGTAATCACAAGATTACGAACTAGGTGAGGAAGAGGAAAGGAAGGTGGTGTTGTGTTGAGTTTTAGAACCTATGTCATTTTTTTAGTTCTTAGCCCAAGTTTGCATTAAGTTCATTGAATGTAATTTGTGTGAGTCTTCTAGGTCTATCCCACTAGGACCTAAACTCAAATGGAGGTTCTAACTCTAGGGTTCCACTTTGGTGGTAAACAATCACACGCACCATCAACCATACATAACGTTACAAAAATTTTACGAGATCGAACAAGCCAAATAAAATAAACATTAAACAAAACAAATTTTGGCCTCCAAGGATTATCCTCCGTACCCAAGCTTCGACTACAACAACCTGCAAAACAAACTAAAGTAGGGGTTAGGCTCCTGCATCTAGTCATTGTCCATGCTCGCCCCCATATCTAAGTTTAAAAATATGATTTATCGTTTTGAGAAAAAGTAATAGATAAAAACCGGTTTGCGATTCCACGTGATCGTCACCATGTAATTACAATCCCACAACAATTGATCATCTTTCACACTTCCATCACAACCATCCATCTAGCCAATCACTTTCCGGAATTCAATAATCACAAGGCTAGAGACAAAGGGGAATATTCAATAATAAGGGCATGGTGCACACTGCCCACCACCGGTGGCTCAAGGAGGAACTGACCTCTCCTTACATCCCCTTCAATTGCCAACATATCAATCCAATCCACGCAAACCATTTCAAGTTGTAAAAACAGATAATTTCCAAAACATGCAAGAGGCCTCATATAAAACATAGTATATGCAAGAAAAGCATAGATAGAGTTAAAGGCATCCCCTTCCTGGAACTCGAGCTTTCTCTTGCAGCAGTTGGCCTCAATGCAACCTTGTAGCAACCACCACTTCACAAGATCCTACCAAGATATCAAGCCTAGACCAAATAAGTGACATTAATCACAACAAACTAGGCTACCTATTCACTCTCAATACTCTCCGAAGAAAACACTTTCCTTAACCTAATTACTAACTAATACCAGACCATTTGGGTTCCAATAAGGAGTTTGTTGTTAGGAAGAGGGGGTAAGAACACTTTTTAAAAGACAAGTTGCTGAAAACTGAAAACAGAGTTTTAAAGGAGTTGTCAAGGGTCACGGAATTGTTCAAAATACTTGAGGTAAATTCTTGAAAAATTTTGAAAGAAGGATGGCTTGACAACCAACTCAGTAAGATTGAAATGGTTATTTAATTTCAAGTGAAACCAAACATAGAGTAAAAGTTTTAAAGGCTAAAGTAAAACAATGCACAGATTCTTTCCAGAAATACTAGCTTCTGTACACCTTTTTCAAAAATTCATAACTAATTCTAAAAAAATTATTTTGAGGTGATTCAAAATCAGAAATGTTCATCTATGTGTCTACTATATTTCTCTAGAAGAAACTGATCCCAAATTCAGGGCGGTTTAGCACCAGTTTTGGAATAAATGCAACTGGGTCAGAATGTACCGAAAAGCGAAAAACTGCAGAAAGTTGCTCTTTTGCTCAAAGTTCTTTTGGTACCCAATATGGCCAGTCGAAGCTAACCCAACACACTTAAGAGGCATGTCTAATGCTCCTAATGATCTATAGCTCAGGTTACTTTCTAATACTATATGGGCAGGTGTTGTGGCTCGATGACATAATGCATTGAAACATGATATTTGGACAGCTACAAACAACAAATAACCTTTGAACCAAATACTATTCTAATACTCAAGGTGTAGCCATGACCTAGCAGAATCCCTAGACATTAGAATGGATGACAAATCAAAATTAAGGCAGCAAGATACCAACAATAGCAGTGACAAATTCATAATCTTCAAGGATTCGTAATAACAACCAAAAATATATAGAGTTTTATGGAAAAGATGATACTCACCAAAGACTAATAAAAAAGGTGAGCTTTTCTTGAGGGTTTCAACAGGAAAGAGAGCTGAGGGAGCTGATTGGATCGAGTCCAGTCGCAGGCCAAGAAGTTCGCTCAATCTCGAACATGCAGAGTGCAACAGAAACTTCTCAATATGTGGAATAGTTGTTTTGAACGTATTGAGCCTAAAAATTGAAGAAAGAAAGGGGAACTTGATGGTTCCAGAATCTTACCGAGTGTTTTATCAGTCTCAAGTAAGATGTGAGGGATTCGGGTGGAGCAAGAGAGGAAATTCAAGCAGAAATCCGGAACAGGCTCGCTTCCGAACAGCTTCTTCTTCAGCGAGGGGGGGGGGGTGTACAGGTCTCAAAACGTCTCCAATGGAGCTAAAGACTAGATAAAGGAGACGTAGAAGAACAACTTTGATGAAGAAAGTTTTTTTATCGGAGGTCCCTAACTAGGAGTTTCGAGGCATACAAACACACTGATGTGCCCAGCAAAGAGAGAAAAAGGGCGAGAAGAGAAGGGTGGACATCGACCTCTGGTTTGGGACTCTCCCTTTTGAAGGTCTGGAGTGATGTTCTTGGAGGAGTTGCCATATGCATGGTGATAACGTGGAAGGGAAGAGCTGAACGAGGTTTACTTTCCCTCTGCCCAATTTGACGAGAACGTGAAAGTGAAGGACTTGGGCTTTGCGTAGGTAGAAGCAAGTTCAATGTGTGGGCAGAAAAGGGTTTAGATCAACTAAGGCATGTGATAGGAAAAATAGGGCGTAAAAACCAATATAATGGGGAAATAAAAGTTGAACAAATAAATAAAAGAAAACTCAAAAATTAAAAATGTTGGCAAGACTAAATAAGAATCGGGCCTTACCAAACTTGTATGTAGATAGAAAAATGGCAAGGTAAGTTTGGTCGGAATTTCACTTGAGTTTGAAAAATATAAGGAGTAAATAATAGTATTTTTATAAAGTCGGAGGGATGGTTGACGAGCAAGTGTCGGGTAAGGCGAGTAGGAATTCAACCAACGGATAAGGAATAAGGTAAAATGAGAAATCGTAAATGCACACACAAGTATATTTCAAAATTATGCAAAGATGTCATTATGAGCTACGACCATATTGGATTAAGGGAGATGTTCGGGTCAAAGGTCGACTAACTTATTGGGCTAGGTTCACTAGCATACCCGTCTGTTGGGTGTCCAGAGTAAATTTTGGACTCTATCCTTATGCTATTCTTAGGCCCAAGGCCCAAGCCCAAACTATTTCCAAAAGTCTTTGGCCAAACAAAGGTCACGAAAAATTATCCCGTCAAAAAGTGATATTCGGAATTTCACGGGGTCTACATAATAACATAAGAAAAATTATTAGAAAAGTTAAAAAGTTTGTAATTAATGCAATAAACATTGTCGGATGTTGTTATCAAAGCTGATGGCATTCTAATTGCAGAGGTCTCTAACAAGCATTGTCGGATGCTGTTGTCATCTTCCAGCAAACCTCGTTTCTTTGCCGCTTCCTTAAAGTTTGTTTGCAGAACTCCATTAATAGTAAGAAAATCACGAAATGATCTTGGTCCTCTTATATGATTGAGAAGGACACACATGTAAAATTTCTCACCTTCAGAGGGTGAAACACTGTACATTCTCCCAATGACCTCATAGTTGTTCCTTCTTTTCAACCAAGCTTTGTGCTTACTGTCCCACCTATAGTATTGAGGGAATTCTCGATGCAAATATTGTCTTGAGTTCGGGTCCATACGGTTCATGGTGAAATACTCAGTAAGCATAGACTTCTATGCATGCTGATCTGCTAGAATGTCTTCTATAGTTTCATCTGCATCGAATAGTATTTGTTGCATGTTTGGAAGATGTATTTGTAATATGTCAACTGTTGGATATATTCTGTTAATTAGAAATTTAAATATCCTCTATAAAGCTTCTGGTGCCCAAACCCACTTTGCATCAACAAATTGACTAATTTTATCAAACTCCGGGTTAGATTGCACTTCAACTGCAACTCTATCAGGACCTTTATGGACGTACTTATTGTTGGTATGCATATACCTCCCAGGCACAAGTATCGGAAACACAAGACTAGTATCGCCAATGCATAAGTAAAGAAATCTCTTAGCTGAGGGTCCCGATACCCCTCGGGGCGATATCGGGAACCCCAAATATCCCACATCGAAAGAAATGGGACCAAGATCCCACAAATCTGCTACATTAAGGACATCTCCAACAACCCAAGGAGGTAGCTGTTTACTATCGCTTTCCATTATCATTATCTATAAGGACTTAATTAGGTATCGGAGCGTTGAAGGCCGGCACACCCAGTCTTCCCTCTGACCTTTATTGTTTTACAGATAAGCGAGACCGATAGCGATAGTAGCAGACCAAGATATCTCGTGATTTAGCTGGATCAGACCCTTCCCAAGACAACTGAAACATTTGGCTCTAGAAGGACTCCCCTCGCTCCTTGCTGGAAGGACAACACACAGCCAATGACTACCAACACTCCGGATGTCAATAGTGACGATCAGCCCCACGAGGTGGTGACCCGTGAGGTCCAACACACGCTTGAATTCCAGAGCCTGAATACCGAGGCACATTCTGTCATGACCACTGATGCGACCACCGTACTTGAGATAGCGATGCGTGAGCTAATGGAGACACTTGCACAGGCTGAGGCCGAGCACGCGGCAGCTCGTCGAGAGGTCGAAAATATGACAAACCAGAATCGCAAGCAATAAGGCATTAAACAAGGCTAGTCAGCAGGAGACCTCGATACCAACCATTGGTTGGGTCTCGACACCCGGAGCAGTCCTCACCACAGACCCAAGCACCAGTCTCGCTGGCACTTTTGTGCCACCAAGTGCAACCTCTGGAAGCCGATAGCTGAAACACTTCCCGAGACAGCTGAAACACTTATATAAGTATTTGACACTCTTTATGCTCCCACATATTTCAACATTGATGTGACAATCATATCGTTGCAACAACCATAGGTTATAGGGAACAACCCAACTGTTATCCACCATTGTGTCTCCATATCTACGTAGAGGGACTGGTAAGCGACTTGCTCTTCTTCGATATATAGGATATGCATCATTTCCTTGCACACTAAAATTTGCAAATGATTTTGGATAACTTTTATTGCATCTCCCATTCTTCATACATGAAGACTGTTGGTTTAGAGTTCCATATGAACTGTGAATCATATGTTTCAACACCAGATCATAAAGTTGAGGCTCTTCATCTTTATCTGGTATTTCGGCTCTAACAATGTGGTCATAATGTTCAGGGTTATTAAGCTTATCATTTTCATCCAACATGACCGGCATGTGTACATGTGGTAGGCCCCGTTTCTGAAATTTAACGACTAAAGCATGAGCAATAACTCTTCCCAATACCCCTTTGTTGATGATGTCTTCTTTTAGTTGCTCTAAGTTTTGAATGAAATACCCTGACCTCTAAATATGGACAATCTTGTGATGTTTGTCCAGGGAGCAGCTCAATTTTAGTTTCTTCCCAATTCAGGTTACACGTCATAGTGATAAACAAATCTGGTTTGCCATACTTTTGAACCAAAGCCATTGCATCTTGGTACCGTTGGTACATATCACGTGGGATTCCAGCAAATGATGATGGCAAAATAGTCCTATGACCGAAGTTACCTAAGAAAGCGTGAATTTATATTAAGGGATAATTACTGTTTAGTACCCTGTGGTTTTAGTCCAACATCAATTCAGTCCCTCGACTTTCAATTTCATCAAAAACACCCCTGCAATATCATTTTCTCGTCCAATAGGTCCCTCCGTTGGGATTCCGTCAATTTCAGCCGTTAATTGCTGACATGGCAGTCCAACTCAGCAAAAGTGGGACCCACATGAAAGTCAAATACCGAAAATGACCCTGGCCAATCAGATATGGAAAAATCCAAAATAAACCCCAAATTTTGAGGTTTGGGAGACTCGAACCCGCACCACCATGCATGCATAGCAAAGCCCCAACCACCATGCCACTTGCACAACATTGATATATGTCAAACAACATAATATATATATCTGTATACCCAACAAAATCTGGGAAAATCCGAAATAAAACCCAAATTTTGGAGTTAGGGAGATTCGAACCCAGACCACTATGCATGCAAAGCAAAGCCCCAACCACCATGCCACTTGCACAACATTGATAAATGTCGAACAATATAATATATATATATATATCTGTATATGTCAACAAAATCTGGGATTTATTTTATATATTATGTCAATATATATATAATATATATTTTATATATATATTAATTATATAATATTATATATATATATATGTTGCCATAATATATAATATATAATATACAATATAATATATATATTTTATATATATATATATATATATATATTGACATAATATATAAAATAAATCCCAGATTTTGTTGACATATACAGATATATATATTATGTTGTTCGACATATATCAATGTAGTGCAAGTGGCATGGTGATTGGGGCTTTGCTTTGCATGCATAGTGGTCTGGGTTCGAATCTCCCTAACTCCAAAATTTGGGGTTTATTTCAGATTTTCCCAGATTTTGTTTGGTATACAGATATATATATTATGTTGTTTGACATATATCAATGTTGTGCAAGTGGCATGGTGGTTGGGGCTTTGCTATGCATGCATGGTGGTGTGGGTTCGAATCTCCCAAACCTCAAAATTTGGGGTTTATTTTGGATTTTTCCATATCTGGTTGGCCAGGGTCATTTTCGGTATTTGACTTTCATGTGGGTCCCACTTTTGCTGAGTTGGACTGCCACGTCAGCAATTAACGGCTGAAATTGACGGAATTCCGACGGAGGGACCTATTGGACGAGAAAATGATATTGCAGGGGTGTTTTTGATGAAATTGAAAGTCGAGGGACTGAATTGATGTTGGACTAAAACCACAGGGTACTAAACAGTAATTAGCCCTTATATTAATTATTTCTACAATTGTACAACTGAAAAACTTACATATCTAATATAGGTGAAAGTAAAATATTAATTCTTACCAACATTGTTTTCCCCTGCAATTAAAGAGTCTTGAAGTCCTTGATAAAATTCTTTCCGAATTGTATCTTGATTACTACAAAGCCATCTGAGTTTTTGTGATTCAATTTTCACGTAATTATCTACAACATACTATTGTAAGAGGCATCCTCCTCGAAGTAGGGGATTTTTATCACCTGGGAGCATCTGCACAATAATATATATATATATATATATATTTAGCATGTGTTTAAGTGCGATGTTTTTTCATTTGATGCAAGGAACTAAAGTTGAAAAAAAAAAAGTACTAACCTGTAACATATATGCATAATAGTCGCAACATGACATAGGTCTTCCGTTCTCATCATGACTATTAATATCCCACCCATATGTTCCATAAGGCAATAATAATGGATACTGCATCGGGTCATAATATCTGACTGAGTCTTTAACATTCTAGAGTCTTCCACTAATTGTTTGGACAGTTAAATCTCTTCCATTCGGATTGATGTCGCCCCCTCCTACTATAATAGCAGCAACTTATGATGCAGATGGTAAACTATACTGAGGTTGATTAGAAGGCTACTCTCTTATGATGAGCCTGCAATTAAGCAAGTCTTGGTGCCGTCCGAGACTTCGAAATTGATGGACAAATGGATTATAGTGATTCAATATATGTTGTATCTTTTCAACTAGTCCCCTGTCTAAAACTGCACTTTCAGACAATCAATTGTCAAGTTCATGGTCGGTGTCATATATGTAAGCTTGTAGCTATCGTGGTTTCGCCCCTTCACTAGGTAAAAGCTCACCAATCTTATGATATATAGAACATTGAGCATGAAACGTATAAATTCCACAGCCTTGAACATTAATGGATTCATCAACATGCACACCCATTGAAGTGAATGCAAACACATTATTGTAGGCTCAAATATTTTTTCTGAATTTTCTGTCCACATCTGTTTGGTCAGCAAAGAGCTGGATCATCTCGGGCGGAGAGGGTATTAGAGGCAGAACAATATTTCCTTTCGAACAACACAAATTGAGGGTCTCTCAATGAAATATACGTGCATTGCAGTATGGACATGCATGTTCTTAATGTGGGCAATCGACAAAATGGGACACCCCCATCCCTCATTAAAATCTTTGGCACAATTGTAATTTACTACTACTCTCCTTGTACACCGCACTAGGTTAACATTGCTACTGCGCTGATCCTCTTGGTTATTCTGTAGCTCAGTATTGTCGTTCTGATCCTCATGATTATTCATATGCTCATTGTTATTGTGGTCCTCCTCGTGCTTATTGATTGTAACATTAGGCATCTCTATTTATAAGTGAAAATATACAATTTTAGCAAAAACAGCTAATAAAAATTTCACTTACATGAATGGGTTGGATATAAATATTTGGTAAGCTTACTGTAAGGCACTGAATTTTGAATGACCACATTGCTTGCTTGAGACGTAGTCGAACGAGCTAATTGTTTTGGGAATGTGATGAAACTGTTGTACTTACACTCTCGTTGTTGGATTGTACTATTAACGTAATAATAAGCAATTGTACGTCAATTATTTTAATTCCAACTATATATTAGGTTTAGAACTTTTGTTTCTTGTTATCAAGACATATATCCATACGTCGTATAAGTGTAAATTCTAGCGATGTAGCCTGTAAGTGTAAAGACAGACCCAAAAAAACAAAAAAGCTCATAACAGTGGCATAGTTTAGTACCTAGAGCCAGCCTATTCCTATTACTTGGGCCTGCCTCTTGTCCATGGTCAATTATATTTTCCATGGCTAGTCGCTTTCCTCGAGCATGTGCTCGCCGCTGTGCCAAATAGGCTTGATGTTGTGTAGAACATAGGCCTCATCATGGGCCGGGCTAGGGGTAGCCCTACCCTAAATTTTAGGGCTTAGGGTAGAGCCGGGTTGGGCTTTGACCAAGTCAATGAAAGTTAGGGTCGGGTCGGGCCGGGCCGAGGCTTCAATACATAAGCCCTTACCTGCCCTTAAAGCCCATTCCGTAAAGGCCGAAAGGGCCGGGCCGGCCCTTTGTTTAACTCACATAAAACACAGTTTTGCTATAACAAACTGAAGGGGAAAAAAATATATAAATGAAACTAAGTACTTGAGATTTGAGAACCTGAGTTAATTACAAATATCCACAAATCCCACATAAACTGAAACTAATCAAATAGTAGACTTGAAATTGAATTGAAATTGCCCAGAGGCACTAAGCCACTGAGGCTACAAAAAATGAAGCAATGTTTGACACTTTCACTTTGATACAAAAACTGATCATGTCTTCATGACTTCATGACTTCATGTCTTTATCAATTCATAAGAACTTGTAATCTTTGATACAAAAACTGAACTACTGAAGCATGGTTTGCACAGAGGCACTAAGCCACTAAGGCTACAAAAACTGAAGCAGTGTTTGACACTTTGATACAAAAATTGATCAAGTCCTCATCAATTCACAAGAAGTGGAGATCTTTCATGGTAACCAAACAAAGAACCTGCAAAGGAAACCATATAAATAATTTAGCTAAATTACATATTAAACAACTATAAGCACTCTAATTCAACTACATATATAAATGAAAAGCAACAGCTATATTTCTAGGAAAAGCTTGCTTCTGGACATATATTTCACTTTCACTAGGTTGTACCAACGATATATATTTCAGTTCATCAACAAGTTGGACAATATATAAATGCAATTCTCTTTTTGGTGTTTTCTAAGCAATTGGACATATACACACACATTCAGACTATTCAGTAATTCAAAATATACTGAAAATAAAGCACAGCAGTCCAGGATCAAAGTATTTGCACATTCAATATGTTTGTGAACGCAGCAGATCAGAATAGTATATTGAAACCACAATTACTCAAATAGTATATAAACTCTAAAGTGTCAAACTGTCAATTACTCAAATACTCAAATTACTCAAATCACCGACTGACAGACATCACCACGTGTATGACTGTGGGAATGAGTACCTCACCAAGTGGATAGTTGACCACTGCCGACATACAAAGCACATTAATGGCTTTTACCCAGAGTCGGCCTGCTAGTTCTCACCGATGTAGCGAGAGACGTGGTAGCCGTGGTTGGTCATGCCAAGGGAGTCAAAGAAGTTGCTGCGGGTGAAACCGCAGCTGCCGCAGTACTTGGAAAACTGGTCAAAATCGAAGGCGTCGTAGTAGGCCTGGGCCATCTCGCCGTAGGGGGATGAGCTTGGAGCGGAGGAGCTAGTCCATCGGGTCGAGCAACCCGACCCAGTCGTCCTCTTCGTGGAGCTCACCTGGGCCATCTCGCCGTAGGGGATGAGCTCGGAGCGCAGGAGCTAGTCCATCGGGTCAAGCAACCCGACCCAGTCGTCCTCATCGTGGAGCTAGTCCATCAGATAAATGACGCTCCGTGTTGTGATGGTTGATAAGAGTAACAGCTTCGTCGTCCTCAATATTGTCTTCGAGGTAGATTTCATCTCTGTCTTTGGCTCGTTCTCTTTCGAGCTGGTGATTGTGGAGGTTACGGATTCGCTGGATTTCGAGGCCACCTTGCATAGAATGGTGATGGTTGTGGTGGCGGTTGGGAGAGTGAGGTTTGATCCAAAGGTGATGGTGATGGTAGAAGCTGGAAGCGGAGGAGTATAGACGTTGTCTCAAGGAAGATAGGGTTTTGAGAGAGAGGTGGCTTAGTTTGTCTGAAGAGTGAAGCCTCGATGCTCGATAGCGTCTAGGTCTAACCGTCTAGGTTTTGCTTCAAGACCTAAGTTGGGCTTCGTAGCTTTGGCCTTTGGGCTTAAACAGACAGACTCAATTTAAAAGACCCATTTTCTAACATAATAGACTGACAAATTCAAATAATTCATCAAAATTCCTATACTTCTATAGTTTTATACACATGTAATAGAAAATAACAAAAATAAAATAGAAATTGTGTTATTATCACAAATGGTACCTGAATTTATCCTCTATTTTATCGATAGTACCTTAACTTCAATTTTGATCACAACCAGTACCCGAACTTTTCGATTTCATTTTAAATGGTACCTAAAGCCATTTTCGGTCACTATTCCAGCCAAAAAAGTCAAATCCAAAAAAAAAAAAAAAAAATTGTTCAGGGCAAGTCGATCTAGTACCAAAAAGATTATTACTATGATCGCAGCCCTTGAAATCCCCAAAGATCATCACTATGATCGCCTCACATGCCATTTTTAGTTGGAATAGTGACTGAATGTGGCTCTAGGTACCATTACAAAAGAACCCGAATAGTTCAGGTACTGGTTGTGACAAAAAATAAAATTCAGGTACCATTGATAAGATTGAGGTATAGTTCAAGTACTATTTGTGATTTTTACCCACATAAATTTTAGGGCTGGGTTAGGGCCGGGCCTGGCCCTTACTGGCTCAATTGGGCCGGGCCGGGCCGTAGGGTAGGGCCGGGTTTCATCTGTATGACCCATACCCTACCCTATTTTAGAAAGGGTTGGGCCGGCCCGCCCTAATGGAAGGGTCGGGCAGGGCGAGCTTTGGGCCCAAGGGCCATATGATGAGGCCTAGTAGAACTCATTGATTGTCGCCATTCTTGATGACTAGCACGTGCATGCTCTCTGCGATCCTTTTTTATATCTTATTTCCAAAATAAGGAAATTTCTAATTGTTAGTTTCAGAAAACGTACACATTCAATTTCAGTTTCCCTACCAAATTTAACCCATTGTTAGGTCAGGTGGAGAAAACTGCTATGTACTTTGGTATATGTGTATTATCATGTAATCTACTATCAATTGCTACTATGACTTCAGTGTGCTTTTCTGGCCATCTCTATTTACAACTTATAGACAAATGATGTGATTCACTGATTTCTAAAGAATTGCAATACTGATACAATTAATCATATCATCATAGGTTGCAATAAAAATACCTTTTTCAAATTCATGCTTTCTTGCGGCGAATGAAATAATAAATCATTCTCAACAACATGACACTGTCCCTATTTAGATATATGATTCCTTTACCTATGCCCAAAGACAGACTACTGGTCCATTGTCATTAACACCTTACTTAATTGCTTTAAAAAAATAAAATGATCAAGTAGTAACGGTGTGTTACTGTAACAACGCATCAGAACTTGAAGCATGGAACATATGAAGATTATGCTTTAACCTAGCTATAGCTCCTCTTGTATTTTTATGCTAGTTTCAGTATTAGCCCAGTACGTACTTGAAGCATCAATAATCTGGGTTGCCCGGCCCTGAGTCGTCTCTGTGAACCTGACTCAGTCTAGTATGTGAATCTGACTCAAACATAGTGGTATGTGAACCCAACTGGACCTGAGTTAGCCGTCGAGTTGCCCAGTCTTTTGGTGTACTATCTATGTAATCCGGTCGATGCAGAAGGGTTTTCTGCTGCATGAAAAGACATGCACTATAAATGCTTAATCAAATTGAAAAATCGATAAATGACAAAAATGGTGAAAAAGATCTTAATAATAACAGGACTCTGAAAATGACATTGAGGCATAATTAAATAATTGAGATACCTTGAATATGGATCAACAGGTCCGTATCGATCTGCTTTCAGTTCTGCTTGCTGATCATGGTTTTATCTCTATGGTCCAATCTGCCATTCATATATACGTGTTGCAAGTGAAGTGAATGCTGAAGCATCAAAAAAAGAGAAAGAAAACACGAACACATATTTGGATCCACAAACCCCAAAATAAAGATCAGTAGGTCCTTATCGATCTGCTTTCAATTTTGCTTGCTGATCATGATTTTATATGCAGTGTCCAATCTGCCATTCCTATATACATGCTGCAAGTAACTCATGATTATTGAAGCATCAGAAAAAGAAAAGGAAAAAAAAACAGAAACATATTCATGGATCCACAAAACCCCAAAACAAAAGCATACATTGAATATGGATCAACAAGTCCTTATCGATCTGCTTTCAGTTCTACCCCCATGAGTTGTATTTCTACAGAAACCAAAAGTAAATATATTCAAAAGAAGAATTTTAATACACAGAAGGCGTGAACTTATAATTTCTAGAACAGTTAGTACAACAACAACAACCAATATCTATTAGAGATTCACCAAACAAATGGATATGATATTACAGATTATAGGATTCATATCAGATGTAGGTATATTGCATGATTTCGGTTTAATTGTAATTGCTATATGAGAATCTAGCAATAAAAAGAACACAGTTTGCATGCCATCTGTTGATGTCTAAAAGTCCAGCGGTAGCTGGACCTTAGCTAACGCTGATCCGGTGGGCGGATCGATACTTGTGTTGTTCTCGAGGTTCCCGTTACCTGTCAAGCAAAATACAATGGACGTCAGAGGGAGACCGCGCCGGGCGGTCTTCAACTCTCCGATGCCTAAGTTAGTCAATGTATTTATGTTGACATGATAACAGTAGGTAAGTATTGAATGCGTGATTAATGAGGAGAGAGGAGAGAACCTTTTATAGGTGAGGAAGAGGTTGATCTTCTCTTTGTTTTCGATGTGGGACTGATATGCTTCAGTTCCCAGTTTCAGAAGCTTCTGATGCCATCTTGGCGTGGCGCGTGGCGGCGCGTCGACGGTGATCTGGAGATGGTCCGACGCTGAGGCTGTAGCCTGCCTGGTGGTGTGTCTGCGTGTCATTCCTTTAGTTGGAATTAGTACCTTCGGCGGTACAATGAGCGTGGCCCATTATAGCTAATTATGTTTGCAAATGTACATGTATGTACAAGTCCCCCAAGTCCCCAGTCAAGGAGGGCAATCTTGGTTGGGGAGTTGTTCGGCGGTTTGAAGCGTTTTCTTCCGCTAGACTTGCAAGAGCATAATTAGCGTCAGTGCGTTGTCAACCGTTGGTTTTACTGAGCAAACGCTTTATACCCTTTTGGGCGGGCCCCTGCTGGGCCCCCTAGGGAGTCCCCCACTCCCCGGCGAAGATAGACCTCCGGACGGTCGGCAAATTGTTTGTTGAGGGGGAGCTGCACGGAGTAGAGGGTGTTGGGTAGCGAGCCCAATGTGACACCAGAATGACGGGGGTCAACGTGCCTGATCAGGGCCGTCGTAGACTGTTGACCAGTCCCCGTGTCCCGTAGGGACGGTCTGACGGTAACGCCGCGTGGCGGTCGTTGTCAGAGTGAGGCGTGGCCTCGGGATTCGCAGTTTGGCGGATATCCCCCTCCAAATGTAGCAGGAAGTAGCGTCCTGTAGACGAGGCTGGCGGTACTTTGTTGAACGATACTGCGTTGAGTAAGGCACGCAGTTTGCAAGATGAAAGGGGATTCCGCCAGAGATGTATAGCGGAAGACACCCCGCTTGCAGGATGGCTATGGAGAAGTTCCGACGTCGGGGTTCCGCTCAGCGGAGACTTCATCACTTGGAAGATGACAAGGGAGAAGTTCCACTGGCGGGGTTTCGCTCAGCGGAGACTTCATCACTTGGAAGATGACAAGGGAGAAGTTCCGCTGGCGGGGTTTTGCTCAGCGGAGACTTCGTCACTCGGAAGATGACAAGGGAGAAGTTCCGCTGGCGGGGTTTCGCTCAGCGGAGACTTCGTCACTCGGAAGATGACAAGGGAGAAGTTCCGCTGGCGGGGTTTCGCTCAGCGGAGACTTCATCACTCGGAAGATGACAAGGGAGAAGTTCCGCTGGCGGGGTTTCGCTCAGCGGAGACTTCATCATTCGGAAGATGACAAGGGAGAAGTTCCGCTGGCGGGGTTTCGCTCAGCGGAGACTTCGTCACTTGGAAGATGACAAGGGAGAAGTTCCGCTGGCGGGGTTTCGCTCAGCGGAGACTCGGACGGTTGGTGAAGTTATCGCGGTGGTTACTTCTATCAGACGGTTCGTCTGGTGGTAGTAGACACGTGTCCAAGTCGCAGGGGGTTAGCGTGCGGAGGCCTGTCCCCTATGCCTGGCCGTCTTCTTGCATTTAATGACAGTAAATGTGGGTTTCGTAACCGAGGTGACGCCTCGGGTACTCCGGAGAGTGAGTAGAGGGTTACGACACGTGTACGGCTGGTATGTGATGTCGTTATGGAGCGGACGGCTTAGGACGCGTTGATGTTGACATAAAAGGGGGGGGGGAACTTTGAGAGATTTCATCACTCTGAAAATTTGAAAACCTAGTCATCGTCTTCAAGCTCCGTTTGTCCGAGACCGAAGAAAGAGTGCCGAAGCTTGGGGATACCGTTCCCGGAGAGACGACGACCGCAGCCCCCTAAGACTACCGTGCACCACCGTGTCGTAGACTTCACCACCTAGGTTGGTACCTGGATTCCTCCTCTCTTATTTTGTTTCAGTGGGTTTGCTATTTTCTGGGTCTTGTTTGTCTTTCTGGGATGATTGCTGGTTTTGTTGGGTGTGTTCTGAGGTGTAAAAAAGAGATTTTTGGGGGGGGGGGGGGGGGGGGGTTGAATTGCGGCTGGCAAAGCGTTAGCGCTTAGGGATTTGGATGGCCGAATCTGGGTTGAGTGCGTTTGTTCGTATTTTGGCATTTTCTGGGTTTTGTTCTTGATGGCCTTGGCTAAAACTGATGTAAGAATAGGCTAGATCTGTGTTTGTGCTAACTGATGTGGGTTTTAGGGTTTGGGATGGCTAATGTCATAGAGATTTCGAGCAGTGAGGATTCCGGGTCTGACGTGTCGTTCAGCGCGGCGGATAGGATTTTTATTGATTCGTTGCGTCCGTCTGCCCATGCAGGAACCTCACTGCCAGAACCGCTCGAAGTTGAGCCGCTACAGACCATCCCCTGGGAAGTAGCTATGGGTCGTGGTTCGCGTCCAGAGAGCTCTAGGGAGGGTGAGGCCGCTGCTGCGAAAGCTAGGCGCGACGAGCGTTTGGCGAGCAACAGTGCTGCTAGCGGCTCCGCTGGAGAAGGAGAAGCGGCGGGGCAAAATGCTGAGTCGGCGTGGTTCCTCTCGGATGGCACCGCCGTCGACGAGGCAGGAGGGCGGATGGACATCGCCGCCGTTAACCGAATGAAGCAGACGTTCCGGTTGCCGGGCTCGGTGAAGCTGCGCCCGCCGACAGCGGATGAGAAGGCCTCGATCCTCCCGGCGGGACTTGCTGCCGTTCACGAGGCGATATTCCGCCAGGGAGTGACATTCCCGCTGGTGCCAAATCTCCAAATCCTGGTGTGCGAATTTGGCCTTGCCTTTGGTCAGATTTGCCCCAACATGTGGCGGTTGATGTTGGCCATGAACTCACTCTGGCGGTTGTCCGGGTGCGAGGGCCCTACTGTGGTGGAAGTGCTTCACTTCTACGAGCTGGTGTACGTGAAGCGCCGAGGTTGCAAAGGGCAAGTGAACTTGAGCCGCCGGCAGGGAGCCCCCAAGCTGATCGAAAATCTAAGGGACTCAATGTCCTACTGGCGGGGGACCTTCTGCGTCGCCACAGAGGGTTGGGAGTATCACTCCAGGTCGAACGAGGAAGGGCCGACATTTAGGATTAAGTCGGAGTTCCAACCCATTCGAGGTTGGTAACCGGTTTTCGCTGAACGTAGTTGGCGGGTTTACGTATTTGCACTTGCACTGTCACTAACGATTATTGTTTTTGTGCAGCGGGACTGCGGTACACGCTGACGCGCGAAGAAGAGTGTCGCGTAGCGAGGATCAGAGGTTGCTGGCGGAACCGCAACTTGCTAGATTTCCGACTTCTGACCAGTTGGGAGTTGCTGGTCGACCAGCGGCTAACGCGTTCCATTGGTGAGAAATCTCCGCCAGACCGTTATCTTCCTTTTTTTTTTTTAGGTGTGATCTGGACTGACTAAAATTTTTTTTTTTTTTTTTTTGTTTAGAAACTCCGCCGGGTAATAAATCAAGTCGCGACGCTTTCGAAAAGGCCATGGACCGCGCGGAGATAGCCGACTTTCTGGAGGCCATGTACGCCGAGGGGCTGGCGGCTCAGCAAACGCTGGTGAACCCCGAGACACTGGCACTGAGTCAGTCCGAGGTTCCCGTGGTGCTGCCTATGCCGCATCACTCCCATCTTGGTGAGGATGGCCTGCCGGTAATGCAGACGGGGACCCCAACGGCTGGCGGGGAGAGGGGAAGTGTTGCGGCGGGGCAACAGAAGGAGCGGATGCCTGCTCAGAGGCGTGGCCCTCAAAAGGGGAAGGTGGTGCAGCCGGCGGATCCGCCAGTGAGGGTGACGAGGACCGCCGGCGGGAACCAAAGGGCGCTGGAGAGAAAACGCCGGCAGGTTGACTCTCCTGACGAGGAAGAGGAAGAGGAGGTTGAGGTAATCGGGGCCCGCCGACAGAAGAAGGCCCGCCAAGCTCCTTCGAAAACTGTTGCGGTGGAGGGGAGGCGCCCGCCGGTAGTGATCTGGACTCGTTTGCCGAGTACGCCGCTTTCATGACAGATGGTGAGCGGGAGTTCCTCTTCCATCTATGCGAACGGCTAGGGTTCGGCGGCCTAGCGGGCATCTCGCGCCCCACGGCAATTGACCAATCGCCCTTCAGCTCGGCGTTTGGTCAAATATCGGCGGGACTGCACGACATGTTCGTGGCGGCGTCGAAGCGGCCCCTGATTGAGGGGGAGCTCAGGGATGAAATCCAAGGTCTCCAGAGGGAGTTGGCGGAGGCGAAGGAGAAGCTGGCGGAGGCGGAGCGGGGGTTTGCCAAGGCGGAATGTGACTATGCCGACGTCCGCGGTAAGCTCAACGTAGCCATTGAGCGGGACTTGGAGAGGAATGAATATGTCTCCAAGTTGGAGCAAGACATCGTCCTGCTGCAGGAGCGGATAGCCGCCAAGGACAAAAAACTCATTATCGTGCAGCGGGAGTCCGCCGAGAGAATGGCTGAAGTGAAGCGGCTGGGGGGTGAGGTTACCCGGCTGAGGGCTGAAGGGAGTACCGCTGCGGCCGCCGCCGTTGAGGCGTTCAAGCAGTCGGCGGAGTTTAAGAAGGCGATGACCGAGTCGGCGAAGGCTGGGGCCCGAGCAAATATAGATATGCTGAAGCGGAAGGGCGCCATTGACTTCGCCAAAGCGTCACAGCCTGACGCGCCGCCGGCTGAGAGTATACCGCCGGAGACAAACGTTCCTGTCCCAGCCGGAGGTGTCTGCTCGGGCAGCGGAGAAAGTGGTGCCCATTCGGCGGAAGGGTCCCAGCAGACTCCCCACCCCACCCCGTCGGAGGTGTCACGTGCCGGATTCCTGGAGGCGCACGCCCGGGCGGATGGTACCATGGAGACCCCCAGTCCGACAGCGCGAGGGTCCGACCAAGCGAGTCGATCGATCGTGCCGCCGCCCGCCGAAGCAGAAAATGTCGAAGGCAACCCCTGAAGCCGGCCGAGGCCGCTGGAGACTTTCCTAGTTTTTTTTTTTTTTTGTGGCCGCTGAGTCACGACAGCTTGTAAAGAATATTGGGAAGTGAAATGAATTTCTAAATTGGTTTGCCATGATGTGTTTGCAGTGCTAGTGTTTTGAGTTATATTTATCTTCTGTCGATCAATGAAACATTAAAGGAATTAAGATTGGTCCAAGTGCACTACGTGGCGGACGAGGTCCGCCTACGATTGCTGGCGTTGCCAGTTGCCCTCAGTGCTAGACTTGGTAACAATGGTTTGAATAATTCCTCGTTTCATTGATAGCTGACGGATCAGTGTACAAAAGTGGGGTAGTACCCGTTGGGTAGCTTCCCTTAGCTAAATATTGGAACAAAAATTTAGCTAAGTCAAGATGCTCCTGGGTAGCGGTCTGACTATTTGTAGTAGTACCGAAGGTGTTCAGTATTCCAAGGGTGGGGCGACGTGACGCCGTCCCTGTCCATTAAGTGGAAGGTGCCTGGGCTAACGACTTCCACGATTTTGTACGGGCCTTCCCAAGTTGGGTGGAGTTTTGTTGGTGGCGGAATGACTTCCTTCATGACCGAGTCCCCCAGTTGTAGGTTCCGGGCCTTGACTCTGGCGTTGTAGAAACGCGATACCCGTTGTTTGTTTTGTAAATTGTGTAAATGGGCCTTGTGTCTTTTTTCTTCTAGGAGGTCCCTGTCCAAGTTGACGCCGTCGCTGTTGGTCTCTGGGCAGTAACCGTCGACCCTAGCGGTAGGCTGAGTTACCTCAATGGGAAGGACAGCTTCTGTGCCGAACATCATACAAAAAGGAGTTTCGCCGGTGGCGGTAGTTGGAGTTGTCCGGATGGCCCATAGGACTTCTGGAAGTTTTTCCGCCCACAAACCCTTGGCGTCGTCGAGCTTCTTTTTTAGCAGCTTTTTTATTATCTTGTTTGCTGCTTCGACCTGGCCGTTGGTTTGGGGATGGGCGACAGATGCAAAACTCAACTTGGTGCCCAGGTTGGCGGCAAATGAGATGAGTTCCTTATTGTTAAACTGTGTGCCGTTGTCTGTAATGATTGTATGTGGGACACCATAGCGGCAGTAAATATTCTTCCAAAGGAAGCGGATTACCTTAGCTGTAGTTATTGCCGTCAGTGGCTCTGCTTCTATCCACTTACTGTTGTAATCGATGGCAACAATGATGTATTTGAACTGACCCTTGGCGGTTTGGAACTTTCCCATCAAATCAAGGCCCCACGTGGAATGAATCCATGGGCCGATGATGACTGACAGCGGTTCCGCCGGTGCGTGTGGGAGATCTGCGAACTGTTGGCACTTGTGGCAAGACCTCGAAATCCGCCGGGCGTCATCACCAAGCGTGGGCCAGAAGTAACCTTATCGCATTGTGCGGTTGGCCAAGGATCTGGCGCCCGAGTGGTTTCCGCACTCTCCGCCATGGATTTCTATTAGGACGACCTTTCCCTCTTCTGGGGTTAGGCAGCGGAGGTTGGGATGGGTGAATCCCTGGCGGTAAAGCTTGCCATCCTGGATGTTGTAGCGGGTTGCTCTGCGCCTGAGCTGTCTTGCATGGACCTTATCTTCTAGCAAGGTGCCGTTGCGCTTATATGCCATGATCTCGTCCATCCAGCTGGGGTTGACCTGAATGTTGAAAATCTCCGCCAGGGTCTTTGTGATACTCGGCTTGTCGAGGTACTCCACCCTTGTGTCCGCTGGACTCTAATGTGGTTGGGCGGTTGCCAGTCTCGCCAGTGAATCAGCCTTAGCGTTCTTCTCCTTGGGGATCTGTGTGATGGTGTGAAATTTGAACCTTTTTAGCAACGTTTTGACGTACCCCAAATATGCCGCCAACTGCTGGTCCTTGGCTTGGAAGCTGTCGTTGACTTGGTTAACGACTAGTTGCGAGTCGCTGAATATGTTGACGCTGTCAGCTCCTGAGTCGATGGCGAGGAGTAGGCCGGCGATAAGTGCCTCGTACTCCGCCATGTTGTTTGAAGCTTTGAAGTTGAACTTCAACGCGTACTCCGCGTTCAGTCCCCCGGGTCCTGTTAAGATGACTCCGGCGCCGCTGGCCTTGGCGCAGGCGGAGCCGTCCACATGCAGGTTCCAATCCGACTATGGGGGAGTTGCCTCTTCACTGTTTACTATTTCTGTTCCGGGCTCCGTTTGAGTACCGGGTTCCGGCTGACGCTCAGTAAGTTCAGCGATGAAGTCCGCCACTGCCTGGCCCTTCATGGCGGTTCTTGGCTTGTATTCTATGTCGAATTCGCTGAGCTCAATGGCCCACTTACTGAGGCGCCCCGAGTGTTCAGGGTTCTGCATCACCTGCCTCAGCGGTTGATTGGTTAACACATGGATCGTGTGAGCCTGGAAGTATTGCCGAAGGCGTCTGGCGGCAATGATAAGTGCGAGGGCCAGTTGTTCCAACGGTGAATATCTTGTTTCTGCTCCGTTCATGCCTCTGCCGGCGTAGAATACTGGGAGCTCATCCTGGCCCTCCCGCCGGACAATGGCGCAGCTTATCGCCGTTGGTGAGACCGCTAGATATATGAATAGTGTTTCACCTTGCACAGGGATAGAAAGGAGAGGGACTGCCGCCAGGTATTCCTTTAGGCTCTGGAATGCCGCCTGACACTCTGGGTTCCAGTCAATGACCTTCTTGTGAGTTGTTTTGAGGAGTTTGAAGAATGAGGCGCACTTATCAGTGAGTCGAGAGATGAATCGAGAAAGGGCGGTCAACTTGCCCTGGAGGCACTGGACGTCCACCTTATACTCGGGATTCGCCAGGTTAAGGATGGCCTGTACCTTCTCCGGGTTAGCCTCGATACCTCGCTGGCTGACAATGTAACCGAGAAATTTGCTAGCGGTGACCGCAAAGAAACATTTTTCTGGGTTGAGGCCCATATTATAGGCCAGGAGGATGGTTACTATGATCCTGAGGTTTGCCACATGTCCACTGGCCTTTATGCTCTTAACTAGCATGTCGTCCACGTAGACCTCGATGATTTTTCCCAGATGCTCAGCGAACATGGCGTTCATCAACTGCTGGTACGTTGCGCCGGCGTTCTTCAGACCGAAAGGCATGACATTGTAGCAGTAGAGGCCTTTATCGGTGGTGAAGGTAGTGCATTCCTGGTCGCTAGGGTGCATCTTGATCTGATTGTATCCGGAGAAAGCGTCCATCATGCTGAGGAGCTCGTGTCCGGCAGTTGAATCAACTAGCTGATCGATACGAGGTAGCGGGAAGCTATCCTTTGGGCATGCCTTGTTGAGATTTTTGAAGTCGACGCACATCCGCCACTTGCCGCTGGGCTTTTTGACCATTACCAAATTTGAGATCCACTGGGGATAGATGACTTGGCGGATGAATCCAATGTTCCGTAGTTTGGCGACCTCCTCTCCGATTGCCCAGTATTTTTCCTCATCAAAGGCCCTCCGCTTCTGCTTGATAGGATAAAAGGAGGGCTTGATGGTCAGTTTATGAGTGATAATTTCAGGGGAGATACCTGGCATGTCCGCGTAGGACCATGCAAAGACGGCGGCGTTATCACGTAGGAACTAAGTGAGTTCTGCCTCCACCTCTGGATCTAGTTGGGCGCCTATGCGGACTGTCCGCTCAGGGTGCTCGTCTGAGATGCAGACAACCTTCAACGACGTGTCCGGGTTGACCGGCTCCTTCTTTACATATTTCTTCTCCTCATCTCTAGGATCCTCAAAGATGTTTGGTGGTGGTGCCTCGTTGCCCACCGTCAGAATTTCATGGCGGCGTGTCGATCGCGCTATAGTCGTTGAATAACATTCTCGTGCCAGCTGCTGGCTTCCCCTCACACAGCCCATGCCGTTGGGCGTAGGGAACTTCATGAGAAGCATGTACCCGGCAATGATGCACTTGAGCTTGTTAAGCGCTGGTCGACCAATGATGGCGTTGTACGAACTGAAACAGTCGACAATAATGAACTCTGTATGCACCTCCGCCATGCACGGACTAGTGCCAATAACTAAGCGCATGTAATCCGACCCTAACGGTTGTGTGACGTCACCGGAAAAGCTGAGCAGTGGCTCGTGATCCTGGAGTAGTTTTTTGTTCCGCTTGAGATGGTCGTAGCAGCCGCTGAAGATGACGTTGACAGCGGACCCGCTGTCCACCAAGATTCTCCCCACCGAGAATTTGCCAAGAATGGCATCGACCAAGAATGGGTCGTCATGGGGTAAATGCACTCCGCGTTCCTCCTCCTCTGAGAAGGTAATAGGTTCCCAACCTGATTTTGGGAGTTTGGCGGACCTTTCGTAGCGGATGTTGCAGACTTCCTTCGGATGATTAGCGCGTGCATAGCGCTTTCTTGCCCTGTGAGACATGCTGGTGATTGGAGCACCGCCATCGATGGTGTTGATGCGGCCCAAGGTCTCGACGTTGGCAATTACTGGTGGTGGTTGGCGCACCCTGAACTGTTCCAACTTGCCATCACGGTATAAGGTTTCGACGGCCGTTTTGAGAGCATTGCAGCTGTTGGTATTGTGGCCGCTGTCTTCGTGGTACTTGCACCACCTGCCGGTGTTCCTGGGTTTGCCCGTTTTTGGGTACTTTGGAGGGGGTGGCGGTGGGATCTGATCCTTGCACTGATTGTAGATGTCTTCATACGAGGTCGTTAGGACCGTGAAAACTGCATACCGCTACGAGGACTCCGCCTGCTTGTTGCGGTTATCCCCATGGGTTGGGCGGTTTCCCCTGTTATAATGCTGGTCCTTCTGCCGCTTGTTCTGGTGGTGGCCCTGCTGCCACTCCCTTTTCTTGTCAGTTGGCGGTGCTGAGGGATTTTTGTTAGCGGTTTCCTGGTGACTGGAGGATGGCTGTGTTGACTTTGTTGGCGTTGCTGGTGGTGGTGGGGTTTCTCCATATGTGATGAATTCCGCCTGAGCGTGAATGACCGCCTCACTCATGACGTGGTCATACGTCGCATTGGGATGATTGTAGTTGAGGTGATAGAGGAACGGTCCCTTGAGAAGTCCCTTCCTGAAGGCCGCTGATGCCATAGTTTTGTCTAGGTCGCGGCACTGAGACGCTGCCGCTAGCCACCTTGTGACGAAGGCCTTCAGTGATTCGTCCTCCCCCTGCTTAACGCTGAATAGCTGACTCGTGTTGTGATGACCGGCGGACAATAAGATGAAACGGGAGAGGAAAGCGTGTGATAGTGCATGGAATGAGCTGACAGACCCCGGCGGACACTCAAAGAACCAGTTCATTGCCTCGCCATCCAACGTTTCGCTGAACAAGTGGCACAAGGTGGCGTCGTCGAATCCCTTGTTGTTGGTGACCTTCTTGAAGGTGTCCATGTGGACGAAGGGATCGGACATTCCGCCGTAATGCGACATCTTTGGGGTTTTTGCATGTGCCGGTCTGACAGCCCGCAGAATTGCCGCGGAGAAGGGCCCCGGTCTGGAAGTGAAGAGCGGATTCCGAGTTGGTGCTGGGACGCCCGATTCCGCCCGGATCAACCTCTGCTCCAGTTGGTGCATCCTTTCCAATATCTGGGCGGTTGCATCGCCGGCGGAATCAGCCTGAATGTCCTGCTGGGATGGCCTGCGCCTTGGCACAGGCAAATTGCCTTCAGTCCTTGCCCTGGCTCCCGAGCGGTTGGTGTGCGGGAGTGATTCCGCCACTTGCTCCAGCAATAGTTGAGATATGGGCGGTGGTCCCAACAACTCAGGTGGGTTCAACGGTACCTGCATCTGTATGGCCGGCCCTGGTACCAATGTGCCGGTGCTGGGTCGACTATGCCTGGTGCTATGTGACTGCCCGCTCTGTGCTGGGCGGGCGGTGGCCGCCAGCGTCCTTTTTAGTTCCTCAAAACGTTCCATAAGCGTAGCCACCTGTCTTTGGGCCTCGGCCTTTTCCTTGCGCTCCTCCTCACGTTCTCTATTTGCCTTATGGAGATCCGCTAGTGCAAGCTCGTACATAGTGACGAGGTCTTGGCCCGGCGGGCGACTGCCGCTTGGACCTACCTCACCACCGGGGTTGACCGGGGTTGTGAATAGTGCGCGGTTAACTCCCACCGTTGGGTCGGAGGATTGGGGGATGGAGGGATGGTCTGCCTGCTCTTCAGCGTTTCCCCCGCTACCGTTAGTCATGGTGAGTGTGGTGGGATGGCCTTTTGTTCAAGGATTCCCACAGACGGCGCCAATGTTGATGTCTAAAAGTCCAGCGGTAGCTGGACCTTAGCTAACGCTGATCCGGTGGGCGGATCGATACTTGTGTTGTTCTCGAGGTTCCCGTTACCTGTCAAGCAAAATACAATGGACGTCAGAGGGAGACCGCGCCGGGCGGTCTTCAACTCTCCGATGCCTAAGTTAGTCAATGTATTTATGTTGACATGATAACAGTAGGTAAGTATTGAATGCGTGATTAATGAGGAGAGAGGAGAGAACCTTTTATAGGTGAGGAAGAGGTTGATCTTCTCTTTGTTTTCGATATGGGACTGATATGCTTCAGTTCCCAGTTTCAGAAGCTTCTGATGCCATCTTGGCGTGGCGGGTGGCGGCGCGTCGACGGTGATCTGGAGATGGTCCGACGCTGAGGCTGTAGCCTGCCTGGTGGTGTGTCTGCGTGTCATTCCTTTAGTTGGAATTAGTACCTTCGGCGGTACAATGAGCGTGGCCCATTATAGCTAATTATGTTTGCAAATGTACATGTATGTACACCATCTGACCGTAAACTGAGCACAGTTGTCTAAACGACTTCCCTCCTTAGTGGTTGATCTTACTAAATCCAACAAAAGTAACTCATAGCACAGAACCTAAGCCAAAGAGCCTAAAAAAAAAAAAACAAATAAGAAGAAAGAAGAAGAATGGGAGCTAGATTTATCACCATGTCAGTTTATGCTTTTCCTTTTTGTCTTCAATTCCTTCGTTCCTTCGTTCCCTAGTAATCTGTAGAAGAAAGATGGACAGACTCTAGAAATCAAGTAATAACCTTAATTGTTCAATATGCTCCTTAATACCTCACAGCTTCGATAAATTCTTCCTTAATTCTCCTCTCTCAAATGAATGCATACACAACCAATCATAAATTTAGTGTAAAAGAAAACTACAAACCAATGGAATCGCTAATCAAGCATGTAATGGCATACCTAATATGGACTTCACTTCCAATTTCACCAACCAAACTAAGATCCTTACTTCCAATTGTTGCTGATAACTCTAAAAGAGGGGCTGGGTTAAGGCCTATGCTGGAATCCATAGCTGCATTAAGATGAAGGTACTGCACATCTAGCTGCAATCACCTAAAGAAATGGATTCAAGACCTTTACCAGAAAGAATCAACATGACATAAAATCAGAATTGTGGACAAAAACCCATGCTCTGAAACTTACTTTTAACAATCAAATCCACTTCTTGAAGCTTGAAATTTAAGGGAGTCTGTAACCTGTACATACATAGTAAAACATATTTCGTAGTAATGAAACAGCCGTCACAAACCCCAAAACAATTCGTTACTTTGGGAATAACAGAACTGAAGCACAATTCAGAACCCAAACACAAATATTCCTTAAAAGAATGCAAAAGTGGACTCGCCTACTGCTTTTTTTTTTTGAAGGGGAATGTGGATTTCATTTACGCATGCCAAGACGGCTATTACATATCCTTCTGCTGTTTTCAACTAGACAGATCAAGAAGTTGTTGCAAAACTGCTGTGATACATAGAAATAGACCACCTATATTCGAACTAACCGCTCACTTAAAATGAGCCTATAAACTATGGATAAATGTAAAACAAAACCCAAAGATAAATAAATGTAATGCACATCTATACTATTATTAAAAGAAGAGGGTTTGTTAGCCAAAATAAAAAATTTTGACAAAAATGACCTTAGAAGATTAATTAACTTTGAAAATTAATTAAATCACAAGGACAATCATGACATTTACAAAATATACTTTTATTATAAAAAAACAAAAAAAAACCCACAACCCACTTTTTACTCCCACTATCTTCTCTCTATAATGACAATTTTTTTTAATTTCAGAAAAAATAAAATAAAAAATACTTGCACATGCAGAGCATGTGTGGAGAATGACTAGTGTTCCATAAGAGTCTGTTTGGATGAGGGAAAAAATGATGGAATTTAATTGAAAGTAAGGATTTCATAATTTTTAAAAGCCAATTCCCTCGTTTGGCATTATAAGATTGAAAATTTTAAATTTCTCTGTAGAAAAAAACGAAGGAATTCATTATTTAAATTCCTCACTTCAATTTCCACCAAAATTGGTGTCATTTACGAATTCATTTGCAGTATTCAATTTTTATTTCCAAAACAAGACTTTTTTCTATTTTATCTTTTTATTTGTTTTAAACTTCCTTAATTTATTACACATTTCAAATCCTAAATAGATACAACCAAACAATAAAAATTGCAATTAATGGAATTTTAAATGGACAATTCTTAGGTTCACCCCTAGGGTGAACTAATATATTCACCCTCATTGTCGATTAACATACTTTTACTTAATAAATTTATAATCCAACCATTCATGTTGTATAACGTAATACAAAGATTAGCTCTGTAAAAAATCAATCAAATTGAAGACTTTTTAGTTATTCATTTCTATGAAATACATGGACGGTTCATCATAATAGTAGTAAGTGTTGTTAGAACCATCTATTTGTTTGGTTCAATTAGATAATTAAACGATTTCCGATTCGATTGATTTTTTACAGAGATGATCTTTAAATGCTAATTTAAGATATGGACCGTTGGATTATAAATTTATTAAGTAAAAGTATGTTAATCAACAATGGGGGTGAATATGCTAGTTCACCCTAAGGGTGAACCTAAGAATTGTTCATTTTAAATTGATGGAGTTAAAGATTCCATCATTTATAAATTCCTACAGATTTTATAATTTTCTCATCCAAACGCACCGTAAGTGAAAGAGTGAATTCATTTGAAAAACCTAGGGCAGCCACTTGGTTTGGTAATTACCAAACCGACCGAATACCAACCGATGTTTTAGGTTTGGTAAACCGACTTTTTGGTAACGGAGACCGATAAAACCGAAATCGAAAATGACCGAAAAAGTTGGTTTGGTTTTGGTAAATATCGAATCTACCGATTATCTAAATATTAGATTTATATACTACAGTTTTCAATACACATACATGTATATTAAGAAATAAACATAAATTTTTTTATAATAGTATGAACATTACTACATATACATTAGTACATGTATTTTAAGTAACCTAGTCAAAAATGGTTAAGTAACCTAGTTTTATTGAAAATTGCTAGAATTTGATGTCATATATACAAAAGAAAGCTATAATTAGTATATGAATACAACGTTTATGACTATAAAATTCAAATAGAATTAGTTATTCTAAAGTTGGTAATACAGAAAACCGAAATACCGAATTTGGTAGATATAATTAAAAACCGAAAATTTTGGTTGGTAATTGGTAGCTCAATTTTGAAACCGAAAGCTTTGGTTTTGAAGTTGGTAATACTTATAACCGATTCGAACCGAACGAGTGACAGTCTTAGAAAAAACTGACTCTAAACAAACGAACCAAAATTGGGAATATACATACTTCACTGTGCTTCATGTGAAAGTACGGTTTTGCCGTTTGTTTTTCGTGATTTACGGCCTGCGACTGTGTATCTGGATTAGAAGGTTATAGATTTTCAGTGTCTTCGGGAAGCCTCGATCGACATCCATCTTCACTATTTCGCAGCCATCAAACTCTCAGATACAAAGTGTTGGGCTGAAAACAAATAGGAGAGGTTTGGTTTTTCAAGTCTCACCTCTCAGATTTGATATAAAATTTGGGATTTTGATTCTTTGATTTGATGTAAGATTTTCCGATTTTGATCACAGACAGAAAGGAGAAGAGGAGAGATCCAAGATTTTGGTCGACTTTGGGAGGGAGGTTTGGGTTTGTTTCGGAAGAAGTGCGTGCATGCCAATATTTTGATCCAGTTTGGGAGAGAGCTTTCAGCAAAAGAAGAGGTGTTTGTTTGATTGTTTTTTCAGTTGTATGAAATGAAAATTAGGTCTCTTTCCTTGCTAAGATTTGGGTCTCTTTCAGTTGTCTAAAATTGTGGTTTTGAATGGGATTTTTGTTTCTAAATTTTGTGTTTTTGTATATCAAGATCTGAATGAAAGTAATTTGGATTTATGTTTGGATTTGAATGGAGATGACAGTGATGATGATTTTGCTGTGAAAATTGATTAAACCAGAAAGGGGTAGTTGGCAGCAGTAGAGGTAGTCATTGGTTTTTTGACAAATCTGGTATATAGAGAAAGTGAAATTTAGTATTAGAATTTTTGATTTGAATGTCACATTGTTGAGTTGATTACGTGCAGATTGCACCTATTTGGTATAGGTTGCAGTACCCATTTTTTCTAGCATTAAAATGATAGAACTTTTTGTGCCGGGACTTGACTTTTAAATTTTGAAACAAAATTTGTGATGATGTTTATTGTTTATAACACATGTCAGTAACCAAAAGAAGCATTGGCCTTGAGGTCTTGAATAGAATTTCATTCATAGTTGAAGGGTTCTGGGTTGAATAGAATTTCATTCATAGCTGAAGGGAGGTTCTGTTACAGTAATATATAGTAATTGTCATTCTCATTTTTTTTTTTTTTAATCAATCGATCATCGAGTAGAGAAGTATGTATCATATAATGCAAGCAATATTTCATGGTGTTTGAAAGAAAAATGTAAACCCTATTCTGAAATTTTCTAGAATAGTGGTTGACAGATTTATTTACTATTTCAGAGATATTTTGGTTGTGTTATCCTAATTACTGACTCTCTATTCTCTCTATTCTGGGTTTGATGATGAGAGCATAGCATAGGATTTTGGATTGTTGATAATGTTGTGGTGAGTCAAAGAGGTATGCTTTATACATTGTTTCTAACGTATTAGATATACAAGAAAAGAAAATATTTGTTGTGCGGTAATGAAATGACAATATATGCTCAACTAAATGATTATGGTTAGTGGAACCAATTTAACTTTCTTTCTAAGGTATACAAGAAAGAAAGAAAGTTAAATTGTTTTGACAACTTCTAGATTTGAGTGGTTGTCCAGACTTCGTCTATAAAGAATTGTTTTGACATTGTCATGTCTTTAGCAATATGGTTAGAAGGTGGTGGAATGGTAGTTATGGTCTCTTAATGCATATTTGATTTAGTAACCCAAGTAAATTTGAAAAGGCTAGGTTTGTATAACAGATACAAGGAAGGGAAGCCTGAAGCCTTTATAGATTAGGTTACATGTACATGTTATCAAAATAGACGATCATGTTCCTTTTGTATTCTTTTATTAATATTGATGCTAGGGTTTTTTTTATTGTATTTTGTCCTTGAAAACTAATCGAAAGTTGTAAACTTATGCTTGATTTTTAATTTTCAAATCAGTTCGTATGCTATTCTACTTTTTTGAACATTGTTATCTCAGTGAATATTAACTAATAATAGATTATAATCATGATCTGATTGCTTTTGTGATAAGAACCTTGTCTATGACTACTAGTGTATGTAGAAGGTCAATATTTGCAGATCTAACAGATTAATATTAATGTTTTTCCAAATCTTCCATCATGTAATTTTCTGTTTACTTTTCCAGCATTTGAATTCCACATCTGATATAAGTTAGGCTTTATTAGTTAAGTTATAAGAATGAGTTGTAATTTGTTTCTGTCAACACTCAATTTTTTTGGGTAATGCAGGAGCTATGGATTGTTTTATAATCAAATACCTAATGGTCCTTTTTGAAGTTAAGCACAAACTATGAGGCTTTTGAGGTTTATCTTTGGTTAGGATTCAGTTGTTGAACTGATCAATAAAAAGATATTAGAAGGCCATGTAAGACCTTTCTGAAATTAAATACTTAATTGATATCCTTATGTCACCAAGCTGATCACACTGACTTTCCAGATAAACTGGGCTGCAATTGTTCTTCACAAGATGGGTTACGACTTCCTGTTTTGTTTGTTTGTTTTTTTTTTTTTTAACCTTTTTCTTGTCCTCCTATCTGTAATTATATTTTTATATAAGAAATGCTTAAAAGAGAGTTGCATCTTACAAGCTAGAATATGGGCGCTTAAAAGAGAGTTGCATCTTACAAGTTAGAATATGGGCTTTTGAACATCAAGCCTGAATGTATGGATACTTTCTTTTCCTGTTATCTTTAGTCAATATATTACTTGCTTTATCTTTTTATCAGTAGTGTAAATTGAGAATGAGAGTGTGAAGAGTAAATTATTGTGTACTGGTCTATATATATGCATGCACAACATTTCATCACTTCATATAAAGTTTGAGAACAAGATTTGAAACCAGTTTTATCCATAGCTATATGACGGTTGATGAAAATATATGATCTCTCTTAAATGCATCAACACTAACTATATCCTGCATATCTACCTCATCCTCTCTCTTACATACACCTATTCGATTATACACACTGATACACCCCCATACCTACTATGTTTAGGTTCGAGTTAATTCAAATGTGCCTGCTTTGTTAGTCATAATTCGAAGATTGAGACTTTTATGGTTTGATTCATTTATGACAGCTCCACTGCGAAAGCTGCACTAAATTTCTTTATGCAATGCATATGGACTACACTGGTTTGAATGAGGGATTCAACGTTTGCAGTTTAAATCAGAAGGGGTGAGCTCAGTAATGCAGTTTATGTTCTCCCAAATTTTCTTTATCAGCGTTTGCTTCGTTACATTACTTCTTTGAATGGATACAGAATGACAGTGGTAGAGAAACTCAGAGCAAAACTGCAGTTGGCATCAAACCTGTCCAGTCCAAACTCTGAAGCACCCAACTACATGGAACTTATATGCTGGAAAACCATAGGGCGGTTTGGAACAAGCTCTAGAGGTTAGTGAAAAAGTAAGATGTCTTAGTGTCAGTAAGACATCTTGATTCCTCTCATCTACTCCCCTGTTCTTCCCCTCAGTAAGTCTCACAATTCTGCTAATCTTTTGTGATTCAATTTGTGATTTTGTCCGTATTTAACATCTGAGTTTTTGTTTTTCTAGCTCAATCCGACTCGAGCTGCAGAAGAATCCAGTTGTACGGGACCGTTTGTTTATTGCTGTGTTGGTTGGAGCACTTGCTTATGGCTTTTATTTGGTGTATTTTATTGACATTGAATTCTGTTATGATTGTTATACTGGCACCGAGCTTTTTTTGTTGTTTCTTATCATGTTCTTCAGGATCTATGGACCTTATCTGCTGCTACAGAAGTCATTTATGCCAAGATGCATGCTGCACACGCATCTCTGTTTTACTCTGTTCTTTATCTCTATCTGATATGAATCTAAGGTCTTGCACATTAAATGCCTTCCTCTGTTTCTCTTAGAGCATCTCCAATGGAGTTTTCTTTTAGCTTGTATCAAATTCAAATTTGACATGTGACATGGCAATCCCCATTTTTGCCTAATCTTACTCCAACCGATATGTCAAAATTGTATGTTTTTTAATATATTTTATTCTACTTATTTTGTTTTTCTTAGTATAATTAATTTTTATAAAAAAAAAACAGATCAGAGCTCATCTCTTTCTCTGCTTCTGTTTCTTTTCAGTATCTTCTTTCTTTTCTCTCTCTGTAATCAAGTCCCACCCACCACCACCATCGGACCATCCCCGTAGCCACCCCACCGTCGCACCTCCATCAAAGGCAGACCCCATTTGTCACAACCACCATCCCCCAACCCAGATTCCTCAAAAACAGAAGCAAGGCACTCATTGCCGCCATACCTCATCCAACCATCACCAGCGTCAGCCCTTGATGAAGCGCCACAAGCTAGCTTGACAGACTCGGGGATAGACTGATCAAGCAAACCCAGATCCGGTATGAAACCAATTCGATCCTGCCTAAAAGCAATTTGATCCGCCAATCCAGCCGTCCAAACACACCCCACCCCTGGCCAGTCACTGGGAATACTCCTTCCTTGACCAACGCCCAAATTATTGATGAATCAAAATCTGCTTGATTCTCAAAGCTCAGAAGGATTTATGAAGGTTTTTTATGAGTTGCTTTGGTCTGGGTAGGATGTGTGTGTGTGTGTGTGTGTGTGTGTGTGAGAGAGAGAGAGAGAGAGAGAGAGAGAGAGAGAGAGAGAGAGAGAGAGAGAGAGAGAGAGAGAGAGAATAAAAAAATAAAAGACAGAGAGAGCTGGGGCTGTCAAATTTGACAGAGCAAGGCTCAATGTCAATTTCACGTGTGTATGACCTATGGAGATGGTATTAGGGGTTTGATGTAGCTTCTTGATTGTGATGGATTTTGGTTGTATGTGTATTTTAGGATTCAGCTAGTTAAAGGTGCAGTCCAAACATATAATGGGTAGAGCTTCAGCTTTATTAGTAGCAGTACCCTCAAGGGCAAGTGTATGGGGCTAAATGGTACCACATGCTTGGAGTTCATGTGGAACAAAAAATGCTAACATTGTTGATAGTGAGCATTCCTTTGGTCCTCATTTGGTTTTACACAAGCACCATTCTCATTCCTCTTGGCTAAGACGCTGAGATAAGACCGTGAGATATCCAACGAAGCAGGAACTTTCAACCTATGGATGATGCCGAGTCTTTTCACGTAATGCCTCACTAGATTCTTATAGATGCAAAACAATACTAGCTGTTCTAATATGTAGAAATGATAATATTTTCAGTTAAAACTTCTATGATTACTATTCTGAGTATCACGAACAAAATTTAGAAAAGAAAAAACAAACCTGCAACATCATACGGGAGTGCTACCTAGTGAAAAACTATGATGGGATAGATAGATTGTGACTATGCAACTGTTTTGTGGCTATACTACCTGACTACTACAAAAATTGAATCAGACGACACCTCTCACACGACGCATCATACTTTTCCGTCGTCTGATTGATTTTTATTTTTTCGGACGTCGTTTTTACCAAATCTGTCGTCTGATATGGACTTATGAATTAGTTCAGAAGGCGTTTAAGGACAAAACCGTTGTGTGACGCTTAAAAAATTAAGCGGCAAGTTTCCCACCATGTAAGTAGTGCCAAACCCCATCTCAAACCCCAAATTTTTCCCCCAGCATATATTAATCATACGACGAAAAATAATAAAACTGTGGTCTGATCAATATGTTTGGCTGAAGGAGGGAGATTTCCCACCACTATTTTTCTCTACCTCCCTAAAGAGGGAAGTCAAATTGATTGGAGACAGATTCCAAATTTAAAATTGCTGCATTCAGACCACATTTTTATAAAATCCTGTTGTGTGAATCTTGCCCAAATTGATATAGCCGGGCTTGAAGCCCTAACACTCGAGCAAAACAATAACAAAAATACCCGCAGCTCCTCAATCTCTTGACAGCGCCTCACTCTCTCTCTCTCTCTCTCTCTCGACACAGACACAGACCCATAACCAAAACCCACAACTATGAACTATCAGTGCCTCCTCACTTCAACCATATCTCTCTGTTCTACACGGTGTCGAAATCCATCAAATCTAAAACCTAGACCTCTCTCCTCTCTCCTCTTTCCCTCTCTCTTCTACCCTAGACCCCAAATCCATCATTTTGAAACCTTGGACCTCTCTCCTCTCTCCTCTCCCCGACAACTAAACCAGTTTCCGCCTCATAGGATTGATGGTGAATTCATCCCATCATTATCGCTTCGAAACAGACCGGAGAGAGCCTAGATTGGAAACCCTCTCTTCTCCAATTCTTCGAGTCCTCTTTCTTTTACATAATCCAAGGCGGCCTCTCTATATATGAGCAGAAGAACAAGAAGCTTGAGCTCCTTCGACCCCATGAACGGGTCAAGAAGATCGAGTCGGTGACAGGTGACGAAGAATCCCATCGCAGCAGTACCGGTGAAAGTTGATTGCCTCCCGAAAGGTAAACGTCCCAATTTAATTTCAACATCTGGGTGGATACTTGTTTGCTATTTTATTGCTTAGTTTTTTGGGCATTGGTTCTTTATAATTTCATAATGTTATTTTCCAAAGTCGAATTCTAGTGTTCGATTCAAAGGGTCCATTTTGGACAAGCTGAAGCTCAATTCTTTGATCAAAAGATCTAGACTTTAATTTGAGCATTGTGTTATTCTGAATTTGGTGTGCAGGAGAAGTAGCAGACTGTAAATGGCGGTTACGAAGCCTGGAGTGATTGCCTTGTTTGATGTTGATGGGACTCTCACTGCTCCTAGAAAGGTACGATATCTCTGGTTTTAGTTTCCTCTAAGTCTCTTTTGTTTTTAAGTAGGGATCTTAAACAATAATTTACTGATTCAATATGGATGTACTCATATGTATGTACATGCTCTTTAAAACATCTCTAATTCATACATTTCATTGGAATGCTAGGATGTTACTCCACAAATGTTAGGATTCATGCGAGAACTCAAGAAGGTACATAACTTATTTGTCTGGAAGTTTACATATATGCAGGGGCTCTTTTTTTTATGAGGGGTTGGGTGGTGAGTGTCTCAGTGGATGATTATATCCTTGTTGGATTTCAGGTTGTTACAGTGGGCATTGTGGGAGGATCCAACCTTTCTAAGATAACAAAGCAACTTGGAAAGACAGGTATATATTTCTTCATTTTTAATGTAATCAACAACTTTAGATGTATTATAATTTAATTGTATGGAGAACTGACTTCAAACTATAGGATTTATTGGGATTTGGGGGGTTTGTGAAATTTTGTTTTGGGATTTATTGGGTTGTTAAAGGATAAGCATGTAGTATTTTTCTTATGTGATTTTATGATTCTTTTAGTGAATTTGTCTGACTTTTTGCTGTGGGATTGAAGAAAGAATTGCAAAGAACAAACTTGGAGCTGGATTCATACAAGGAAAAGATAAAGGAGAATCAGGAAAAGATTAATCTCAATAAGCAGTTGCCCTACTTGGTCGGCAACATTGTTGAGGTATGCTCCTTTTTTATGTGGGATTTAGGTTTTTTAGTCTCAGTGTTTCTTGCTGTAAGCATAGTTATTGTGGTCCTGAATGTCTGGGATGCAAATGAAGAAGTGTCCAATTTGCCTTGTTAGCCTAATTAATGTGCCAGATATGCATTAGCTGAAGTTTTAACTTATGACAGACTTGTACCAATTTAATTTTAAGCTGTTGAAAGACATGTTTTGAACTATCATATAACTTGTTTGGGTCATAAGTATATGAATATGTAATTTCACTCATGACTCTTTTGTTGCATATATAGACTATATGCAGACCTTTGAGCTCTGAACCTGTTTTTTAAGATGATGAGTTTGTTGTTCTTCTAACATTACCTGGTTCTGACTTGTAACGTTTTCAGATATTAGAAATGAATCCAGAAGATGAAGCTGAGGAAAATGGGGCAAACATTGATATTGGAGGGCTATGGAGGTTGATGAGAAACCAACTGAAGATTACAATGATATTGGAGGGCTAGAGAAACAGGCAAGTTTTTGACATTAGGCATGGGCTGCTGACTTGCTCACTGTTTGTATCCCATACTCATATCTGTATTAATGGAGTCAAAATTTTAAAGTCAATAGCTTTCCTGATTGAATTTGTTCTCTCATTATTGGTTACAGTGAAGTGAGTGGTGATAGGGAGGTGCAGCGTACAATGCTTGAATTGCTTAATCAACTTGATGGCTTTAGTAGTGATGACCAGATCAAGGTTTGTTTGTTTTCATATATTCACTTCTCTTGTAACTATGACTATTTGAGAACACTTTGTAGATTTTGAAGTATTTTTTTTTTGCTATTATTTTGTTGTGACACATGGTTGCACACAGATTATAAAGTATAGTAGACCTCCAATTTTGTGACTTATATGATTTTATCATCAAAAGTTTAATTTCCTTTGTAAAGTGTAGTCATTTAAGAAATAGGGTCAAAACTTCAAAAGTTGAAATTATTTAGTATATAGAGGAATAGGAGGTTTACATATAAAAAATTTAGCATTTATATTACTAGTCATACAATATAATATAACTTTATACAAAGATTAGAACAATATGTTCTGCATCTGGCGAGTATTCAACATTTAGACTTGGAATATAGATAATGATGAAGATTCTCATGCACTTTTCGGTTGAGTTAGACTAATTAGTCTGAAAATTACAGGTGATAGCAGCGACAAATCATGCTGACATCCTTGACCCTGCTCTTATGCGTTCCGGTCAATTGGATCGTAAAATTGAGTTTCCACACCCCACTGAAGAAGCAAGAGCTCGGATTCTGCAGGTTTGTCGTTTGCAATTGGTTATGTTTTGGGAGAATTTCGCTCTTACCTGGATCTAACTTAATTTGTTGCATTAATTTTGTAGATTCACTCTAGGAAGATGAATGTTCACCCGGACGTCAATTTTGAAGAATTAGCTCGCTCTACTGATGATTCAATGGTGCACAACTAAAAGCAGTTTGTGTGGAGGCAGGCGTGCTGGCCCTTTGCCGTGATGCAACTGAGGTACTCCATCTCATTACATACCTATTACTTTGATCTTTAGGGGAACTGTGTATACATTATGTGCAGACGACTAAGCAGTTGGTACATCATCGTTTGGCATACAATTCCTTATTTATGATATTTTTCTTTCGCTTGCTCTCGAGTCAATTTGATTGTTTGGTATTGTACCTTTTTTGTTGTTTTCAGATGAGCCTGATGATTCCATGCATACATTTACTGGTCATACGCACTACTACAAAAAGGTCATCAGACGACGGTGGATTTGTGTTGTGTGATGACCAAGCTCACCGTGGTCTAAGTGAGTGTTGTGTGATTGAAAAATCAGACAACGGTGATTTCACCGTTGTGTGATAATAGTTTGCTCAACAGAAATACCTATTTCCATTATGTGAGTTCTGCGCAGCATGTGCCTGGCATGGCATGCGCAGCGATGCCTCGGCACATTTAGACAACAGAAGATGAAATTTTGCCGTTGTCTGAGATTCATAACACACAACAGATATGACTCATTCTTTGTTGTCTGAGATTCATAACACACAACGGATATAACTCATTATTTGTTGTCTGAGACTACTAACAGACAACGAATATAACTTAATATTTGTTGTCTGAGGTAAGTAACACACAACTGAAGTAAAATTATCTCCCTTGTCTGTTGATTACTCAGACAACAGTGATCATTTTATTTCTGTTGTGTGTTATGAATCTCACACAACAGAATTTTGTTTTCTTTTGTTGTTGGTTGTTAGTTCACATAACAACTATATTTGGTTATCCGTTGTGTGAATATTGTAATCAATTGGGTACCAACCAGTGACTGTTGTAGGAGAAGCCTCAATTTTGAACTCTTTTATCATCATACAACACATGGTTTTGTACTATGTTGTATGACTGAATATTAGATAGTAATTAACACATAAACAGTACTCTAATCCATATCATTCAATCACCATTTTTCAAACATCCATACATTCAAGATAGATAATGTACCAAACAAGAAATCATTCCTAGCTACCTATACATGAAACAAAAGCTGATATAATATCTTTTTGCTTCAATGAAGTTTCCTTTTGAAGAAGAACAAGGGCAGTCCCAAGAGACTTGGCATTTGGCACTACTCTGACTGGTGCGCGCTTCTGCACTGAACCAATGTTAAAATCTACTTGATGAATCGAAAGAATCTATGAAGAATTCTATCATTCACATTATCCAGAAAAACAGACAAGGAGAAGGAGTAAGTAACATTTGCAGTAGCATTTAGACACATTCTATACAGAAAAATGAATCATGACAATGAAAACAAAAAAAAATTAATCTACAAACCTTTATTATTGATTGACTTAAAACCATACAGTTAGTGTTCTAATGTTTGCTTTGCAAGTTCAACACATCAGTTCCAAGATGCTCTGTGCATCCAGAGCCACAAGAATAGCATTACCCCCCCAAAAAAAAAAAAAGACACTTCATTACCCACCCCCAAAATTGCTAGATCGATGCATACAATATTGTGAAGCTTCCTCTATCTTCCTGTTTAATTTAGCCTAAGAGAGAAATTAGTCATCTCAAAGATCAAATTCATATGAAGAGCTTGACACTTCAGTAGCAATATACCTCTTTATCGTTCATGAATATTATAGCAGAATCGGGAATCTTCTTTGACATTTTCTCACGCCCTTCCTTCAAACCAGGTAATATATCTGCAAATCATTAATAAAAAGAAAATGTAAGATAGAACATTTAGCATTAGAATTAAGTAATCTGTATAGCAGATTAGGATGTTGCATACGGTGTGACGAAAATAGGCATGTTCAATGGATCCTACAGTTTTTTATAATTACATAGTCAATTTTCCTGGTAAGGTTACTCCATTGCAACCATGTATGAAATGAGAAACAATCTCTCCTCAAGTGAGCTTGTATCTGACCCTCCCTAGATTCTGCAATGGCAGGAACCTCATGGAGTGGGCATTGTTTTTATATAGCCGAACTTATAAGTCTAATTATGATTATTTTCTTTATAATATAGAATCAATCTGCTAATTTTTGTAACCCATTGAAGTCTCAACATATAAGATCAACTCAATAGCAAGAGGTTCTCATATACTGACCAATTTTGGAGGAAGTGTTGATATGTTGTTGTCAGATAGGCCTAGCTCAGTGAGTGAAGTAAAATTTTTGAACTCCTACATACCATTATTAAGAAGACAATAAAATGTGAATAGCAATTGAGTTAGTACAAGAATAAATGAGAAGTTCATGATTTAAGAACGTTGAATATAACCTACAATGAGCAGCCCAGTAAGCACTCACAACTAATCAAAAATACTACTACATATAATTGAGCCCAGTATTCGTGTATACCTATGTATCTAAATTTATATTTTTATATGAGAGGTAAAATTTTCAGTCAAACTAATGTCACTTCCTAGCTAAAGCACTATTAGAGACATGATTTGTAGATAATTCACACATATTCAAGTTCCCAATATTAAAGCACTAACCATCACAGGAAAAACACCTTACCTTCAACAACTCATCTGTACCACAACCAGACAATAATTGTACCTTTTCCCTTATCCTCTCCTGCAAAAGGGGCTTGACAACCTGCCAACAGTCCAAGAATTAAACCACTGCTATTTCCAAAAGGACCTTATAAATAACATTTTAGGAACAAATATGAGCATCATACCTCTATAGCGGCAACATTGCTCATACGATAAACTCAGTTAAATACAACACAAGAATTCAGTATATCACAAAGATCAATAATGTAAAGGCTGACCTTCCAACAAGCTGAGAATATGTACGGCACATTTACAATGCAGTACGTATTTGTCTTCTCTGGGTAGTTCAAATCATCAACTGTTGATATAATTGTCAACAACTGCGCTGAAGTAAAACATAAAGGTAATAAATATTACAAGGTTTAACAAGATTTGCATTCAAGAGCTCATTTCTATACGTAGAAAGTATAATATTGACAGTTACGCATCCCTTGAGACATGAAACCAACCTGACTTTAGCTAATTTCCAAATAAAAAATTATAATTTCACCAAGTGACATTGGAGTTTTGGACAAATCTTGCCATGTGTGTACAATAGGAAAGAAGAATGCAGTTGAAACAGTAATGAATTAACTAAAATTATGTGATAATAAGTTATATTGATTCATACCTTAATTTGGCTTAGTGCTAAAACCTTCAACCCAGTCATATCTAAAACCTTCACACACGTGGTGATAGGTTTACCATACTTCTTCGATGCAAAGGGCTGCAACCAAATGCACATATCAGAAAATGACTTGAGAAACTTCAGACTCCAAGATATAATACTAACCAAAATAACACGATCTCGATATTCATTTATTTGAATGTGTGACTGCACATAGTAGTGAAACTGCAATGAAAACAAACACCTATTTCATAAGGAGCCCAAGCACCAAGGTGAAGAGGTAGAAGCACGCAATTCAAATTCAGGAACTGTTGTCTTAAAAGATGGTCTACATAATCATAATACTTACAGATATTGCCTTGTTCCCATAAGTTGCACGGATAAGGCATCTGTAGTCAATTGCTTGACCAACAGTTTTCATTTTATTCCTCCACAGTCTGCACTTTAGATTTCAAGGATGCTGAAATAACAAGATTGAAAAGTAATTAGCCATTTGAAATAATACTACCCAAATATTGTCAAACTACAGATCATTTTAACATGAAAGGAAACTCATTGCATCCACTATTAATCCATTACATCTTAAAATTGCAATAGCACACTATAACTCTGATTTCCGCCATCAACTTTTTCATAATATTCAGCAACAAGAATTTTACACATCATTTTGCACTGATGTCCCCCTTTTGATACGAATGACTCTAATAACTTGTATTGCAGGAAAGGTTCACTTAAAATTCTGATTACAAAGTAAGTGTTGGTTTCACATTCGTCTGTGAAATTGAAGAAGAACCCTAATCTTGCACATTTCATAAAGAAAAAAAATACAAAAACTTGGTAATGAAGAAGAAGAAGACCTTGGTTTTGGTCTCTATTTTGACGTCGAGGGATTGGATTCTAGTGAAGTCGTGGAGAGGATTCCGGCGACCAATTGACCAGCGCAGGGGTTGAGGAGGTGGAAACCGGGCTCGACCCATTGACCCTTCACAGATTTTTGCCTTACTGTTCGTCCTGCAACAATCACAATTCCATTGCAGCTGAAAAATCAAAACACTTGCATCCAATTTTCTCCAAATTCAACAACTTTACACAATCCAAACAAACAAGAGAGGAGAAAATAATTGCTGACCCCCATTGGACAGTGAGGGCCTCATAATCCCAGTGCTGCTTGGGGCGGATGACGTTGACATCGGAGTATATCCGGGCCTTGGAAGCGGCGTCGGGGCTGCAAATCGATTTACAGATCTTCTGCGGAGTAGCGGGAATAGCGGCTTGGAGTGAGAAGCCGGCCGGGAAAGGGAGAAAGGAAGAGGAAGAAGGGCGGTTGAGGAATCGGGGAGAGGAGCTTGCGGTGGCTGGAGATCTTCAATCAGGTCACCCATTATTCAATCGAGAGAGAGAGAGAGTGTCGAGAGGTCGAGAGGTCGAGAGGCTAGGTTTAATCTGAGAGTATCGAGAGAGGGTCGAAGGCTAGCTAGGTTTAATTTGTTCTCTCTTTTTGTTTTCCCTTTTGGACACAATGCGGTAATTTTTTATATTCTCAGAAGTTACTCACACAACATAAACCTCACCAACTGTTGTCTGAGTGCACTATATAAAATCAAAATGTGAAAACATGGAGGGAAACATGCCGCCTACAGCATTTTGGCTCAAGATGTTGCCGCCTGTTTTCCTACTTCACACAACAGAAAAGTATAACTTCTGTTGTCCAATTGCTATAGCTTGCACTAACTTTGCCCACTAGAAGACATTCAAGCAAGCTTCCTCAAATTTTGATGCTTGGTTTTTCAATCACACAACGGAAATAGTAAAACCCGTTGTCCTAGTAGCCCAAATTTCAGTGTTTGAAGAGCCAACCAAGACTCCAAAGTGGAGGGAAATCTGCCGCTAAATTTTTTAAGACTCAGACGACAGACATTACTTCACTTCCGTTGTGCAATGTAGTTCTGATAAAAAAGTTTTCAATTTGTTGGCATTCACACAACAGAATATAACAAGCACCGTTGTGCAATAAAGCTTACTTAAACACACAACAGATGATTTCTTTTCCGTTGTGTGATTAGTGTTGTGTGATTAACTTTTTGTAGTAGTGACAGGTAAGAGTTTGTCTTTCTGTGGTTACTTCCTATTTGTAATGCTCCTTACGTGTTTGTTACAGGCATAATGCAATCTTAGTCATTAGAGTGTTATCAGTAGTGACTTATTAAAAGCTAGATCAAATTGTTAATTTCAATTGGAAATGTGTTATACACAAAGTTTATAATTATTACTACATAGGGTAGCCACTGTATGTTCTATCCATGTCAGAGTTACGTTTCTTTGGATTTAGAATGTGAGAGAAACAATTGCTCAGAAACAATTGAATTTTGCACTGGTGTGTCCAGTTAGCAACTAACTTTAATTCACATAGATCCACCCTTCCTTGTAATATAATGTAATTTCTATTTACATCAACTAGTTCTTTATTGGGCGTTTCAACCTTAATTCGAGATTGTCTGATGCCATCAACTAATGCCTGACAGATCAGGCTTTCTGATACTTGCTTCAAACTTGTAATTTATTACTGAAAAGTTTCGTCTAATCTTTCTCCGTTTATTCTGAGTTGTGTTGATTATCACTTATTATTCCAACATCTGCATCTTTACATGAGTCTGTAGCAGGGACATTTTTTAGGAGAATCTCTTCAAGCTGTGTCTCTTAACTCATTGAGTTCACTGCTTTTGTACTCATGCCTTAATAATTGTGTGTAGTTTCCCTTGGGCTGCAACAGGAGGTATGGATAACAAGCTTATCATCTGGGAATTGCAACATTCGTTGCCCCGTTCTACATGTGACCACCTCTGTGAGAGTTTCATCTCTACATTATCTCAAATGATTATCACCATCTGGTTCTCTTTTTCCTTATCTAATTTATTATGGTCACCAGCTTGTTTGCTTACATTAAATGTCAATTGTTGGATGTCATACTTCAGATTTTAAATCTCTGCAACTGGTCTAATGGAAGAAATCTTCCTTGTATGGCAGGATGGAGTGACATGCTTGACCTGGCTTGGGGTATCTAGGTACCTAGCAACAGGTTATGTGGATGGGAAGGTCCAATGGGATAGTCTCTCTGGTGTTTGTGTAAGAACCTTCAATGGGCATAGTGAACCCATTCAGTCTCTCTCTGTATCTGCCAACAAGGACTTCCTTGTTTCAGTATCTACTGATGGAACTGCCCGAGTTTTTGAGATTGAAGAATATAAGCAAGCAATATACTCTTCATAGTTGGTAACAAGGATGGCCTTGGAGTTATATAGTACTTTTTTGTATAAACAATATGAATTACATACTTTTCTTATGGTATTTGAGCATTCTTATGGTACTCCTTTTGTAGATGAAAGATTACCTTTGCACAATCTATTTTGGTGCATGATGTGGATTATAACCATTTCTTTTATATATTGATCGGCTACTGTTAATTTGATCATTTTTATTTCAGTTTCAGCAAATACAATGCATTGAATCATTCTATTAGGACAACAATAACCACAAAAAAACGGTCGTATGTGCACAATAGTCACAATGACTTAAAAATAAAAACTGTCGTCTGAATTTAAAATAGATAATGGATACTTTGAAAAAATGTCGTCTGAATGAAAGTCACACAACGGGCATAAAACAAAGCGACCTCTGAATTGCAATCACACAACAGTTTCTAAAGTCGCCCGTCGTCTGAAGAATAGTCACGCAACAGCTAATGCTGTCGACAGGCTGCTGGCATGCTGCCGAGCCCTTCACACGACGGTTCCCTACAATAGACCTTCATCAGACGGCACCTCTATATACGACGGTTTGCCTCCATATCAGACAACGGTTTTTAGCCGTCGTCTGATTCAATTTTTGTAGTAGTCACGCGCCTAAATTTCATACTATGTTGAAAATTGCAGGAAGATTATGAGTCTCAGGGTAAGGATGTAGAGGTGATGCAGATGCAATCTAAGAAAGAGGTTAAGGAGAGTGTCAAAGATGAGTACTTGGAGGAATATGGAGGTACAATGTGTGGGGGTTGTGACCTCTTTTGGTCTTTCGCTGGGAATATTTTTGGTAGGCCAGTGGCAATTGATAGTCGGCAATGGATATGATATGTGTCCTGAAAGAGGGATATGTGTCCTGACAGATCGCCACTGCGAGGATACTGCTTCGATGGGGGTGAAGCTTTAGGAGTTCCGATCTTTCATTCAGTCATAGTGACTTAAAGTATGTAGTGTACTACATGGACTCAGTTCCTGACTATGTTTTTTGACTATGCTTGCCCTAGAAGAGTATGATGCGTTGTCTGATGTACCTAGGGTTCCGATCCCTATCTTCCTGGTTTGGGTGGACATTTTTGGCTTGCCATCGGCGCTGTTCACTAAAGAGGCGGTGTTGATTAGTGGTTCAACTCTGGGGAAGGTGGTAGGGCTAGATAAACTAGCGATTAGATGTGGAACAGCGACCCGTGTCTGGATCCAACACTGCCTATCGGATCCGGTGAAGTAAACTTACCCTCGTTTGTTGTTTGTCTTCGGAAGCGACTATGAAGTATGAGAAGGTAGTCGGGTTTTGCAAGATCTGCAGTCTTCTGGAGCATCCAGTTGATGGATACGTTGGGCCGCCAGAGGTCGACTTAAATAGGGGAGATTCAAAGGGTCTAATGGTAGTGACCATTAGTGGTGGGGCAAGTAGTAACGACTTGAGGGCGGCTCAGCTTACTGGAGTCATGGCTAGGGAAGCTGGCCCGAATATATTTTCTGCGACACCTAAGTCTCTTAGTTTCACTGTTCTTGGGTTGTTTGCACAGGCACTGGAAAAACACACTATATTTCACCCTAAACTACTAGAGAGGCTTCCCCACCAGAGGGGGTGCTAGAGTTGTCATTCTTGCATTGGTATGGCTCCTTATGAAGCTTTATATGGGAAGCAGTATTGTACACCATTGTGTTAGGATGAAGTGGGAGAAATCAAACTTGTTGGCCCGAAGTTTATTCAACTCACAGCCGATAAAATTAAGGTGATTAGGGAAAGACTCAAAACTGCTGAAAGTAGACAAAAGAGTTATGCTGACAATTGCAGGAAGGATTTTGAGTTTCAGGAAGGTGATGGGGTGTTCTTGAAACTATCTTTGTGGAAGGGTATTGTACGATTTGGAAAATGTGGGAAGCTCTGTCCTAGATACATTGGTTCTTATGAGAATTCAGAGCGAATTGGCCCAGTTGCCTATCGGTTGGTGCTACCTCCAAAGTTATCTAGGATACATAATGTTTTCCATGTGTCCATGCTCCATAAGTATATTGCAGATCTTTCTCATGTCTTTCAAGCACAGCTTATTAAGTTAAGAGAAGAGTTGACCTGTGAAGATAAACTGGTTCTGATACTTGACTGAATGGAGCATGTCCATAGAAACAAGATAATACCTTTAGTGAAGGTATTTTAGAGGAACTACTTAATAGAGGAAGCTACTTGGGAACCAGAGGATCAAGTGAGATAGCAGTATCCCCATCTCTTCTAACAGGTATGGAATTTTTTAGGACGAAATTTTTAAAAGAGGGGGAATTGATAGTTTGATACGCCCGGTATCTAGTTCACCTCCTTACTGTATTCAAGTTATTTACTTCAAGTTTTACTTTCCTCAATTTCTGTTTTATCGTTTAGGGGGCCCGATGAGTTGACTTTTTATAGGATAATAATTTGAGAAAATTTTCCTCATGAAAGTTGTAAAGACATTAAACCGAGTTCGTGGAAACGTAGCATGCAAAAATCGGAGTTCGTACGTAAAAGTTATGATTTAAAAACCTCGAGTTACTATTTCAGAAGATTAACTATAAATAGCATTTTCAGCTTTCCATATTGGGTCGAAACCTTAATTACCTTTCCTCTCCAGCTCGAGTCGAGACGATGATCCGCCAGTTTCTTCACCGTTCGAACCGTCTGTTATTCTTCTTTTGATCTGTGGTGCTGGTGTGGTGCGAATTGAAGCATAGAAAGCGCAACAAGCTGAAATTCCTCGCTGCAGTCCGTACAGGTCGACCCGTTCAGAATTTCACCTTTCTGGCCACCATTTCCGGTGAGACCTGTTGGATTTTGGAGCCCATGAGACGTACTTCAACCCATCCAAGCGGCTTTGGACGATTCGTAGAGAGGAGGGAGAATCAAGCTCCGAAATTTTTCGGCCTTGATTTGCTTCGAGGTAATTTCCCGGCCTATATGTTTCGAATTGGCTTATGTTGTAATTCTAGGAATGGAAGGGGTTGATTATAGGAACATTTTGGCATAGGTATTGTGACCCAATTCAGAGTCGAAGACGACGACTCGTGAGGCCCACGTGCAACCAATTTTGGCAGCACTTGGGGGCTCGTGTCGACTCTTCTGGCTTTCTGGTTTAGCCCATTGGGTAGTGCTGAACATATAGAACTTGTTGATATGATTTTGGTAGAAATCGAAAAGAGTTTGATATCGATCGAGAATTTCCGAAGTTCGGAGTTTCGGTTGTCGATTATGGAAATCCGATTGTTGGTTTTCCTTAAGTTTTGCCCTAAAAAATTTAAATCGACGAAAGGATGTTAGTGATGAAGTTTGGGTTGAATTTGAGGACGATATGAGTTTTCAAGTTCGAAGTAGACGATTGGAGTTTGGTTTCTAATTAATGTAAACTTAAATTTCGGTCTTTGGTAAAGTTGTTCATGAGTGTTGCTTTATACAAGATGTGAGGAGATTCCACGTGAGGAGAGTTCTGATCGACGGTTGCCTTAGTCGTATACTATGATTGAACTTTTATTTTAAAATTAATATGCATGTAAATATTTTGTTGTTGTTGTAAATATTAGTTTATTTTCATGGGGATGTGTTTGGTTTTGAAAATGGATTGTGATTTTGTTTACTTGAATTAATATTCGGTTATGACTTTAAGGATTGGACTGGCTTTATTATTTGAAATGATATTAAGCTTTCCGATGAATTTTTCTGAAACCTGATTATTATTTGAATTATGAAATTCGTTAATCTCGCATATTATTATTTGATTATCGATTTGAGAATCTTACTAAATCTATTAATTGCATTTGTTGACATATTTTCCTAGAATGACTTTGATTAATGTTTTTCGAGTGCAGTTGGGAATCATACTCATATTTTTAGTTCACAATTATTTATTTATTTTATGTCAGATTTTGAGGAAATATTTTATGTTGATTTTAAATTGTTTTCTTCACCATACTAGGGTTGTCGTATATTATTGCTAGCTGGCTCAATGCTCTTCCTCAGAATACCTTGTAGGTTGTAGTCGAGCCCTTAGCCTGGGAGACTATTATAAGAACCTGGGAAGTTCTGACTCGAGCGTGGGAGGCTCTCTTTATTGTGTGTTGACTTTTTTCCCATACTATCCTTTTATGCTTTATTAGCGGGGCTGGTTCGTTTTTACGAGATTTTAAATTTTAAAGAAAAGTGTTTCTTGCGTGCATCAATAATTTTAAAGGAAAAATATGTGGGAAAGTATAAATTTTTCTTTCATTTCGATTATTACGAATGTTTATTTTTGTCCACTGACATTAACGTTTTTGCATGCATTCTCCCTGGACCCTTTGTTTTCAATTACCTAGTTTGCAAAGTTGTTGTTCAACTTTAGGTGTTGACGCTTACCACCATCACTGCCATCTTACAGTTGTAGGTTACTGGTTAATCTTTTCGATGTAATTCATTTTATTTCCTTTTAGAATGCTCTGATAACCATGGGGTGTTAATTAGATGTTTGTAAAATATGGACTTATGAACTGACTTTAGAATTTCATGGAGACTTCACGTGTTGTGGTAGACTTGAAATGATAGATATGCATGGTATTGCAATCATCGATTTGGATTTATATTTATGTGGGTTGTTCTTATGGTGGAGTTGATTAATTACGGGGAGCATGTAAACTCTAGGAGATAAGGGTGGATGTATTTAGAAGTGTTGATTTTGTTTTTTTTACAGGTTTCGGTTGTCCATTTTTAAGGAAAGTTCTGCCAAATTTTTGGTAGAATTTTAGGGCCACCTCAGATTTTAGGATGAATTTTGGGGCAGGTTTTGTTAAAAAGCAATATAAAAAATCAATATATATAGAGTACTAATAGTAAGAGTTATTACGATGTGTTTCGATCTAGTTGATTGGACTACTTTCATTTAGTATCGTACAATACTACTCCCAAGTATATTAATTTTGATATTGATGTTTTTGGGAGTATTCAACCTTGATTGCAGAAGAAATTGAAAGACAATATTTTCTCTATGAAGTAAAACTTATAGTCGGTGATGGACAAAATTTCACCAAAATTTCTCCAATTTCGGTATTTTTTATATATGCTATTTATGTGTAGATATTTCAGAAATTACGACTTTTGTGGAAATGAATGGAAAGTTTCAGAAAGTTTGAGAAAACTTCTGATGGAAATTGTATGCTATACAAATTTCAGCTCGGTTCTTCAAAATTATGGAAATTCTGACAAAAATTTCGACTGTTTCGGATAAATTCAATCCTTGATAAAATTTAACATAAGATTAAGGCCTTAAGTACGTGTTATAGCAATAATTTAGCACATAATGTTAAAAACATAAAATGAATCATTGAGAAACAAAGATAAGATGTCTCACCTTGACAATTAATATAGTGGGCTCAAGCATGAAGGTGACACTACAAATTGATTAGCATCATTTCAATATAACGTGTTTGTATGCAAAGAATACGTCCAACCCTCTAATAGCAAGCCTATATTTTTGTAGGAGAAAGCTAGAAACTTCCATATGATACCTAAGTTGGATATGTGGAAGTATTGAGCAAAAATATTTTATGTTAGCACCCTTTAAATAAGGTTTCAATTAATATAGTAGGGTCAAGCATGAATATGACATTTAAACATTTATCAACAACTTCAACACCATTTTGATTCTCATCAAGCGAGAGGGAGACGGATTCAAGACTCACAAACTCTATGAGAGTCGACAGGGAGAGCGAGTTCAATCAGAACCCTGGCGCTGCCGCATTCAGTGGGCTGCTTATGTGGACATCTCCGTCATCTCTACATCTGGGTTCGCCTCAGCATACGTATATATCAGAAACATCGCAGATATTTCAATCCTTTTATATATATATATATATATAGTTAGTGTTGTGATGTAAATAGTTGTTTGTAGATAAATTTAATAAAATTAATAGAAAGTAACTAATCATCGTTGCAGAAAACTAGAAACTTCCACATGATACTTAAGTTGGATATGTGGATTTATTGAGCAAAAATACTATATGTCAACACCCTTTAAATAGGATTGTTCAATTAATATGGGGGTGGGTCAAGCATGAATATGACTATTAAAAATTGGTTGGCATCATATTTGCACTTCTTTCAATATAAACGTGTTTGTATCCAAAGAATATGTCAAACTCTCTATAGCAAGTCTATGTTTTTTAGGAGAAAACTAGAAACTTCAACATTATGCCTAAGTTGGATATGTGGAATTACTGAGCAATGATACTTTATTTCAGCACCCTTGAAACTGGGTTGTTCAATGTAATTTTGGACCCAGGTGTACAATTGACGTTCTTAATTAAAAAATGACATAAATTTCTCTATAAATGTATTTATAGCAGAATATCTATTTCAACTTTTAGCTATGGATTATAATTATATTGGCTTCAATGAGGTATAAGATTTGTGGCTTCAATTCTAGGTTTCATGTCATGTGTCACGCCCTGATTTTTAAAATAATTAAAATTCAAGATAATCTCACAATTATACAGGACATGAATTGTTCAGTCATCAATACAAATACCTGAAAAAAATTTTCCTTTTAAATCTAGTACATACTGATGCCCTGAACGCACAATGTTCCGTAGAATCATATATTACATCACAAGTTTATGAATTAAGTTGCATAACAAAATAATACGTAAATGTTCCTCAGAGCTTAATGCACAGTGGAAGTCTTAACAACATTAAAGCCCCAAAATTCGCTTCCTACCCATACAGTTGCTACTAGATCTCAGTTTCACCAGCGATTATCCTAACCTGTAGCCCTACACCATGGAATAGTGCACTGGGTTGCAACAGACAAACCCGGCAAGGTTTTGCAAGCTTGTATGAGTAAACTCAAATACAACAATCGAAACAACTCACACCAATCACAAGAAAACCCACCTATTCCAATTAAGGAAACAACTCACACAAATCACGAGGAAACCCACCCATTCCAATTAAGGAAACAACTCACACTTGATTTCTTTCAAAACTCCCCATCCTTTACTCATAAGGAAAGACTCGTGTCACATCGTGGCAAAATAATATTAATTGAAACCCCGACAATTAAATATGTGTCACATCGTGGCAAAATAATATTAATTGAAACCCCGACAATTAAATATAAAAACTCCCGTCCTTCATGGACAATATAATAAAGAATATAATGAAGACTCTCTTTTAAAAACTCATACTCATGAGTCCCAAGTAACTTCACTGTTACCCTCATGAGATATCCCGCAGACAGATTAGAGCTCTAACTGATCGTAACCACTAATCTGGCCAAGTCGTGGTTCATCATAACATGCCTTGGTCACATTCGTGACGCCCAATCCTCAACTCTCAAGTCTTTGGGTCCCCGATATAAATACCAAAATATTTAAAGGAGTCTCGCTGGACTCAAAATGTTACACAAATCCCGATCACTAACTGTGACCTCTCGGTAGGAAGACCAAAACATTAAGCAAGTCGCACTGGACCCAAAATGTTACCTGAATCTAAAATAAAAGATTCCCCAATCCTCAAACCTCAAGTCTTTAGATCCCAAAATGTCACACCCCAAAACAATAATATGCACCCGTTCACAAATACTGCTTATATCACAACAAATCCAACCATACATATATACTTCACGTAAATATGTCACAAATACTGCTTAGTTAAGTAAATAACTCCCAAAACGATAAGGTAATTCCATTCCTAAATGAATATTGTGAGATTACTCACCTTAGAATCCCACTGCGTCTTCTTACAGAACCGAGATAACACAATCACAAAATATCCGTCCAAGACAACTTCGTCAAGTACCTAATCACATACGGTCTCAACTCAGTACACGAAACACAAAGCAATTAAAGTTTGAAACTCTCGTTTGAACTAAAACCCGAAAGTAACGCCAATCGAGGCGGAACTTCATCTGAGACCACCCAAAGTCTCCGGAACACTCCTCGGATCAATATGTCAAAATGACAAGTCGATCCAATTGTCGGATCCTCACGTATCAAAAACCAAGCGAATCGAAATCGATAAAAACCATAAAATGCTCATACGATCTCCAAATGCTACAAACCATATATCATAAAGCTCACATCGACGGGTAGATGATATTGGTGAAAGAACCTGCCCCAACCATGTCCTAATGCATTGCAGTGTCAAACTCAAAACCAGCTCAATCCGACCGTCCAACTTGGAGAGCTCAACACAAGGATTAAACTTTAATACCTGGGATTTTGGCCGGTTTGGTCTAGATCGCTGCCACAAGCCAAAAATTACTATTCACCATGAGTTGAAGCTCCACTAATGAAAATCGTTCAACACCACCATCTAGGATCAAAAGGGGACCCTGCCAGGAGCAAAACGCAACCAATTTCGTGTTCAGTGGTCACCAGAGGAGAGAGTTCCAGTCGGGTCCATCGCCACCGACCTTTGCCGCTTCGATCTGCCGCAGTGGATGAGAATCAAAAAAATCCGCCTGTAACGCCCCAGAAGGATTACGTTACAACACCCCAAGCCTCTGGACATGAGTCTGCAGCTTGTGCCACAAACCCATGCCACAAAAGCTTGCAAGGCCTTTTAAAATAGTGGTGAGATAAACGTTTTCAATTGAGTTTGAGAGTACAATTCGAAAGCGTAAATATTTTACAACAAAAGAGTCCTTTATTTACATTCCACAAAAGCCACGAGTACAAGGTTCAGGTTTCAAGTTCACAATAAGTAAAACACACATCAAAAGATAGGCAGGCGGATGATAACAAATTTACAAAGGTTTCCACAACAAAACAATATCATATTCACAATTTCAAATGGAGGGACATTAATCAACACCTGCCAAACCAACAGTCAAGTCCAAAAGAAGCTATTCACAACTTGACGATGCCAACACCCAAGTGTTTAAGCCTGATCCTCAGCTGGCTCCTGCCCAGTTCCTGGAGGGAAAGTAGGGGTAAGCATCACATACGTTCATCACCCAGTAGAGGAGCTCTACCCAACTAGGTTTTATAAATAGCTTGCAGTAAAACGTGAAATAAAATGAGAAATGCGTAAAGCATAATAATAGCATAGAGAAAATCATGAGGCGTACGACTCATAAATGGGATCCCAATAGTTCACAAACCAAATGACCGGTCCCACAGACCAACTACACGTCCTTACCTCAATTAGAATGATTACCAGATAAGCGTAGCGAGAGCATCCACTACCTAGCTACACACACGTATAGGGCCCGTCATTACGATTGGGATACACGAACGATCGCGCGTAACTAACCCTCCCGAGGTTAAGGGGATCGAACCCAAGGAAGTCAGTGCCACCCTTCTCTCTCAAGTCATCTAACTTACTTGACCGTATAACACTGCCCCAACACGTTAATAGTTATTTCCGTGATGATAAATAAAATAAAATAGAAATGTAAATAGAAATAACATAAATAAAACCTACCCAAACCGTGCGTAAGTCATGCAATACTTAAAACAAATATGTAAAGAAAACTCTATCGAGGCGTAGGTGAGTCTCCCCTACCTGGAATCCATGCTTAGACAATCTCTGAGCTTTCACGGTCGTTTGTCAAGCTGTGGGTCACGGGAATCCTAAACCTGACAATTCTAAGTTAGTAAACTTTTTAGGAACAAGTGGTTATCCTTCACCTATGTACCATTTTCGACCAATCATGAATTACAATCAAATAATTCTACATAGAGTACATGACTTTCACCAAGAAGACAAGCTCACAGTCAAACATAGCATATACCAAATGTTGTATTTTAAATGATTACTCGCAAACATACGAATTGATTGTAGTATAGTTAGTGCAAGCACGAGGTCGTTCCAACAAGGATTGAAATTCGAATTGATTCTAACTCAAATAATCAATTGAACACAAAAATAAACAAAAATTTGGGAAGATTGTGATGATTGAAATTATAACTAAATAGCTAAGAATAAAAACAAAAGAGTTGAGAGAAGGGTTCTTTAGAAGGTTGAAAAATATGAGAGTTGAATGCTAAGACTTTGAATCCACCATCTCGTACTTCTACTCTATTGTTAGTTGACAACCATTGAATTCCCTAGATTTCATGCTAATGATTCCCGTACATAAGCCTTATTGATCCAAGACATATGTCAAAGTTCTTCTAACTTATGAATTCCAACTTATTGATCCTGTATAGAACTCAAGTAGCCAAACTATAATTTACTCCACTTAATAATCAAGTTCAAGCAAACATGTTCAACTCCATTAAGCACAAAAGAACTACGAAATCATGCAAACAAGAATATCGACTATGATCAAGCACTTGTATTCTCAATTCACAACTCTTTAATCACAAGATTGAATTTTTTTTGGCATGCTAGAAAACATCTACTCTTTGATCAAGCATCATGTTCTCCAACCAAATAACTCATAAACAAAACCTAGGTCTTATTGATCCCAAGTAAAGATTTTGAATAAAAGTTCTATTAAAACGGTGATTAAGAGTTTAACATAGCAATCTTGAAATTCAATAGCAAACTAACTAAACAAATAGAATAGTCATACTAGGGGCTTCATCTCAGCCCTAGCTTAGGAATTTATCAAAAAGAAATTTAAAAATAACTAAGAAAAACATGGTGAAGGAGGAATAAAGATGGAGGTGACTCCTCTTGTTGCGTCCCAATCTGCTCTCCAAGTTGCCTATCTCTAGACGTCCTCTCTTTCTGCCTAATATGTCTCTTTTTAATTCCTACTTGACTTGGGCTTCTTAGGTCTTCTTGTCCAACTTGGAATAGATTTCTTCTCTCCAAAGAAACACAAGATTATTATAGTTAACACAAGAAATTACTTCAAATATGTCAAACACATTCAGTCTTGTTCCATTCGAGTGCTAAGATCAACAGACTTGGGCCTCACAAGTCAGATTCCGAAAAGATATGCAAAATCCGTCAAAATCTGCCTTCCTGAACTAGGTTCACTTAAATCATCATAACTTCCTCCAGAAGAATGTGAATCCACTTCCGTAAAATTTCTTAGAAAGCTAACATCCGTATCTTTCTAATGGTATATGGCTCACCTGCTAATTCCTTGTGAGAAGATACAGTTTAATCCCCAAAATTGAAGCACAGCAGAGACAATTCTGGACGCTTAGGATAGCAAGCACCCTTTCAATCCTGCGTTTAACTTTAAGCTCCAAATCCTTCTTTTCTCCAATTTAACCTACAAAACACAAAGACAAAGTAAATGACTTAAAGATGACTAGTTCTAAGCCTAGAATCCTACATTTATTTAAGGGTATAAAAATGCATGAAGTTATGAACCTATCACCAAACTTTATAACCATGGCTTCCCTTTGATTTCTAATTAAGCATCATAATCTGCCAACAATCTTCTGACCAAAACCTCAATTGTACCTTCTATACAGTAATACCAACATGCAGCTCATAATTGAATCTCCAAACCATACCAAGCTTTCAACTTTGATCTAGTTTTGGTCAAGTACTGCAATTATACCCAACAATCACGTACGTCCATCACTTTAGCTCCCACAACAACACAATTATACATACATATATACATATACACCACAGGGAGGACAACAGAGGAGGTTAACAGAACTGGTTCAGTGCCGTGGCCTGAGGTCGCCTGAAAAAGACATGTCGACTGGGTCAAAAATCCGGACATGGGTCAGGTCTGTCGGTTTTGAGGAGAGAGAATGGAGCCTTCTGGGTTTCTATTTTTGGAAGTTTCCGAAAATATCAATTATGAATTTCCAGAACCGGAAACTCCTATTTATAGTATTTCAAAAAAGGGTTTTTTACTTCAACAGTGTCTGAACTCTTCGAGGACTTTTGAAATGATACCCGAACTTTCAAAGTTATCAATGTGATACCTGAACTCATTTTTTCATATCAACGTCGTACTTGCGGTCGATTTCCGTCACAGAACAATTAACTATAACCACGTGCCCAGCACGTGAGGCACAAAATAAGAGTAAAAATGACCTTTCCCACTTCCTTTAGTTCTTCACGGGGTTTTTTACTTCAACAATGTCTGAACTCTTCGAGAACTTTTGAAATGATACATGAACTTTCAAAGTTATCAATGTGATACCTGGACTCATTTTTTTGTATCAACGTCGTACCTGCGGTCGATTTCCATCATAGAACCGTTAACTATGACCACGTGCCAAGCACGTGAGGCACTTAATGAGGTTAAAAGACTAATTTACCCTCAAAAGTATTGTTTTTTTATTATTTTTTTTTCTTTCTTGCTTTCTTGTTTTTCTTTTTCGACGTCTTCTTCCCTCTGATTTGTCCCCTCCGATTGGAAGCCATAGCCGCAAATCAGATCTCACATTCTCTCTCAACCACCCATCCCTTTCCAAGCACTACCTGACTACAACCACATTGAACTCAGCTAGATCGATATGGCTACCTTGCAAAAATTCAAGCTCCTCGCCACTCAATGCCCCGTCGTCACCTGAAGCCCCACGTGCAACCCATCCGCCAGCCCCGTCATCCACCTCCGCCGCCGTAAAACCCTCAGATTGTTCCTCATCCGCCCTGACCGCCGCCGATTGCCTCGCCGGGGTACCTCGTCCGATGCTCCCACTAAGTACTGATATTACAGCTGCGAATAACCAAAGGCCGGTTCTTTTTTGGACAAATTGATTAGAAGTTGGAATCAGTGAAATGATCATTGCCCTATTGTTCGATAAATCATATACATATAGATATAGTTATACACAGACACGCAGTCGTGGAAAAATCAGTTTTGGGTTTTCTCCCATCACCATCCTTCGCCTTTTTGCCGCTGTTGAGAGAGAGAAAGAGAGTTGCAGAGAGAGAAAGAGAGAGACTCTCAGTCTCCTTCACTTATGCAGATTTTGATTCAATTACAAAGACACAGACTATTTTTGAAATTCATGAACTTATGCTGTGATGTTAGTTGCGATGAGGAAGCCGAGTGCCACGACGGTGTGGCCCGCCTCCGTCATATCTCCGGCAAGCTGCACAAGAAGGTCTGGATTGCCGCCGGCCATATTCTCTCTCTCTCTCTCTCTCTGATCCCTCTGTCTGAAATCTCAGGTAAATTCCAAGTCTTAGATCTGGAGGCCAAGAGTCGTGAAACCGTCTACACCACTCTGGCCTGCAATAAATTCAGAGAAGCAAAGCCGTCGAGCAAGTTGTGCTTGGAGAAGTCCGACGAGATGGAGTCCCTGGCGGTGTCCGTCCATTAGAGAATTGGGTTCAAGTTTTGCTTTGGGTTTTGCATTTTGCTAGGAAATGACGTCTTCATCCCATCTGATTGCATTTTGCAGATGAAAAAGGAAATAGAAATGGAGAAGAAGAGCTGAAGGTACGACGGGACACGTGAAGAACTAAAGGAAGTGGGAAAGGTCATTTTTACCCTTATTTTGTGCCTCACGTGCTGGGCACGTGGTCATAGTTAACGGTTCTGTGACGGAAATCGACCGCAGGTACGACGTTGATACGAAAAAATGAGTTCAGGTATCACATTGATAACTTTGAAAGTTCAGGTATCATTTCAAAAGTCCTCGAAGAGTTCAGACACTGTTGAAGTATATACTTTTGAGGATAAATTAGTCTTTTAACCTCATTAAGTGCCTCATGTGATGGGCACGTGGTCATAGTTAACGGTTCTGTGACGGAAATCGACCGCAGGTATGACATTGATACGAAAAAATGAGTTTAGGTATCACATTGATAACTTTGAAAGTTCAGGTATCATTTCAAAAGTCCTCGAAGAGTTCAGACACTGTTGAAGTAAAAAACCCTTCCAAAAATGGCAGAAACTTCCGCTGATTATAACTTTCTCGTATGAACTCCGATTTATGCATTCTGTATGTCCACGAGCTCGTATCAACGTGCTCTACAATTTTCATGAAATGAAGTTTTAGGTGAAACCCAACGAATAAAAAGTCAAGTAATTATTCATCCGAAATACTTCCGCATCATCCCCGAACTATGTACTCGTCCTAACAACCACTGAATATATTCTGGAAAAATCCTCGGAGAATAATAATGAATTTCCGAGATATCACATCATGTCACTTATACACATTACTTATTTGTCAAATCATGTCATGTAATACTTAAAAGAAAAAGATCATCTTATCACTATAAAATCTAATGGCTTTAAATTATTTTAGATTTCTTTCAAAAAAAAATTAAATTTTTTTTTTTTGATACACTCATGCTTATATTCAAACAACAATTTTTTTTTTCTTCAATCAATAATAGAAAATATTTCATGTAATTCGATCAAAAGATTTGCATAACACATGTATATGAATTTAATGTCTGTTAAGTCTTACAAATTATGAAAATATAATGTGAAAATGCATATATATATATATATATATATATTTCAATGATTAAAATATCGATTTTTACATATTTATCGGAACTTTGAAAAAAGGAGATATTGAAAATATCCGGGATATCCAAAAAAATGTGTGTGTATATATATATTTTAAAGGATCAATTTATTGGAATTACATATATATATATATATATATATATATATACATATACATATAAAATTATGAATGTCAACTACATCTACATCTAAAAAAAAACTATATCTCCACGATCTTGCTCAGACCGGGCTTTAGTCTAGAAAACTGCAATCGTAGTTTATCAACCACTCACAAGACCACCGAGATCTTCGACTTAGCTCCCAAAGGTAATCCACCCGGCTCTTACCTAACCGGGAAAACTAATAGCTAGGAAAACAGGCTATTCCATCGATGTGGTTGAAAAGTCGCTCGCTGGTCTACGAACAGAATACACAGACTACATAGAGTCACAAACTAAACAGTACCAAATGATTCATATAATTGCACCACATTTTTTTACACTCTTGTGCGTATCATAAACCAATAGTTTGTTCTCTTTGTCTGAAACTTTAACATAATTGAGGCCAATTCTATATAATTGAGAAACATGAAGTGAATGAGTTACTTTTTAAATATAATTGAGAAAGAAAGATGAAGTGAATGAGTTACTTTTTAAATATAATTGAGAAAGATGAAGTGAATGAGTTACTTTTTGAAACATGCATGGCTCCATCAAGTTTGTTTTCTTTTGCTAAAATTGCTTCATCATGAATTCTCCTCGCCTAGATTTGTCTTTAAGGAATTTTTCCTCACCTGGATTCCACTGCTCACTCTAATTTCCCTCGAATGAAATACTCCTCACCCAGATTCGCTTTGAGGGAATTTTTCCTCATCCATATTCGCTTTGAGGAGATCTCTCCTCACACATATTTGCATTTAGAGAATTTCTTCTCAACCAAAATCACCTTGAGGGGATTTCTCCTTACCAAGATACGTCTTGAGTTGATTTCGCTTCACCTAAATCTACCTATAGATATTTTACTTCGAGGTATTTTTTCAAACAGGTTAATTTGCCTCTTTATTAGGTCATTATAACCTCTGTTGTTAAAATTTTACACCCTGATATAACCTCCGTATTCCATTGTATGTTTCTATATGAATAATTGATGGCTTTTTTCTTTTTTCCTATTTATTTTTTTAAAATTTAATATATCAGGGATATTTAACGATATAGGAGAAATTTCACAAAAACGGAGGAAGATAAGATTTAGATATATTCCCCCTATGATATTGGTCCCACCAAAAAGTGAGATATCGGGAGATATATAAAAAAATCGCAGATATTTCAATCCTTACATGTATATATATATATACTATATATATATATATATAGTATATATATATATATATATATAGTATATATATATTTAGTTAGTGTTGTGATGTAAATAGTTGTTTATAGATAAATTTAATAAAATTGATACAATGTAACTAATCATCGTTACAGAAAACTAGAAACTTCCACATGATACTTCACATGATACTTAAGTTGCATATGTGGATTTATTGAGCAAACATACTTTATGTCAGCATCCTTTAAATAGGGTTCTTTAATTAATACAGTGGGGTCAAGCATGAATATGACACTAAAAAATTGGTTGGCATCATTTTTGCACTTTTTTCAATATAAACGTGTTTGTATCCAAAGAATGCGTCCAACTCTCCAATAGCAGGTCTATATTTTTGTAGGAGAAAACTAGAAACTTCAACATGGTATCTAAGTTGGATATGTGGAATTACTGAGCAGTGATACTTTATGGCAGCACCTTTGAATTGGGGTTGTTCAATGGAATTTTCATCCTAGGTATGCAATTGATGTTCTTAATTAAAAAATGACATAAATTTCTCTATAAGTGTATTTTTATCAGAACCTATATTTCGACATTTAGCTATGGATTATAATTGTTGACTCAATGATAACTAAGATTTGTGGCCTTAATCGTAGGTGTCATGTCATGTCACTTGTATTGTAATTTCCTGAAAATTCGTTATTATTTTCTGAGGATTTTCCAGAATTTATTCAGTGGTTGTTGGTACGAGTATGTAGTTCGAGGATGATGTGGAAGTATTTCGGACGAATAATTACTCGAAATGTTTTATTTTTGAAGGGTCAAAACGTTGATTTTTTATTCATTGAGTTTCTCCCAAAACTTTCTTCACGAAAGTCGTAGAGCGGGTCGATACGAGTTCTTGAACATGTGGAACGCGTAAATCAAAGTTCGTATGAGAAAGCTATAAACAGCGGAAGTTATTTCCATTTTCGAAAATTTTGGTATAAAAGAGAATTTCCGGAAATATTTCACAAATATCGAAAATTTCCTTTTTGGGCAAATTCCAAAAATTTCCAGAAACCCAAACTCTTTCTAGCTTCCCCCCGACCCGATCCGGACGCCGTTTTTCGACCCGGTCTTTTCTCTGATCTTCAGTGACTTCAGGCGGTGGCACCGGCACAGACTTGCTCGCCTCCTCATTCTAATGCTCCTAATGGAGGTGGCTTGCGGCGATTTACACCGTAGACAGAGGATCGAAGCGGGGCGAAGTTTAGCAGCATCGGACTCGACCAGAACTCTCTCCTTTGGTGACGGCTGAGCACGAAATAGGTCTTCTTTTTCTCGTAGAAGCCTCCTCTTAGGATCCTTGGTGGTGGTTTTGATCGATTTTCACTGAAGAAGCTTCAACTCACAGTGAACAGTGGTTTCTAGCTTGCGGCGGCGATCTAGGCCGAGTTGGCTCAAACCCCAGGTATTAAGTTTCTCCTAGTTGGACGGTTGGATTGAGCTGATTTTGAGTTTGGAGGTGCGTCCAGCCATGCTAGGGATATATTCTTTCACCAAATATCATCTACTCGTCGATACGAGCGTTTTGATATATGATTTGTAGCATTTGGGGATAGTATGAGCACGTTAGGAGTTTTGGTGTTTTTTATTATTTCGGTTTTAGATCAGTGAGGATCCGGCCGTTCGATCGTCTTATCGTTTTATCATATCGATCATAGAAGTATTCCGGAGACTTTGGATGGTCTAGGATGAAGTTCCGCCTCGATTGAGGTTACTTTCAGGATTTTAGTTAAAATGGGAGTTCGAACTTTAATCGCTTTGTGTTTCATGTACTGGGATGAGACCGTATGTGATTTAGTACTTAACGAGGTTGTCTTGGACGATTATTTTGTGAGTGTGATATCTCGGTTCTGTATAGAAGATGCAGCGGGATTCAGAGGTGAGTAATCCCACAATGTTCAGTTACAAACAAAGTTACCTTATCGGTTTAGGAGTTATTTATTTAACTGCAAACTATAGTTGGTATTAGCTAGTGGCATTCCTGAGTGAATGACTACATGTGTGTGTAGACACACACACACACACACACACTACACCAAAATCTGCATCACACGACGGTGAAAAAACGTCGTCTGATTTGAAGACTCACCGTCGTCTATCTCGATGTTGTCTGATGAAAAATCAGACGACGGTGAATTTACCGTTGTATGATACAAAGTCAGTCGACGTATATTTCTTAACACCGTTGTCCAAGAACTCGACAGATGCCGGACGCACCCATGCGCAGCAGTTCACACAACAGAATTTGCTTTTATTCCGTTGTGGGTTGAATTTTCATACAACGGTTTTGTAGTTTAGCTGTTGTGTGATTAAAAGTAAGACAACTGTGTTCTAGTATTTTCTGTTGTATGAGCTTAAAACTAGACGACGTTACTTATTGAAATCCGTTGTGTGATAGCTATGAATGAGTTAAACTAGACGACGTTACTTATTGAAATCCATTGTGTGATAGCTATCAATGCGTTGTGTGAATACTCAGAATTTTTTTGGTCAGACAACGTTGGTTGACATTTCTGAAAATCTGTTGTATGATTGCTGCAAACATCCATTCTCTGAATTGATTTGTGCATTAATTTGGTCCATTTTACCCAATGAATAGTGAATATATCTATCAAGCAATCCATCATAATATCTAACATTCTGTACATAAAACTGCAAAAGGCAGTATTTCCCAAACAAAATTGTCCAAATTTCAATCCAACAATAAAAGAAGAAAAGCATTCCTAACAGCTACACATGAATCAAAAACTGATATAATATCTTTTCACTTCAACAAAACCTTCATGTGTCACTTTACCAAGCATCTTGTACACTATATTTTTATTTGCATCACCTCCAAGTTTGTTGTGAAGCTTCACAAGTTAGCACATATTGTAGCACCAGAAGGAATGTTCCTATTTATTTGTGGTGTTGAGTAGAACAAATCTGAATGTTTCTTCTAGAATTTGGATATTGGAGTGCGAAGAACTGTTTCCTCTATATCTACATCTTCACCATTCAAAAACCTGCACAAGGTTTCCCATCACTTATCAAATACTAAATTACCAATACATGTCATAATAATTCGATGTCGATAGATAAGTCAGACTGGTGATTGTATCAGCTAAGATAGAGGTACATTTGAACATTATACACATGTAATTAATGAGACAAATAAGCAAATCGTAATCTACCAATGAGACTAAGCAGCTTAAATGATAGAGCAAACCTGAAATGCACAGGAGCATAAGTTCGAAAAAGTACATAAGTATTGCTCATGTTGACTTCACTATCAATCCAATCAATCAAAGTTTCCATTGATCTCTGGTATGCAGTTTAACATGAAAAAGTCAAATTAACAAATTAATAATAATCCTCTAGTTGTGAAGGGTACCAGTTGATGCCGGATGGTTTGTAATCAAAAGCATATTTAAATGTTGTAGCAGCTGCACCATATATCCCAGAGAAAATTGCAAACAATTGACTAACAAGTTAGGTATCTTTCAATATTTTCTTATGATAAAGATATGAAACCAATATACTGAAATGAATTGACTGATAAGTGGATTACCTTGTGAACCTACTCAAACTCCCCGCCTCTAGGATCAAATGTCCCGTGCTGCAGACTGATCAATTTAAGGGTAAAACGAGGACCACATTCCTGAGTGTTTAAGACAAGAAAGACCATTAAGATCTACATTTATAAATGATACAATAAAGAATAAAGAAATAAACGTAAACTGCATGCTATGGTAAATGTGGCAATACCCTGCCTTTCTATGTCACATAAATGGACCAAGAACGAAACATAAGGACATTTCAAGTGGTGGAGGAAATTCAGCAGGGCCCTAGGCCAAACCAGATCGAGACAAGAAAGCAAATGCAAGAGGAACAAATAAATAATTGACACCAACCTGTAGGCGCGCAAATGGTTTTGCTTCAGTAATAGCTTCAGCTTTGGAATCCTTGGTCTTTTTGCCCTTTACTTCAGCCTGTTTAGTCTCTTTGGTTTCAAAAATGTACCTGAACACATAGAAATTAATGACATCAGTAAACAAAAAGCTCTACAGCAAAGGAAAGTATATAAGATCACAAGTATAAGAAAGGATCATTGCAAGAACTAAAAATAGCAAAGGAGGCACACCGATGATGCCGGAAGAATATAAAATCTCGTTGGTTGTGGAAAGTTACAACTCTCCGACCACTAAAATTTGGTTCTTGAGGGAAAAGTGACTGTATTAATCTGAAGAAAGTAGGTGAAAGAAGAAAACCATTAGGAGCTTGAAGGTAATCCATCCTTACATAAGAAACCACTTGAAACTAATTGTACAGGGAAAAAAAAAATGAAATTACCACACTGTGTGATGAGGTGTATTTGAACCAAAAAGTCCAAAATGCATCTAATATAATGTGAGAAAAAATTTCGAACAAGTTAAGGATTTCAACCTCCCAATACGATGACCAAGGCGTGTTGTAAAGTTGTTTAATACAAGCTCAAGCTCATGACTGGTTGGATTTCCATGATTCTGCAGGCATGCCAAATAAAGAATAAGGAAAGAAAATGACAGTTAACACACCCTACATTAATTCCCCAGAGATGAAAAATTAATACTTTGCAGAATTTTATTCTTTTGGACTCTTTCAAGATTTTTAATCTCAATGACTCCTCTTTTCACCAACTGAAGAAAATAAAAACCTTTCATCGCAATGTGTGGCAAAATAGTATAAAGATGGTACTGTTTTGATACATGCAACATATACCAACGAACCTTGATATCCTTCCGTAAAACAAGCTTTGAGAGCTTAAAATGGGCAGTAGGTCCATTAGGTAAGCCAATAATTAGGAGAGCATCTGAAAAATGATTGCAGTAGTTGAAGTCAGATAAAAAACAACAGGGAAAATATGGGGACGATCTCATTTCACACAGAATTTAGAAGTTAAAGACATCAGAAGCAAAGTCTGAGAGACCAACCTGGTTCCCGGTGATTGGTATGAACAACAATTAAAGAAGTGAATTCCTTTTTATTTGCATACTCTATAATCTGCAACAATGAAAAAGATTACATATATTAACTGTTTGAACTCCATGTTTGTTACATTGAAAAAGTGAAAAACAAATTGATATAAAAGACAGAAATGGTACCTTTTTCAAGTCATAAGTGTCTCTTTTATAGTACTGCGCATTTGGGATCACCGAAAGTAGTTCCTCTATAAAAGCAGGACCCCTCTGAAAACCACCAAAACAACAAAAAGCATAAACCTTAGCACACATTGGCAATCACCTTGTCATAAAATATATCAGTTCCGTAACCAACAAAAGCTAAAATGACATTGAAAACAAGTAAAAGACCAATACATACAGAAGAGTTAAATCGGCAAGTGGTGATCAATATCTTCGGATTCGATTCACGCTTTAAAACCGCACTAAACTCATCCGCATCATTTATAACAAACAACTGCAAACTCGCTAATAACCTGCCACCATATATCTCATCCTTCTTCCCAATTAGTACTTCCCTCTTCATATGCTTTTAACATCCTATTCAGTGACCACTTGCTGATTTGCAGGGATAAGAAATCAAAGCGACATTCTTTCATAGTTTCTAAGTTCAGTATTCTTACAATCATCTTCATTGAGCACCATTTCAGCACTTCCTGCAGTCTCTCCCTGAACTTCGAATTGGCATTGATCATCTGCGGCTTCATCGTCTAATAAAAATAAAATTGAGTTAATTGAGTTGAACGCAGAAAACGATTTTATTGTTAACACCCCCATGGCATTCATGCCTTATTTTTATAACTTAAGACAAGAAAAAAAAAGTACAAAACCTCAAATTGCATATAAAGCCAAATATAGCAGATATAGGCAATGGCATAGGAAATTTGAAAATGTTCATTATTCACTACCAAATTTTGTTCACTAGAGGACACCATGAACATATTGCACAATAAATGAGGTTTATATGCGAGTTTACTATGCTACAAGAACAACTAAAGAAGCTTACCATTTAATTAATCAAAACCATCAGTATTAGAGGGATCATCCAAATCCTGATTGTTCTTCACCTTCTTTCCTTTTCCTTTCCTCAGTTTCTTTGTCTTTTTCTTGTCATTGGCCGTTTTGGTCGAGTTATCTAGTGAAATGACAAGAGAAAACCGCACTGAGTTCATTTTGAATGCAAAATTCTGACCAAGTAATTAACAAGTTAACATTTAACAAAGCTAGAACTCCACTTTACCTTCAATAGAGATCTGAACAACTTTTCTCGAATCACCATTGTTTTCTTCTCTCTTTTTCTCTTTCTCATCTCTAAAGGTCCTGAACTTTTATCTGGAAACAATTCAACACAATATCAACTTTTTTATACTTTATTCTCTTCTCATCATAAACCTACAGAGCAAAACTTCAACTTTCCAGGCCGAATTATCCAAGTGTCTCTGTCTACTACATAATGGACATCAATTACACACATTCATGTATTGGTTTTTGTTCTAAAATCCAAAACCCTTTCTCTACTAACTTTATTCTACATAATCCCAGAAGCATTCAAGTCAATTCAAACAGCAAAACGTTACTATAACAAAACTTGAATCAAAGTGCAAGAGATTAAAGCGACGAACCCTTTTCAACAGGCTCCAAATTTCTCTGGGTAAGCTCCTTGTTCTTCTTCTTGTCCTTGACTCCTATCTTCTCTCTGAGTAAATAGCTCAACTATAGAACTGAGACTACCTTATCTTACTTGAAACCAATGCAAAGCAAGAAGAAGAAGAAGAAGAAGAAGAAGAAGAAGAAGAAGAGGGTATCTAAACCTTAAGGAAACGAACCAAAATATGAGACCAAGTTCTGAACTTGACTAAACTTGACTGATTTCGCAGGTGTTGCGTGTCTTTGGCTTATGGATTGTCTCGGATTCGAGCGAAGACTTCGACCAGGTGCATCGATGGAGATTCTTTTTAGGGTTGAGTTGGGGTTTGGCCAGAGACGAGTAGACTTTCAAGAACTAGAGAAGACGACGACATTATGAGGTTTTGATTAGAGTTTGGTGGCTGTGATTGGATTTGATGGAAGAAGGTGTCGGAGCCAAGGCACGATGTTGAAGCCTTGAAGAGGAGTTGAGGCTTCTGGGAGAGAAGAGAATAAGAGAAGAAGAGAAGAAATACCCTGTCTGGAGCTTGCAAAGAATGAGATTTATCTTCTTTCTGGGGCAGAAGAAATACCCTAATCGAGTAGAACCCAACTCGATTGGTCAGAACCCAAATCCCTCATTTTAGCAGAATGAAAAATCCCCAAATTGAACCCAACTCGAACCCTAATCGAGTAGAACCCAAATCGAATAGAATCTAAATCCAAACTTTGAAAGATGGTGATTTGTGATGGCTAAGTGTTTTGAGAAGATGATGAAGAAAAGCTCTAGATTTTGCTCGAAGTGAAGAAAAGCTCGGGGTTTCTCTCTCAGACATGAAAAATGGCCAAGGCATTAAGTGTGCCCTCGAGTTGCCTAAGGCAATAGGCATTTTTTTTTTTTTTTTAAGTCTGACAGACAACGTATAGATACGTTTACGTTGTCTGATTTGTTACATAGCTAAGGGAATGAAAGATGGAAATTTCCTGCCTTTGCAATCAAAATATTAGGTTTCGCACTTAGGCTAGTCATTTCTCATTCACACAACAGAAATAGTTCATTCTGTTGTTGGAACTTGCAAGCATAACAAACAATTGCAGCCGAATTTTCTCGTTTTGGGGGAATGAATGTCATTTTGGAGCCATTTCCAAATTTTATTACTCACTTACACAACAGAACATTAAAAACCATTGTATGATCATTTGCAGGTATACTCCTACAACGGAAGTAACTAAACTGTTGTCCAATTTAATGGCATCTAGGGTACAATTTGGAGCCAAATTTGACTCAATGGTAGGAGGGAAATATGCCGGTCTTTTTTTTTCATTCAGACAACAGATAATCTTTCTTTCCGTTGTGTCATCAGCTCCTAACTAGAAGTTTTAGAATTTGAGCATCTTTATACAATGAAGATTTATTAAATGTGTTGTATGATTCAATTGTTGTCAACAGACAACAGAGGATTTGTTCTCCGTTGTGTGATGCAGTTTTTGGTGTAGTGACACACACACACACACACACACACACATATATAAACAGGCGGGTTCTAAAGCGAACGTCTGCACTTCGCTAAAGTGCGAACGGCGATGGTTCTGTAGCGTTTCAGGCGGCAATAGCGAAGCGGCGTGTGATGCCCCGAAATTCGTAATTATTTTCGAGGATTTTTTGGAATTTAATTATTGGTTATTGGACGGTTTCGTGGCTCATGGATGGAGTGGAAGTGTTTTGGACGAATTTTTATTTGGAAAGTATGACTTTAGGGGGGTTGCTAAGGTTGACTTTGGATACATTGAGATTCTCTGAAAACTTCCTTCACGAAAGTTGTAGAGCGTGTCGATACGATTTCGTGGACATATGGAACGCGAAAATTGGAGCTCGTATGAAGAAGTTATGGCTTTTGGGAAAAGTTTCCGTTTTAGTATAAATAGAGGATTTCAGGAAATTATTTCATAATTCCAAGTTTCCTTTTCCGGAAACTCTCTTCCTCTCTCTTCTCTCTGGACTGATACCTTCAGTATTGAAGAAACCCGGCTGACCCGACCCGAATCTGGACCATCCGACCCGGCTTTTACGACCAACTCTGGTGACCTCTTCCGGTGAAACCTTCCAGATCGGTTCGTCGTTGTTGTCCGCTCCTCCCTGTGGTGTCCTCTAGCGGCGATTCGCGGTGGTGACGGCGCTAGAAGGCAGCGAAGTTTGGTGTATTCGGACCAGGTCAGAAAACGCAGTTTCGGCGACGTCGTGGCTTCATGCTTCCAGTTATGAGTTGTGTTTGTTTGGATCGTTTTACGTGGAAATTGGTTCAACTCGAATTGAGCAAAAATCCAAAGCTTGTGAGGTAGTTTTCGACCCTTTATGCTTGTCTTCTGACTTCGAGCTAGTTATGAAAATTCACAAGCATGCTTAGATGAACATTTTTGATGTTGGGAGTTTAAGGAAATAATGAGTTTTGGCCGGCGGCGGTGCGCCACCGCCTGTGGCAGAGTTCTGGTGGCTTTCCGGCCATGTACGGAACTGTTTTTGGTATTATATATGTTCTACTCGTTGATACGAGCGTTTCGATATATAATATGCAAATTTTGGAGTTTGTATGGATTTGTTATGATTTTTACGGTTTCATACCAGTTGATTTATTCGATCTGTGAGGATTCGAGCTTCCGATCGACTTGTGGTATGGACATACCGATCGTGGAAGTATTCCGGAGACCTTGGGAGGTCTCGGATGTGGTTTTGCCTCGATTGGTGCCACTTTGGGGATTTTAGTTCAAAACAGGGGTTTCGAACTTAAATCAAATGTGAATTGTTACTAAGTTGGAACCGTATGTGTTAGGTACTTGACGAAGTACTTTGGACGGTTATTTTGTGGATTAGCTGCTTTGTGCTATATTGAAGATGAAGCGGGAGTTTCGAGGTGAGTAATCTCACAAGGTTCATTTACGAATGGAGTTACCATTATTGTTTTGGCGTTATTGATTTAACTGCTAACTATAGTTGGTATTGGTAGACATTTTTGAGCGAATGACTATGTATATATATTTACGTGAAATATATATATTCTTGTGAGTAATGTGTGATGAATAATATGCATGGTTGTGTTCATATTATTGTTGAAGGCGACTTTTCAGGAAATAATATTGTGAAAAAATATGTTTTCTATTGTTTGAAAAGTATGGAGTTTGATGTTACAATTTCGAGTCAAGCGTGACTTATTGTAAGTGTATTGGTCCTTGTACCAAGTGTCACAGATGGTGAGCAGGGATGGGAAAAGCTGAATCTAGATGTTTGTAACGTTTTTAGGTCGGGTGCGACTTAATTAACGTTTGATTTCGAGATCAGATGGGGTCTGAAGATAATATGTCACAGATGGTGACAGGTCGCAGATGGTGACCAATGGTTGATTCTGAGATCAGATGGGGTCTGAAGATAATATGTCATAGATGGTGACCAATCACTACTACACAAAAGGCTTCACACGACGGTTTAAAACTGTCGTCTCACGTTTTGCATTTCCGTGGTCTATCGAGGCGTCGTCTGATGAAACTCTATCAGACGGCGGTTTTCAACCGTCGTATACCATCATTGGGTCCACGGTTTGCAGCTAAATTTGTCGTCTGATGGATCGGCAGATCTGCCGACATGCTGTCGACAAGCTGTCGAAAGAAATATTTCGTGGTGTGACTTCTATTCATACCACGGTTTTTAGGATTCCAGCGTGGTGTGAATTCTACTCATACCACGATTTTTGGATTCCAGCGTGGTGTGACTTCTATTCATACCACAGTTTTAAGGATTCCAGCCTTGTCTCTTTGTTGTTCAGAAGTCGGTTTTTAATTTTAAGACGTTGTGTAAATTGTATACACACGACAGTTCTTCCAGCATAAAATGTGGTGTGATGACCTAATAGTTCAGTGTATGTGTGCCTTCACACGACAGATATAACTCGAACCATTGTATTGTGACATTTTAGACGATGGTTTTTGCTAATACTTGTTGTCTTTGTGTGCATCCAACAATGATATCGGTAAGAACCGTCGTGTGAATTGTTGAAAATTTGTTTGATTCAGCCCTATAATCCTCATCAGACGACATATTTTCCTTTTTTCCAACTGTTGTTTGATTTGGTAATGGTAAACTGGAAACAAAAATTGACAAAATGAACAATAATTCTATCATAATAAATAGCTATTATAATCCCACAAATGGTTCCGAAAATGGTAATTTTATCCACAAAACACAAGGGATCACGTACGTCTATGGATCTCCAATAGCAAATACATCCACAAATGTGGCTAAAATAGTCTCATCCTACATAATCTCATATATAGAAGACATGCAATTCGATCAGGCCAACCAAAAAATGACCAACATCTAGCTTAGCTAATGCACTTGAAACCTTGCATTACTGCAAGCAGGCATGTACCCAAAAAAGACCAACACATGAGGCCAACCAAAAAATGAGCAACATCTAGCCTAATGCACTTGAAACCTTGCATTACTGCATGCATGCATGTACCCAAAAAAGACCAACACTTCATAGCTTCAGCAGGTTCTTCATCACATAATTTGCAATCTCATTACGCACTTCATCAAGTTCCACTTGACCATAAGTATGGTTGGCTCTCCTACCCCACTGTTGACAGTTTCAAATCAGAATTTTAAACTCATACACATTCAACAATAACAAGTTAGAAACCAAAAGTAACCATAAAATTTTAATGTGCAAACAGCTTTGTCACTGTCCTCAGACTTTAATATATGGAAGAATGCTTTTGAAAATGAAAATTTATGGTTACCTTTTCTACAAATGACAAAGTTGTATCATGGATGATACCCCTCATGTATCTCATTACAAAATAGCCGCACTCTTTGTCGTTTGGCTGTGGTGGAATACCCTAAAAAAGTCAACATCGTGTCATCAAGCAACAACTTACATGTAACTACTAATTATATATCAAGTAAATCATCCTCTGAAAATAAGGTGTATATATATATATATATATATATGTATCACATACTGCCATGTTCTTCCATTCAACAGAACCTCGTCCTTTCCTGATGCGGTCTGCCTTAAACAATCCGATGGCCCTATATATAAGCAAACCGACAACATTAGACTTTCATAAGAATATATGTGATCACACTGCAAACTTCCATTGAAACAGTCAGTTTTGAGCAACTTATGTGTCTACAACATCTCTCCATTCTCCAGTGATTAGGCGTCTTTTCAATGGATCCATGAAATAGACGATCCCGGTTTCCGGATTGATCACAGTCAACATCCAATGAGAACTAATATTCAATAAACAGATTTTAGTGCAATATCGATATGAATGAAAAGTCAAGTTTAAGCATAAATAATTGACCAACTTACAATGCATTGTAAGGCAATAAGAAAATCTGATTTGGAGAAGTAGTTATCAACCGATCTTTTATATTTTGGGACCTCTGCAATGGACTCCCACACCCTATCTCACCGGTCAAGGTTGGGTCAATAAAAGCAACCATGTCTTGCATTTTAAACTGTTTTAATACATCATGCAAGTACCTAAAGCATAGATCGAGATGATTCACATAATTAAGTCACCTAATAATTAAGTCACCAAAGTCACATAATTAAGCAACCAAGTGTAGCATTTACCTCATATACACCACTATGCAGCTTGTTGTTATTTCTGCCATGTGTGCAAGCCTCATAACATCTACGTCAAGTAGAAAGCTCTTAGCATGATAACCAAATACGGGCTCTTCTTTATAGAAGCAAATGGCTTTCCCATCTTTGAACCCTTCTTTTCCCCACTCACATAACTTTTTCAATGAGGCTGGCAAGCTAGATGGGAGTGACTGCAAGTCAAACTCAGCATCTGAATATGGGCTAAACTGATTCCTTTTTTGCTTCCTACTTGCTTTACCACTCGTCTTTTTCTAGATCAAGCAAACAATTCAGTTAACCTTATAATCACTGCCATATATAGGTAAAAATATAATCATCGTATACATCTATACCTTTTCATCATAAATGATAAGGTTTTTTGGCCACATGACCCAGCTCCCCATAGCTTGCTTCACTGTCATGATCTCATCCTTTATTGGAAATGGAATCATAGCCTGCTCCTTAATGGCAGCATAAATAGAAACACGCAAATTTTCATCTCCCAATGGAGTCCCATGACACGTTGCAGATGGATCATCGTCTGTCATCACCGTTGCAATAGCGACAATATGGCCAATATCACCCAATGCCAACTTTCATTCCTTCTCGGTAGGAGTTACCTAAGCCAACAACATATAATCAATAAGTGATAATTCATCATCACATACGTGCAACTAGAACAATATATGGTGATCATTCATAAAAACAAATGTACCTTCCCTCGTTTCTCTATGCTGGTCATATCTACCACCTCTATTTCCTCAATATCATTGTTCACTGCAGCAACCCTTTTCTCATTCTCCTTGGCTCTATATTCAACTTCTTCAGTTGGTGCTTTAGCAATCTTGTGCTTTGAAACCTTTGTGGTCTTTTTCTTATGTTTTTGCACCATATTTCTCTCCATCATATCCAAGCATTTTGTGACTGCTCCTTCCATAGTTGTCGAGTTTGGTAGCAGACTTAGGGCTGGTCTTAGAACAACTTGCTTGGCCGGATATGTACTCATTTGCTGCAGCTTTGCCTTCTCCAACATGAGGAACTCCCTCCTCAAGCGCGGTTCTATTAATTTTTGCTTCCAATTGTTCACTCCTAGAACACCAAAATGCCCTTTTAGCTGCCACTATCTTTTCCCTCTCTTCAGCCAATATCTTCTCCTTTAATTCTTCCTCCAACTTCTGTTTCTCTTCTTCAAATATCCTCCTCACGCTTAGTCTCACCGACTCTTGGACGCTCTCTTTTTTGCGTTTTGGAAGGTGGAAGTAATTAGTTGGATTTACATAACCCCCCACACCTCTAACTCTTCCAGGGTGCTCCGGAGTCCCCAAAGCTAATGTTAGACATCATCACTTCCAGAAATCTCTAGTTCTCCACTGCGTTCCTTTTGCTTCAATGTTTCCTGCCATATACAATGTAAAAGAATTAAAATATAAATCTCACCATTCATAAACATGTACATATCCAACTATAGTTACCCCTTTATAAACTATAGTTATAATCTATATATACATGTCTTAATATAAAAGCATTTTGAAAGTCAGTGGCCCAAATCCACCCCATTCTATATGATCAACAGCTCATACATATAGATAATACTCATCATAAATCATCAAACAAGTTCTACAATGAACTTAAGAATGAATTAATTATCCAGCATTTGTTTTCAACCAGTGGAGACACGAACATGCAACTCATATGCAATAATAAGTTCAAAATCAATGTTTCAGTATAGGTTAGCAAACTAGCTTCAATCTTTTTCGCATGAAAATTAGTTATAAGCTAATTCCAATAATATACTTCCCCTTTCAAGAACTGAAAAATAGAAGATAAATTCAATTATTCATGCATATCAGCAACTCAAAAACTCATAAGCTAGAGACAAATGGCACATAAGTATAAGATACATACGATTTTATCAGCTGTGTCCTTGAGAGCATCAACTTTAAATGTCCCCTGTTTCGTTTGGCGTCCTTTGATCCAAAGCATTGCTCTGTCAATCTCCTCTGGCATGGTTTGAGACTGTATCAGAAAAACTCTCAGTTTTACATTATTAGGCAGTGGTGAATGCTTACAAATAAAAAAAAGTTGGACACTCGTACTAACCAACTCTTCTCTGAGTCCTGCGTATCCCTTAAGAGACATATGGTGATCATACTGATTCTTGAGACGCCTTGCCTTTTGAGCCTCATGCAATTCCTGCATTTCATTAAGTTGATTAGCACTGATCGATATAAATGATTAAAGTTGATAATATTGTAATTACACTCAGTTTAAATTAATCACTTTGAGGAGATTCTGATTTGCTAAAGTTTATATTGCTGACATTTTTATGGCTGCAAGATATACCCTTCTATCATGGTTCTTAAGCATCTAGCTATTTGGCTAGTTCATAGTATTACAACTAGGTTCAAACATAATGTCCCAAGTTCCAGACTTGTCCCATTTTCACACAACAGTATACATGTATAAGAAAGAACAAAAACAAAATCAATTCCTACATTTGATTTAGTTGATTAGCGCACCTGTATACAATGGCATTGACAAATGTAGGTATAATATATATAATGTCAAACATGCAACTTACCAAAAATGCAGGCTTTGTTCTTTCTGTTACAAAAGCAGTCCACTCATCAACAGTAATAAACCTATAGTCATCTGGTGGAAATTGTAACATCTCCGGATCATCCACATATGACAACACATAGACGGTGGTGAGTCTGCTCTTAAATTCCCTCCATTTGGCTCCAGCAGATTGTAACACCATTTTCCTGTGTTCAGGTCCTAATATGAATGCCGTCTACAAACATATAGAAAAAAAAACAAAAAAATTCATCAGTGAGAATCAATAATATTAATAAACACATGTAACATGAAAAACTCAATACACAGCTTCATTGAACTCACTAATAATCACTCAACACTTACCAAAACAGTCTCCCAAAGCGTGTTTTTCTTTTTCTTGTCAACACCAGGCCAAGATGCAATTGAAATTGGGATCTTTGTTCTTGCCAAAACACCAATGTAGGATTGCATCTTTTCTGCATTTTTCCCCACCGGAGAGCCATTCCTATCAAACTGGACTCTAAGCCTCTTCTTTAGAACCCTACCCTTAGTCATCTTTGACATTGTAACAGGGTGACGCGTGAGCAGCTTCAGTCCTCCAGTGCTTCCTTCATCCTCCCCTATCTTCTTTCCACGATTCTTTCCTTTACTCACGCTTGCAGCAGATGTACATACCTTCTTGGACTTTGACGACTTTGACTTCCTTACTTTGAGTGACTTTGTAGTATTCTTAGTTGGGGTTGAGACAGCCTTTGAATGTGTCATTACCTGCACATACAGATAAGTCAATACTTCGTAAACATCAAGCTAAAATACAATACAAGTCGATGCATTAAGAATAATTTATTTCCAGTACATTCATTGTAACACAATACACACAAAGTAACTACAACATTGAGGATGAAACAATTTGCTTTCAAGAAAATCAATATGAATTACATTAAACACCAAAAACCAACAATTCATTCAGAGTATCATTACAACAACACTTTCATCAAACACTGCAGTTTCGCTATTCATTAACCAGAATCCCCTCGTTGGCTACTCTTATGTAACCTATTTCTCCCTCCCCACTCTCAACACATGGTATTCTATCAGTAAAGGGCTGCTGATCAATTATGGTGTCCCCAAGCTCATCATCATGAGCCAAGTCCAAGAATTCCCTTTGTGGGACTCTTAGAACTACTGACCACCTAGGATCTACTGGGTCTTGCACATAAAAAATTTGATAGACTGAGGTAGCCATAGCAAATATATCATTCAGATGGCCTTTCCTATTCAAATTTACTAAGGTGAAACCGAGGTCGTCCACTTTGACACCCCTTGTACTCTCAGCCCAATCACACTTAAAGAGGGGCTTGCTAAACTAAGTATAATCAAGCTCCCAAATTTCATCTATCACCCCATAGAAGCTCATGTCGTCATCTATAGGATTTCTGTCCCTAGCACTAGCAACAAGCATAGTGTCGGCCTCTAGGTAAACACCACTATTTTGACACGCTCAAACATCATCAAGAGACTTTGTGTAAAACTGAATTCCGTCAATTTTGTAACTGCTGAACTTTGCTACTTCATGGCTTGGTCCATCTGCAATCCATCGCACGGTTTCAGATATGTTGTTTTCAGGTTCACTAAGTTGTTGCTCCACCTACACAGATCAACCATACTAGTGTCAAGTATTCAAACCAAGCATCAGTTACCTAAATCAAACATTTTACAAAACCATGACTTACCCATATCTTCAACCAATCTGCAAACGATTTGTTTTGTTTATCCTTGAGCCACTTCTTATTCTTTTTGAACTTAGGAAAAACTTCCTTCAAATATTCCATATGCTCCCTGTCATCAGAAAAAAAAAACCAACAAAACAATGAGCTAAGTGATTGTAAAGAGATGAATAATAAATATATAGAAGAGAAAATAGCTAAATTAAAACTCTTGACTTACAAAAAGTAGCCTCTGAACTCTTCCATGTTTTGTAGAACACAAAGATGTGCTTGATTGAACTCACTGCCATAGATAGAGGAGACTTTAGCACCTGAGGTGGGCTTGCAGTCCTTACATCGCTGTTTAGGAATGCCAATCGTTTGATCTGACAATATGTGTTCTGTTAAGAACTCAACAGCTTCTTCCGCAATGTAATTCTCTGCTATACAACCCTCAGGATGATTTCTATTACGGACGTATCCCTTGCAAACCTTCATGTATCTTTCAAAAGGATACATCCATCGATAGAAAACTGGTCCACATAGTTCTACTTCTCTAACTAGGTGAACCGTCAAATGTATCATTATGTTGAAGAATGAAGGAGGAAAATACATCACAAGCAAGCACAAGGTCTCAACAATGTCACTCTGTATTTTGGGCAGCCTAGAAACTTCAAATGATTTGCTGCAAATGTCGGTAAAGAATAGACATAATCTGATCACAGCAACTCTAACCGGCTTGTCTAATACAGCCCTTAATGCAACAGGAAGCAGTTGTTACATTAACACATGACAATCATGAGACTTCATCCCATTAAGCCTTAGCTCATCCATTGAAACCAGATTATGAATGTTAGAACAATAGTTATGAGGGACCTTCATACAAAAAAAACAGCCACACACAGATTTCTTCTCATCTAAGGTCAGATTCCAACTCGCCAATGGTAAGTGGTTTTTTTTCGGCCCATCAATATTAGGTGCAAGTTCTGTTCTAATACCCATCTCAACCAGATCCAAACGGGCCTTGATCCCATCTTTAGTTTTTCCAGGAATATTTAACAGTGTCCCTAAAAGACTATCACAGACATTTTTTTCAATATGCATCACATCTAGGCAGTGGCGAACAGGAAGGAATTTCCAGTATTCAAGTTCAAAAAAAATCGACTTCTTCTTCCAACAAGGTCTGTTTTCATTCTCATCACCTTTATATGGAGGAGGAGGATGTGTCTTCCCAAATGGCCAAACTAACACTTCTTCTTCCATCCTTTTTAGAACTTCTTCTCCACTCAATGGAGAAGGAGAAGGAGGAGGATCAAATTCTTGGTGGTTATCGAAAGCAGCCCATTGCTTTCTATAAGGATGGTTTCTTCCTTTCCACCTTCTATGCCGCATATAAGCCATCTTTTGTCCATGAACTAGCCTCTTTGGTAATGTCTTTTCAACACATATTGGGCATGCATTATACCCTTTAACAATACTCCCGGACAAGTTACTGTAGGCTAGAAAGTCATTGATTGTCCAAAACAGTGCAGCCTTGAGAGTAAAATACTCATTGTACTCCCTCCCAAAGAACCTTCAAATCATCAATTAATGGTTCCAAATAGACATCGATGTCATTTCCAGGTTGTTTAGGCCCAGAAATCAACAACGTTAGCATCATGTATTTTCTTTTCATACAAAGCCGAGGAAGATTGTAGTTGACAAGAATAACAGGCCAACAACTGTATTTACTATTTAAAGAACTATGAGGATTAAAGCCATCTGATGATAGTGCAAGCCTAAGGTTTCTTGCCTCCGAACCAAAATCAGGCCACTTCTCATCAACTGATTTCCAAGTCAATGCATCTGCAGGATGACGCAGTAGCCCATCTTTCGGTCTATCAGTGGAGTGCCAAGTTAAACTACTAGCTGTTTTGGTAGACTGAAACATTCTTTGAAATCTAGGAATAGGTGGAAAATACCATAGTACCTTAGAGGATACACCTTCCCTCGCCTTTGAATTTTTTCCTACTTTCCACCTACACACTTCACATGTAGGACAGTGGGTATCATCTATGTATTGTTTTCTATACAAAATGCAATCATTAGGGCAAGCATGCATCTTCCTATAATCCATCCCTAATGCCCCCAAAGTCTTCTTTGCCTCATAAATAGAAGTAGGGATTTCATTACCTTCAGGAAGGTGCTCCCCGAAAGCAATCAGCCAATCAGAATAAGCAGCATTACTCATTCCATGTTTAGCTTTTAAATTATAGAACTTCACTAGGACACCCAACTTGGTGAATCGAGTGCAGCTAGGGTACAATGGTTTATTTGCATCCTCAACGAACTCCTTAAACTCATTGCACTCTGATGAAAACTCATCGTCATCATCAGACCTATCCATCTCTACAGTATAATCTGCCCCAACATTCCCATCCACCGAGTCAGATTCAATCGAACAAGAGTCTACATCTTCACTACTACTCAATGTTGTATCTACTTTCTCCCCATGCCACTTCCATATCTTATAACTTTCATCAACCCCATTATAATATATCTGAGTCTTAATAGCAGAGATTGGAAAGTCATCCATATTCCAACATTTACAACATGGGCAAGGAATATTGTTACAATCTTTCCCATTTTCTATGGCAAACTTCAAGAAACTTGCCACCCCTAACTCATAAGCTAGAGATCTTCTATCCACATGCATCCAAGACCTATCATCCATCTAAGCAAAAATAACAGCAACAAACAAGTTATATCACTACCAAGTCCACAACACATGCAAATAACAATATTCTTCATCAGACCTGCGTCTCGATCATAAGCATTCATAATCCAAATTCATCATTAACCTAGCCAATAACAATATAATCCAACATGCATGTGCAGCACATATATCAAAATTTTGTTCTCCTTTAAAAAATAATTAATCATGTAACACTGTTGCACGCACAATTTCATGGAGTTATGCTCAGCCAAACTACATTACATTGCCTTCATGTATGAATTACAAAGCCAATCATGTAACTTACAATCTCCATATAACCAAAAACAGTTAATCATGCAACCATCAAACATAAATCAAGCATATATAAGAAACTATGCATCAACCATCAGAGTTTGAGCATCCAGCAAAATACCTTTTGAGTTTCCAGCAGCGTATTAAGAGTTTCCTTCTAATCAATATCAACTTTAAACTTCAGTTTCCAATCAATATCACCCTTGCAAAGAAGAAACACATAAAGAGAATCAAAACCAATTTATGAAACTATATATTACTGTTTCTGCTATCTGAAACTAGGCTCATATAAAGCCTTATTAGTTATTAGAAATAAGATAGCTTACCAAGCAGCGATGTTTACTTCTGTTTGCTTATCCTTTGTCTTCTTTTCTGAGGCACAACACGATATCAAAATAAGAATCAATTTCCATACAAGAATGTCATCCTCAGTAGGCTAAGAAATTACTATGCAAGTTTCTTGAATCATAATCCATCACAAGCGCATCATAATGCAAAGAATGTCATATGGTCTAGTTAATCTCATTTATATTTTGTTTACTTTTCCATGTCAAAACGACTTGATCTAACAAAACTTTTAAATACTGCAACCAAAATATGCATCTGATAACACCACAGTGACCACATCCATGCAATTGCATCTACTCGTATGCCTTCAAAGCTAATTTATATCATTCCTGAACTAGCAATCCTAAGTACCTACACAATGGCAGCATCTCTTCCCAACTAAGAGGTCAAAACAAATTGAAATTTACTCACATTCCCAACAAAAACAGAACATTCATCAGCTGCTTCCTTGTTTGCCTGAGAATCAGTGGCAGTAGCAGGATCTGTGCAAGACAATAAAATCAATCACATATATACGAGGTTAAACATAAGACTACAAAACAAACAAAGTCATTACACAAGATTCAGAAAAGCTTAAAAGAAAAGCAGAATATTTTGTATCATAGTATAATCAAGGTTTCAAATTTCGGTTTCGGTTTCGATTTCGGTACTTCAAATTTAAAGAAATTTCGGAGAAAGTTTCGATTTCGGTGGAAATTTCGGTTAAAAATAAAGAAATCACATTAATTGCATGTATAAAATGATATTTTTGAATGAAACTTTTACATAGACTAAACTAACCTATAATAAACCTATTTACAATGTAAACTCTCTAAAATTATACATAAATAATAGAATTGTGATATTTAATATGGACGAGACGACGAGTAATTAACTAAAACTGTAGTAAGTTGCTAAACACTATCTATAATTCTATATGTAATTATAAATGTTCTGTATATTGATAATGTGAATGTGATTTACTTTTTTTTTTTTTTATGGCTGGAACCCAGTGGGAGGCTTGGCCATCACGCCTTTTTCACTAATAATTAGAAAAATTCAAAGTTTGTTGTGAGAAAACTGAACTCCAAGCCTATGAAAAAGTTAAAAGACATCATTATGGTCATGGTGGTCAAAAAGCCACGCACTAAGAAAATACTAGTAAAAACTAAAAAGAACTGTAAAGCCTTCAACATACCTTCTTAATTAATAATTATATGGTGGATGATACACATGATAGAAAGAGAGTTTCTGTGTTATGAAGGAGGATTGAAAAAAAAAAATCAAAATTTCATATTTTGTCAGCGAAAAGTCGAAAACTGTGAAATACGAATTTAACAGAAATTTCAGAGAAATTTCGGACAAAATTTCGGTTTGAATATTTAAATATATTTTGTGTGTGTAGATATTTCGGAAATTTAGAATTTCGCGGAAATGTACGGAAAATTTCGGAAAACTCCTGACGGAAATGATATAGCATATGAATTTCGTTTCGATACTTCAAATTTACGGAAATTTCGACGGAAATTTCGGCAGTTTCGGAGAAACTTAAAACCTTGAGTATAATACATCAAGCGCAATAAGTAAAATAAATGGCACTTACTTGCTTAAAAGGCTCAAGTATAGAAAATTGCCCTCCAACTCTTTTGCCTACAAATTAAGAACTCACACTCATGAGTGATCAAGTAAAATACATAAAAGACAGTGTCGTGAAGTAACTGAATCTGAAGAATTAATACCTCAAGTTTGCTTTCCCAATCTACACCATACAGATTACTTAAAATTGGGTCGGCCTTAACAATAAACTGTGGAAGCTCCTTAAAGAAATCCACAATGCTGGAAGCAACCGAAAAACAAAATGAGAAGAATTCATGAGCAACCAACATAAGCTACAAGGGGAAAAAAAAAGAAAAAAAAAAGTAGATTGACAAACAACATACTTCAGCTTAGCAGCTCTCAATTTGTGAATTATCAGAACTCTTCTCACTCAATGTTTTCACCGAGAACAAAACAAACGAAAACCAGAACTGTTCTGCTAATTCTTCAGGCTGCACACAGAAATGTAGTTAAGTTGCATATTGAATGACACAAATTTTCATCATGAATCAACATTGTTACACGCATTCAAGAACTGATAAAACATACCGTTCCATTTCCGATAGCTGATAAATTTGATATTAGAACATGTTTCGTTTCTATCAATAGCTTGATAGCTTGTGCCACCAGGTTCTCGTCCAACAACAATCCACTGAAATCTTCCGTTAGCCTAATAGGGAGAAGGAAATCAAAGCAAATCACTAGTGGGTTCACATTTAAAGTTATCAAAACCAGAAAAACAACAACACATTGATATAAAATCTTCCATTAAAAATCAATCTTAAACTAGAGAAGAAAATCAAAACAACATTCTCAATTTGTTCAAAGTCAGGGCCGGAAAATGTCCAGTTATTCAAAACCCCAAATCAAAAGATGAGAGTGATGGTATTATACCTTTATTAGAATCTCCAGTTAGTCAAAACCCCAAATCAAAAGAGTGATTTGTGAAGAACCTGAACTCAAGACCTGAAATCAAAAGTGAAGAACCCAAACTCAACACCTGAAATCAAAAGTGAAGAACCCGAAATCAAATGCATGATTTGTGAAATCAAAAGAATGAGATTTTGAGAAACCAAAAACCCCCAAATTTTAGGGCGGGGCTTACCAGATTCGAAGACAAATCTCCGACTTAGGGCTTCGAAAGCTTCGCACCAGAGTCGGGCCTTCAGAGGCGGTGGATTTAAGGTTTAGGGCCGTGGAGTGAGTCAGAGTGATTCGGAGAGAGTCGGGGTTTGGAGGCGCTATGTCGAGGTATAGTTGGGGGCAATGTTGTGATCGAGTATCTCGAGGTATAGTTTGGCTGTTTGGGGCAATGCTGTGTCGAGCGGCTGCTAGGTTAAGCATTAGTTGTGGGAAGGACTTTTTTTTTCATTAAGTGTTCTAGGTAGGACGTACACATGGCCGGGCAGATGAGCCATTAATTAGTTGATGCATGCATATACAAGACATTAGACCATGGTTTTTCACATTAATTGTTGTCTGAATGCCACTTCAAAATTTTCAATTTTCCCACCTCATATTGCCTGCTGAGAGGGAACTAAATTTGGGGGGAGACAAATGGAGGGAAATATGGGAGGGAATGTCGGTGAACATATTTTAACTTGCAAATCTATAGATTCACACCACAGTTTTAAAGTAACCGTCGTATAAACACTACATGCTGAGTAAATTTAACTGGTGCCAATTGGTGCGAAACTTGCTGCCTCTATGACAATTTAACCTCACACCACGCTTCCATTTATAAACGTCTTCTGAAGCAATACATAATTTCAGCATGAAAAACACCCATTGGTTGAATTCATATTAGAAGACGGAAATTTTACAACCGTCGTCTCAATAATGAGAAATTATTCACACCACGGAAAACAGTGTTACGTCGTCTGAGAGGTGTCATGTGAAGCCTTTTGTGTAGTAGTGAATGGTTGATTCCGAGATCAGATGGGATCTGAAGATAACATGTCACAGATGGTGACAGGTCGCAGATGGGGACCAATGGTCGATTCTGAGATCAGATGGGGTCTGAAGATGATATGTCACAGATAGTGACAGGTCGCTGATAGTGACCAAGGCAAGAAATAGGAAATCACGCAGTTGGCCGGGCAAGTGGTTACGATCAGCTAGAGCGCTAGTCTGTCTGCCATCGTACCTCATGGATCTAATTAGGTTAATTAAGACTCCTGGGTACATATTTTGTCCAGGTTGGACTAAGAATCATATTCTATTTGTTAGGTTAACGATAGGTATGATTGATGTGTGTTGATGTTTTGTCCAGGTTGGACAGATTTGTTGTTTTGTCCAGGTTGGACCGATTTGATGTGTTTTGTCCAGGTTGAACCGATTTGTGGTTTTGTGGTTTTGTCCAGGTTGGACCGATTGTTGTTTTATCCAGGTTGGATCGATTATCTTATTTGAATTGTTAGGTTAACGATTTATATGATTTTGTCATGGTGTGACTTTCGTTGTTTCTTTTGGGAAAAGAATATTGTTTTGGGAAGCATGGTATGTTTTCCTTATTCTCGAGTTGAAAGGTTTTCCTCATTTTGTTGTGAGTTGTGTGGTGTTTTTTTTGAGTTACTCATACTGGCTTGCAAAAGCTTACCGGGTTTGTTGTGTGGCAACCCAGTGCATCATTCAAACGGTGTAGGGGTTAATCCTGTAGGTCAGGATAATCGGGGCTAAAGCTGAGGTAGCTTGTTGGCAGCAGAGCGGGTAGGAAGCAAATTTTGTTGGCTTTGCCATTGTATGACTTCCTCTATGTAGTAAACTCTGAGGAATACTTACGTTGTATTTTGTTGTTGACAATTTAATTCGTAAGTTGTATAATATGTGACTCTATGGAGCGGGTCAATATTAGAATTGTGGGTTCAGGGCATCAGTATGTACTTGGTTTAAAGGGAAAAAAGTTTCCAGGTATTTTGTATTGATGACTGAACGTTCACGCATGTATAATTATGAGATTATATATTGATTTTTATTTGTGTTAAAAATCAGGGGTGTGACACGGGGCTTGCCGGATGGAGGCTGGAGACATTCCAGATTGCTTCTGGCCAGCAATCAAGGTCGGAGGAGATTGAGGTTAAAGGATTCTGGGTGGCGACCTTACCTGCAACTGCAAGATTCTAGGCAGTGCTGCAACCTCATCGCCGACGACTCCACCCGACTGCAGACTGGTCCGTCTGACCCCTGGCCTCTGTCTGGCAAGTGGCTTGATCAGAGCTACAGCGTCAACGTTTGTACTTTAGCAACAGTGCAGATGTCCTCTTTAGAACATTTTCGTATATATGTATATATATTTAATTAAAATATGTATATCTTTATGGATTGATGGGTGATTTAAACAGTATGTATGATGGGTTTCATTATATTGTTTTGAGGCGAGACTTTTCGGGAGAAAATGTATTAGGAATTGAGAATTTCTATTTTTTTTAAAGTATCAAGATTTTGTGTGAGTTGCTTCCTTTTGTGAATGAGTAATTTCTTCTTTTTAGTGTGAGTTGCTTTAACGAGATATTAATGTTTTCATCTAACGATCGGGGGTTTGAAAATCTGAGTGTTACAGGTTGTGATTTCTCCTTTTGGATTTACTTTAACATTTTGGATCCAAAGCGACTTGCTTAATGTTTAATCTGATGACCAGGGGTCTGAGGATTGGGAGTCACAGGTTGTGACGTCTCCTTTTAGAGTTGAGTAACATTTGGTCCTAAGTGACCACTTTTAAATGTTTTGATTTGAAGGTTGGGTGACCTGAGTATCCGGGGTCGCTGGAAGTGACCTCAGGCAAATATATCGGGACATCACACCTTTGGCCGGGTGAGTGATTACGATCAGTTAGAGCTCTAGTCTGTTGCTATTGTATTTTATAGGGAGCAGCTGTGAGTTACTTGATGCTCATGAGTATGTGTTTTAAAAGGGAGTTTCGGGGATTCTTTCTTTAATATCTAGGGTGGACTTGTTTTTCATATTTGATTGTTGGGGCAACAATTTATATGATATGTCACGAGGTGACTTGTTAGGTTGTCCTTTTAAGAAAAGGTGTTGTGTTTTGGAAGGATTCATTGCGTGAGTTGCTTCCTTGAGTTTATTTGACCGGGGTGGTCTTGATTTTCATATATTCAATATTGGGTAACATTTTATATGATTTTGTCAAGGGGTGGCTTGGGTTATTTCTTTTGGGAAAAGAATATGTTTTTGGGAAGCATGGTATGTGTTTCTTTTTCTCAAGTTAAAAGGGTTTCCTCGTTTTCGAGTGAGTTGTGTGGTTTTCTGTTTTGAGTTACTCATACAAGCTTACCGGGTCTTTTGTGTGGCAACCCGGTGCACTATTCAATAGTGTAGGGGTAATCCTACATGTCAGGGTAATCGTAGCTGAAGGAGTTGGATAGTTGCAGCTTTACGGTAGGAAGCAAATTTTGTGACCTTACCGTTGTTAAGACTTTCACCATGTTGTAAGATCTGAAAAGCACTTACGTATTATTTTGTTGTGGCAATTTAATTCGTAAACTTGTATAATTAATATATGATTCTGCGAAGCGAGTATATATTAACATTGTGGGTTCAGGGCATCCGTATGTACTTGGTTTAAAAGGAAAAAGTTTTTCAGGTATTTTGTATTGATGACTTGGTTCCATCATGCATGTATAATTCTAATATTATATTGATTTTTAATTATGTTTAAAAATCGGGGCGTGACATATACACATCACCTATTTGCCAAATCATGCCAAGTAATACTTGAAAGAAAAAGACAATATTATTATTCTAAAATCTAATAGTTCAAAATTATTTTTGGCTTTCATTTTAAAAAAGAAAATTTTGGTTGAAATTTTTACCCTTTCCTTTTTACCACATGGACTATTTATAACTTTTACCCTTTCATTTTTATTAGGGTTGAAATTCTTATAAATAAAATTAAATAAAGTTTAAGTTATAAAAGACAAATTTTTAGTTAAAAAAATAAGAAACATGAACTGTGGATTATAAGATGACAAGTGTGAATTTTACTCTTCTTTTTAAAGTAACAAAAATATTAGAGAGTCTCATCTTACTCTGTATATTAAGGAGTCATATAACTAATAGCTAAGCTAGAGAGCCACTTAAAAGACTTGTTAAAAAGTTAAAGATGCTCTGATAAGTATTTCAAATTAAATTTTATTTTAGTGAATTTTTTTTTTTGGGGTACAAATGGCGCAATCAGTCCAAGCAAAAAACCAAAAAGACAAAACTAGCCAGTAGGGCCCTAAAACCTCTAGCTCCAGGAGCTCCGATCATATTAAAATAATGACTTTTTAACAAAAAAACAAAGACAAAAAAGAAGAAGAATTTTATTAGACATTGCTTTATCAATGGAAAAGTCTAATGTATCACAGTCTGTTTATCCATTGATGATTATAAATATCAAAGCACCACAGCACTTGAACTCACATCTGCTTATCCCTTGATTGCACTTCAACTAGAAATGTCTGCTAAATTAGTTTCAGCATACCAACCTGAAACCCCAAATGCCAGGAGTACTCCTGATGCTAATAGACGTTCGGCTAATTTTCCTCCCAGCATTTGGGGCGATCATTTTCTTTCATATGCTTCTAGGGTACATGAAATCACAATAACTTTAGTTAATTAATTTTCACCATGTATGTATTCATACTTTCATTTCCCCTTCAATTTTATTTCTTCTGTACGTAGGAAACTGCAAGCAATGGAAACGAGCAACGGGTCCGAGAATTGAAGGAAGAAGTGAAGAGCGTGCTTCTAATGGCTCCAACTTCACAAAAATTAAATTTAATTGATGATATTCAACGCTTAGGAGTGTCCTACCATTTTGAAAATGAGATTGACCAAATGCTACAGAAAATTCACAACTCTTCCTATGATGACCAAGAAAATAATGATGCTGATAAGGAACTTTACACAGTTGCTCTACGTTTTCGATTGCTTAGACAAACAGGTTTTGAGGTTTCATGCAGTAAGTACATAGCTAGTCCTTTTCTCAATCAATCATTTCTTATATATATATATATATATATAGACTCACACTTATATATTTCGTGACTAATAACATGCGTGTCTTGGCCGGGTGAACGAAGCAGAGATGTTCAACAAGTTCATCGACGTTGATGGGAAATTTAAAGGATCACTCGTCACTGATGTGGAAGGACTTTTAAGCTTGTATATATGAAGCCACACATCTTAGGACACATGGAGAGGATATACTAGAAGAAGCCCTGGCCTTCACTACCACTCATCTTGAGTTGGCACTAGCTGCTACACAGGGTGGTCTAAGTCCCCCACTTTTAAAACGAGTAACTCATGCGCTATACCAGCCACTGTGGAAGGGCGACCCAAGGCTAGAAGCAAGGCGCTACTTGTCTTTCTACCAGGAACTAAAAAGTTCATATATCAATGAAACGCTCCTGACTTTTGCGAAGTTGGATTTCAATCAATTGCAGCGAGTCTATCAGAAAGAACTAAGTCATATCACAAGGTTAATTAATATATAGATAACACTTTAAGATCTACGTACTAATTAATTAAATCATTACATTATGATAATTGATTGTTTAATTCAATCAGGTGGTGGAAGGAGCTGGATTTTGTGAACAAACTGCCTTTTGCAAGAGATAGACTAGTTGAAAGCTACTATTGGGCTTTAGGAGTCTACTTTGAGCCCGAATATTGCTTTGGTAGGATGACTATGTGCAAAATCGTCGCCATAATCGTGGTTCTTGATGACGTTTATGATGTGCATGGCACACATAAAGAATTAGAGCTTTTTATTGAAGCTGTTGAGAGGTTAAATATCAATTATACAAATTTTGCTCAGTTCTATTAATTTTGTAGCTCATTTTATTTATGTTCCAACAGCCATGTTAAATTACACCCATGTTAAATGGTTATGTACTATCCAAGTAAGTTTTTTGGTGAGTTGGTGTTTGATTGGCTACTTATGAGATGGTTTCATTTATTGATTAGGTGGGACATCTCTGCATTGGATCTGCTACCTGTAGATTACATGAAAATCTGTTACCAGGCACTCTTGGACATCTACGCTGATATTGAAAATGAGCTTGCGAAGGAGGGGAAGTTGTATCGCATCCACTATGCCAGAGAATCAGTAAGAAGCTTCATTAATACGCCATATATTATAAATAAGATACAAAGTGATTAGAGATTACAAATTAATTAATATCTCTTGGTCGATCGATTGGTCTCTATGATCAGATGAAAGTTCAAGTCAGATCTTGGTTTCAAGAAGCCAAATGGTTCCATGAGAAATACACTCCAACGTTGGATGAATATATGTCGGCCGCTCTTTCCACAACCTATTTCATGATGGCAGCCACATCCTTTGTTTTAATGGCTGGAGATATTGTCACAAAAAATTCCTTGGACTGGGTGTTCACCGACCCAAAGATGGTAAAGGCTTCATCAACAATAGGCAGACTCATGGATGACTTGCAATCCCACAAGGTACTTGTATTATTCATGAAAAAAGCACATAAAGAAATAACTTACCACTAAATTTTGCTAGTTAAATACTTTGTACGGAACGTTTCTCAAGAAAATCTGTCAGAGTCAAAAACTGTTTGGTTATCATCATTTAGTTTTCGATTTGGTTGACTTCTTTAACATATAATTCTTTCATAATTAAGGAATAAACATCTATGATCCTGAAATTAAATTTTCTTGGTATTCAGAATGTGTGTAAGTTCACTTAATTATATAACTCTTTAGTACTTGGTTTCAAATATAATTAATCTTCAAGGTGTAAGTTAACTTGATTACACAACTCTTTAGTGCTTGGTTTGAGCTTAGCTTACCCTTCAAGTCTGATGTTATGTAGTTTGAGCAAAAGAGAGGACATGTTGCCTCAGCTATTGAATGCTACATGAAAGAACATTGTGCCACAGAAGAAGAAGCAACAATCGAACTTACTAAACAAGTGAATAATGCATGGAAAGACATGAATGAAGGATGGCTCAACTCCGCCGGTGCTGCTAATGTCCCTAGGGCACTATTACTGTGCATTATCAACCTTGCACGTGTGATCGAAGTTATATATAAGCATGAAGATGGATTCACTCATGCTGAAACAGGGCTTAAGGATATTATAACGTCTCTGCTTGTCGAACCTGTACCTATATAAGCATAAAAGGTTGGACTATCTTGTTCTCTATGCTCTAAATAAAATGAGGACTCCTCCAAGGCCAAATTCCTTTGTGTAACTAGCTATTTCAAAGACAGCTTCAATCAGTGCTTGTGGGCGCGGTAGCCGTTGGATACTGATGTGTGCATCAAGTATTAAATCTGAATATTATATCTACGTGTGCTCATGATATATAGTTATATACGTACTATGAATAAGATGTATTTCCGTTGGATATTGATGTGTGCATCAAGTATTAAATCTGAATATTATATCTACGTGTGCTCATGATATATAGATATATACGTACTATGAATAAGATGTATTTCTAAAGCTTGCATGGTTGGTTGTAATTATGTCTGCAAAATTGAATGCTTTGGTTGATTGAAAACATTAGTTCACATTGACATCATATAGTGGTGTACACTTTGTTGTAATTTATTTAGTAATTGTGATTTTTTTTAAAGGAGTTTGGAACCCTGCCTAACTTAGATATTTAGTCCAACGCCTGATTTCATTTATTGAAATTAAACTCCGCAACGGGGGTAATTGTGTTATTATGAGAGTAAATTAATGATTCAACTAGCTTTTTATTTTATCTTTTTGTTTTTTGAGAAAAAAATTTATAATACAAGCATTATAGATAAGTACAATACATATAAGTACAGTAGAGAGTTGAGATTTGACTCATCCACAACCTAAACATGCAAGACAAAAAACAAATTACAACGCATTTTTAACTAGTTAGATTGATGCATTGTCCTTAAAACATTTGAAACATTCACGTGAAATCATGAATATAAAATACTTATCACCAATTAAGGCTAAAGTGATCGATACAAGGTCTTCACTTCTTCTCTATATAGAAATTTATCCACTTTGATATGAAAACTTCCAATTAATGGAGCGGGGAAATGCTTTCATTATTATGTTCTATAGATGATGGCGATGCCAAAGAGCAAACGATTTTCAAAACTTGGGCACCCATTTGGTATGAAAAGCCCATCAATGGAGTTTGGGCGCCCCTTCCGGATATATTTTTTTGGGCTTGCCCTTTCTTAAGTCAAAATTAAGGCATCCACTTCTCCGTCACTAAATGTGATCAAATGAAAGCGCTGACCTTTGAAAAAAAGTGCCGACTCTTTGGACAGTCTTCTATAAGCACAGGCACAAAACTAGAGGAGGATTGGAGTGAGCTACGGCCCACCTCATTTTTGTGGACGAAGTATTGCAAGTACATGTTTCATATAGAGTTTAGCATCTATAAAATCAAAGTCTCCTACCATCCTCTTATTTTAGCCTCTGTCTAACTTAGTCATTAAAGAACTTTGATTCAAATTTCAGTAGTAGTCTTCACTTAAAGTTAACCTTAAATTCTAGTACACCCGATTTTTCAACTCTAGTTCTATCTCTGAAATAAGCAGCTTCAATTTTTTGTTTTTTTAAGCTGAAAAGGTCAACCTTATTCAGCATTTCAGCAAGCAGTACAATAATGACTTGTCCCGAGGGCCGTTAGTAGAAGTCATTACATAGAGCACACAACCCTAGCACACCCTCACACGAACATACTACTTAGCACACCCCTAGCACACTCACTTTTTTTTAGTAAGCACAAAAATAAAAACGAAGTACCCCGAAATCAATAAACTACCTACGAGGCCACTTGTTTCATGCCGAATTTTTTCACTCAAAAAAAAAAAAACAAGAAGCTCATCATCATTTCGTAACAAATGATGAGAGCCCAAACTTAGTGTTTTAGGGAATCGATATCTGGGAGAGAATTTGTTGTCCTTTCATTAATAATAGGGGCCTCTTTATATAGAGGATTACAAGCATAGAATCAGAGTTGTACATGAAAACATAATCATACAATGATTGGATATCTATGAATATCTCCAAAATATCTCTAACATAAACCTATTACAACTAGAGCAAGTAACCTAGAGTTTGGGCCAGAAATTCTGGATTTACTTGAACACTCCCCTTTGTGTCGCCCAAACGCGGTGCTCCTCTAGTTGCCTCATTAAAAACCCTGCAGAGTAACAAAAATCCTGTGGGACAAAAATAACCTCGGTCGAAGGGGAAAAAGAGCATAACACACCCTTCACATTTTGAGATCAACATGTAGACATCTCCCCCTGAAGTCTGCATCTCCCCCTGATGACTACGATCATGGGAGTTCGGATAACTTCTGCAAGCCAATGCTTGCAACGTGTTTCTCGAACGTAGATTTGGCCAATGACTTAGTAAACAAGTCTACCACATTGTCCTCATATCCAACCTGGTTCACTTTGATCTAGAAGAGGTTTTGTTGTTGCTGATTATAGAAGAACTTAGGAGATATGTGCTTGGTATTGTCGCCTTTGATGTAGCCTTGTTTCATTTGTTCAATGCAACCAACATTATCCTCATAAATGCTTGTAGGCTTATCTGTGGTAGACTTCAAATTACAATTCCTTCAAACATGCGTAATTATGGATCTAAGCCATATACATTCACGAACCGCTTCATGAAGAGCAATAATCTCTGCATGATTCAAAGAAGTAGCGACTAGGGTCTGTTTTGTAGACCTCCAAGGTATTGCAGGTCTTACCCATGGTGAATACATAACCAGTTTGGGAATGACCTTTGTGTGGGTCAAAGAGGTACCCAGCATCAGCAAAACCTTCCAAAACACTTATGTCGTTTTGGGATGGGGACAAGGAACGCATACCACTATTGGTGGCGTTCTTGACATATGATGGGTTCGAATCCATCGTCTCTCTGTAGGGATAGAACAAGCTCTTATCAATCGTATCACTTAGGTATCGAAATATATCTTTAACACTAGTCCAATGACGTCGTGTTGGCGCCGAACTATATCTAGCTAAAAAGTTCACGGCGAATGAGATGTCCAGTCTTGTGCATTAAGCTAAGTACAATAATGTACCTATTGCACTTGACTAGGGCACATTTGCCTCTAGCACATCTTTGTCATCATCTTTTAGATGGAATGGATCATTCTTTGGATCAAGACTACAGACGACCATTAGGGTGCTTAAAGGCTTAACTTTGTCAGTATTGAAACGCCTACGTATCTTTTGGGTATAAGCTGATTGATGAATCAAGATATCATCTTCACGGTGCTCAAGTTCCAAACCGAGGCAAAACCGTGTTCTTTGAAGGTCCTTCATCTCAAACTCGGATTTTAAGTGTCCAGTTATTTCCCTTAACTCTTTAAGGGTGCCAATTATATATGTTCATGTCATCAACATAAACCGCTACTATTGCAAATCCAAAACTTGTTTTCTTTATGAAAACACATGGGCATAGTTCATTGTTAACATATCCCTTCCCAGTCAAGTATTCACTTAGACTATTATACCACATTCGTCCGGGTTGCTTCAATCCATATAGTGAGCGTTTAACCTTATTGCAAATGCACTCCGTGGTTTAGAGCTACTTGACTTGAGTGACTGAAGTCCATCTGGGATCTTCATGTAAATCTCTATATCTAGATCCTAATATAGATACGCAGTAATCACATCCATAAGCTGCATGTTCAGTTTTTCAAAAACTACCAAACTGACAAGGTAGCAGAACGTAATAATGTCCATTACAGGAGAATATGTCTCCTCATAGTCGATTGCAGGGCATTGCGAGGAGCCTTGGACCACAAGGCGAGCTTTGTACCATACAATCTCATTTCTCTCATTACGCTTTCTAACGAATACCCATTTGTGACCAATCGGTTTGGTGTTGGGCGGTATTGGCACAACTGGCCTGAATACCTTTCTTTTCACTAGTTCTGCCTGGATCGCATATTTCCATTTTGGCCAGTCAGCTCTATGTTGGCATTCATCAATGGGGCGTGGTTCGATGTCATCGGTCTCAATAATCTCACGCGCTACAGAATACGCGAATACATCATCTATGATGATGGAGTTCCTTTCCCACGTCCCATGTACACTAGTGTAATTCTACATTCTCAGGGATAGCTTCCGACATTGAGGCGTCCCCTAAAAATGTCTCTTGGACATAATCATAATCCGAAACATTCTCATGGGATGGATTTTGAGTATCGATGATCAAAGGATTTGTTTGTGCCTCATTCACTCTCTTTCTAGGGCGAGTATCCTTCGAACCAATCAGTCTACCATGCTTCCTCGCAGAACCTGCGGCCATAAACGCCAAATCACTGCCAATATGGGTAGTGGCGCCATCTCCTAGTACATCAAGAGCGTTATTACGTCCAATATTTTGAACGTCAATCCTTGTAGGCACATTTACAGTCGGTATGTGTGATCTCGTCACTTTAGCAACATCAGAAAACGCATCAGGCAAAGTATCTACTATGCTTTAGAGCTTGATAATTCTTCGCACTTCGAGTTCAGACTGTGCGGTACGGGGATCGAAATGAGACATAGTGAGGACAGACCTCGACAATTCTTATAGTTCTTGTTGAACATGTGTGTTCTTATTGCCTCCTAATGATGAGAAGACTGTTTCATCAAAGTGACAATCTGTAAATCTAGTGGTAAAGAGATCGTCTATCGAGGGTTCCAGGTAGCGGACAATAGTTGGAGCCTCATATCCAACATATATGCCCATTCGTCTTTGTGGACCCATTTTAGTACACTGGGGCAGCGTAATAAGCACATAAATGGCACACCCAAAAATGCGTAAGTGCGAGATATCAGGCTCGTACCCAGTCACTAGTTGTAATGCAGAATAAGGTTGAGTGGCAGTGGGTCGTAGATGAATTAGCGTCGCTGCATGCAGTATTGCATATCCCCAAATGGAAACAGGGAGATTGGTGCGCAAAACCAATGTCCGTGCTATCAATTGTAGGCACTTAATAGCGGCTTCCGTGAGACCATTTTGGGTATAAACATGGGGAATTGGATGCTCTACATCAATCCCCAGTGACATGCAATAGTCATCGAACGTTTTTGATGTAAACTCCCTAACATTATCAAGTTGAATTGACTTAATCGGATGGTCCGGGTAGCGAGCCCGTAGATGGATAACCTGGGCTAGGAGTTTAGCATAATCAGCATTTCGAGTGGACAACAACGCGACTTGTGACCAACATGTCGACGCATCAACTAATACCATAAACCATAAAGTATTTAAAAGGTCCGCAAGATGGTTGAATTGATCCAAAGATATCCCTTTGGATTCTCTATAAGAATGGAATGAGTATTTTTGGATCCTTTGCGTAGGACAATCTCTGTCCTAATTTACCTAAGGAACACGCTTTGCAAAATGAGGGAGGGGCCTTAGAAGCAACTAACGAGGATTTTGGTTGGTCCTAAATGTTTGAAACACTATTCGAAGCAAAATTTGTAACTACATCACCCATCATGGCGTTAGGACCATGGGAAGTGGCATCCATGGCACCATAGCCATGGGGATTGACATCCATGGTGTCATGGCCATGTGTGACACCTTCTATGGTGTTGTCAAGGGGGACAGAGGCGGCCCTAGGGGCGGCGGTGCCCGTGGCTACTGCAGCGGTGGTCACATTAAGTCCGGGAATCAATATTTGATTCTTGCTTCGTTTCACTCGAAAGAATGGATGTCCGTGTGAAGTTTTTAATATACGGATCATCATATCTTGACCAGGATGTCCTAGTCGGTCATGCGAAAGCCAATATGTGTCAGAATCCAAGATATCTTCTCTTATCACATTATTGGATTCAATAGGTCGAATTGTTGTGACATAAAGTCCAGTAGATTGACACATAAGCTTCTCTAAAATGCGCTTTCATCCGCAATCATTAGAGGTAATACAAAAGAACTCTTTTCTGTTCTCAATATGCGTTTTAGCATGGAATCCATTGGCTTTGATATCTTTAAAGCTCAATAAGGTTCGATTTGCCTTAGAAGCGTAGAGAGCTTCTGCGACGTTAATCAAGGTACCATTTGGCAAGAGGAATTGGGCAATTCCATGTCCTTGAACTAAACCTGATGGCCCAGCCATCGTAGTCATAGAGGATTATGTAAGCAACATCTCCAAGAATAATTGCCTATAGCGGAGAATGGTGTGCGTAGTCGTACTATCTGCTAGACATTGCAGTTTTCCAGAATCCATTCCTAAAAGAAAAGGATCGTAATTAAAAAGGAGTCATAATGAAAAGAACTCAACTTTTATTAATAAGCCAAACGGAATTACATCATTGTCTCTTTAGCGCAAAGAAAATCTAATCCAATGTACTAGCTAATGCAAAACAATGGCAGTCGTCTAACTTTTTTCGGTAGCTACAAAGCAAATGTGACCAGGTGAATAGAGAGATGTTGGTGGAGCAAGGCTCGCTTAAGTACCACTAATATCAAAACCTTCCTAGACATCACACTTACTTTGGATGAGCCTAGTTTGAAGACAGACTAAACCAGTGGCATTTATTACAAAATAATATGGCAATTGCCTACATCTCTTGGAAAATAAAAAGACTTAATCAAAATCGCCAGTCTCTTGGCCGTTGAAGTCTTCCAACCTTAGAGCGAGATCGTCATCTTGATCTTCTTGCTCCATATAATTTGCTTCCCTTGCGTCACAATACGTCTTGTATGCGTTTGCAAAATTCTGGAGTGCTTTACATGTTTTGGCCCAATGTCTAGACGCTCCACAACGAAGATAAGCATCATTATGGTCAGGCTCCCTTGATCGAGGTGCATTTGGGGTGCGAATTGAATGACCATTGTCCTTGGTGGCGTCACCACCATAGTCGGAGGTTCTACCTCTCTCTCTTCACACATTGACCTCAACGATTCCATGCACGCCTATCTTGGCATTTACCTTCCTCTTTGGGCGAGAATATGGACCAGAACATCCAGAATTATCCCTAGCTTTAGGGTTTTGCTCCTTGTGTCCTCCCTTGGGGGTGCTGACCCAAGTTCCACCCCGAAACCCGGATACGAGCCTGTGGGGCCCACTTTAAGTGAAATCCTACCGAAAAATCGGCAGAACCTCCCCTAAAGTAGGCTACCCAAATAATCACAAAACCTGGACATGATTAAAACTAAACTCACACACAAAGATACATCCCAATATTTACATTCCAAGTGCATATGTTACATTCCGAAAGTACGAATACTACTACAATTTCAACACGATAACAAATTTTGAAGCATTAGCATTCTCCAAAAGAGAAGGTTATCAGAGCAGTGCTACATAGCTAAGCAGATATCATACAAGGTAGGTTAAGTATTAACCTACAGTTAAACGGAAGTGCCGAATCCTATGCCTCAAATTCCTGGGACGCAATCTCGGCAAGTCTGAAAATCTGGGCATTTAAAATAGAAGGGCCCAGGGGAAAACATTTAAAATCCGTTAGAGTGAGTGGACAAAACTGAAACAAAATCTGAAACAATAAATGGAATGCTTCCCCATTTCTCTTTTCAACAAAACCAACATGCAGTGAGATTCCACACTAGAAGGTGAGATTATGCAAGATGAGATTATGCAAGATGGGAGTACCTCTCGTTCACCATAGAAGGTGACAATTGGCTTACCCGGACTCTGAAACAACACTGCACTACAAAAACAATCCACTAAGGCATGATGCATCCGGAGGAAATCCATCCCCAGGATTACATCAAACTCCACTAACTCAAATGGAATCAAATCTGCCTCTAAGCAAACTCCTTCTACAAACACTCCACAAAAACAATATACCCATTCAATAGCAGCCTCCACAACTGATTGAAAAGTCGGGTAATCGTGAGGCGCCAACCAATCTCGATAAACAGGTAGGAGACCACTAATAAACTGATCCACCTTCAACTTTTCTGTTGCCACCAACTTAGGGGCATACCTAGATAAAGCAATGAAACGATCTTGATACTGCAACACAGTCATCTCGTCAGTCTGCTTCAACTGTATGAAACTAAGTCGTAGACGGCGCTGGGATGCCTGATTATAATACTGATTCGAGAACTCTGTCTTGAACTCTTCCCATGTCATGGTAGTTGGGTCAAAACCCATATTCCTGGTACCCTGCCACCACAACCATGCATCCCCGTCTAAGAGATCAATAGCCAAAGGAACCCTCCTAGTAGCTAGACAACCCAAGGACTCAAATACTCTCTCCATACGAGTAATCCAATCTCCTACTACGGGCTCCGTAGGAGCACTGAAAAAAGTATACGCCTCATGGCGTTTGGCACGCTCCACGGTATAGTCTATACTAGGATTAGGGAGTGCCGCTGCAAAACGCTCAAACAACCGCTCCACGGTCCGTAGCAACCCACGAGGGACCTGCTCATCATCACCCTCACCAGCGGGTGAAGGTTTCCTACCAGCACGAGATTTGCGTCCGCGTCTCATTCCACCAAAAATTTCCATGATTTAGTTACATCAAGGTATTTACACCAACAACAATCATCTTACACACTTGATATGTACTCAGCACCGAAGAGTATATGATGGGGATCCGCTGCAGTCGGGCCATCACTTGGAAGGTACTAAACACAATCAAGTATGTAAGAAAACTATAACAAGATACCGGCCGCAGAATCTAATAACCTAGTGCTCTGATACCAACTGACAGGACCCGACCCAAGTTCCACCCAGAAACCTGGATACGAGCCTGTGGGGCCCACTTTAAGTGAAATCCTACCGAAAAATCGGCAGAACCTCCCATAAAGTAGGCTACCCAAATAATCACAAAACCTGGACATGATTAAAACTAAACTCACACACAAAGATACATCCCAATATTTACATTCCAAGTGCATATGTTACATTCCGAAAGTACGAATACTACTACAATTTCAACACGATAACAAATTCTGAAGCATTAGCATTCTCCAAAAGAGAAGGTTATCAGAGCAGTTCTACATAGCTAAGCCGATATCATACAAGGTAGGTTAAGTATTAACCTACAGTTAAACGGAAGCGCTGAATCCTATGCCTCAAATTCCTGGGACGCGATCTCGGCAAATCTTAAAATCTGGGCATTTAAAACTGAAGGGCCCAGGGGAAAACATTTAAAATCCGTTAGAGTGAGTAGACAAAACTGAAACAAAATCTGAAACAATAAATGGAATGCTTCCCCATTTCTCTTTTCAACAAAACCAACATGCAGCGAGATTCCACACTAATTCCAACTCAATCCTTTTTCAAGAAAACTCATTTGATGATTAGGAAGGACTGCTTCCTAATCATCTCATGCCATCTGGGAGGGACTGCCACCCAGATGACGCATCGGAAGGGACTGCCAACCGGAATAGGAGGCGGTGGGTAGATGGGACTGCCAACTAGCCACAAGTAGTTAGAAGGGACTGTCAACTAACTACCTCATGTCATCTGGAAGGGACTGCCAACCAGATGAAGCATCGGATGGGACTGTCAACCGGGCTGTAGTCTGGAAGGGACTGCCAACCAGACTATTACTTAGAAGGGACTGCCAACTAGGCAAGATACGCATGCGCCAAAACTGGCCTCCTTGTCAACTGCTTTCTTTTTAAATCCTTTACTTTCCACAAAATCACATTTACTCAAAATAGTAATCCAACTGAAAACTTAATTCCATGCTGCATGCATTATTTAAACAAAATAAAAGTCCACTCACTGGTGAGTCTCGCAGCTACTCCTGCTGCCTGCCCGAGTCCTCCTCACTCGAGGGATTAGTACGTCCTGTGACCAACGACAGGATATAAATAACCTCAATAAGAAAATGGTATAAGAATTAAACTCCTTTCCTAGAATATTAATATTCGTTACTCATAAATTCTACTAAAAATCCCACACAACAACTTGGGATTAAAATCCTCAAATAACCTTTAACCTTCACAAGGATCGCTCAACAACTTGGCCAATTTAATTCCAACTCCTTAACTATACTTAACCACCAAATTATAAAATTATTCCCTTTTCAAAATTTCCAAATTCTTTCTCCAATTTCTCCACCAACAATTAGCCAACAAGGTTACAACAAAACATTTTCTTCCAAATTTCCAATTTCTCTTTTGACATTTGAAACCCATTTTACTTCTCCAACCTCTCAACAATCTCAACTCATCACTAAATATATGACAACAAGTTCTCAACCCAAGATTAAAATCTTAACACCCTTAGAACCACATCCAACATCAAAACTCCAAGGAAACTCACTATCCAAACAACCTTAAATCTAACACAAAATTCATAGATTAAATCTAACAGTTTCTATACTTGCAACAACAACCAAATTCAAGTAGAAATGTCCGGAAAAATCAAACAAGAACCCATGAATTCGACAGTTACTGTTCATGATACTGTTCACAGTCTCAAACACCTTCAAATCTTCCTCCACCGATCAAAACGAGCTGCAACAAGGTTAGGAACACGTTCAGCACTTCCCCAACAACCAAAACCCCCAAAGAATCCGGCCGGAAATCGCCGGAAACCGGAGATCAAAGCAAAAATCCAATTTTTCCCATTTCTGGAAATTCCTCTTCAAACTCAAAAATCCATGGTACCCAAGAGGAAAAACTTACATGACTAAGTAGAGAAGGAGGAGAGGATCACACCAAGCCGAACGAGCCGTCCTGGGGTGGCCAGACGGCGGCGAAACCGCCGGAGGGAGTGCAGCGGCGAAAAAAAAATAAAAGGGGGAGGGTGGCTCGGGTTTTGTCCCGTTCTCTCTCTTCTTTTCTGTTTTGTTTCCTCTTCCCAAAAATAAAAACTCAGCCTTTTAATATAACCAAGTTATGAATAGTAAATTTCTGCTTTTGGTCAAAACTTTCCCGATAAAACTCCGATTTAAACAAATTACATGTCCATGAACTCGATTTTACGTATACTACGACATTCACAAGGAAGTTTCCTAATTTAACGGATTAAAGAAAAAGTCACTCTTCGGTCAACCGCGGTAAAAAGTAACTAGCAAAAACTTTAAGGTACGGGGTATAACAGGTGCGACTATAGATAGAGTCCGGAATAGACTTGGTTCCCAAAAGTCTAGAGTTATAGTACTTCACAAGGATATTGATGTGCTTTTCAGCTACGTTCATGCCACCAATAATATCAAGACCCGAAATTCTAAGTTAAATATTTCGTAATTTGATATTTGTTCAATTATGTGATATATGAATTTTGGGCATGATTCGTATGTTGTTGTATGAGAAATTTGGTTTCGAATGAGTTTATTTTCGAAACAAACGTTATTTAGGGGGTCACTAAAATCGACTTTTTTGTACGTATGGAATTTGGGAAAACTTCCTTCACGAAAGTCGTAGAGCCCGTCGATACGAGTTCGTGCATATGCGGAATGCAAGAATCGGAGTTCGTATGAAGAAGTTATCGCATTTGAAAAAGTTTCCATTTCTGGTATATATAGGTTACTATTTCGGGAAATATCCCAAAATAGCAGAATATCCCCAAAAAAAGAAACTGTGCAATTACTGTTCACTATTCTCTCTCTCCCTCCGTTGGCCGAAAAACAGGTTAAGGATTCGCCAGCTTCGGTCTCCCTCGTCGGGCCACCAAACGACTCCAAACCAATTCCTACGGCTTCGTCTCGGCCTTTCGCAGCTGGCAGTGGCAGACTTGTGCCGTGGCACTCCTGGTATCGGCGGCGGGAATGTGTTTTCCATTTCTGGCCGAATTGAGTTCCAACCAAGATTTCTCCTAGCTCCGGCCACCAAAACTCGAGTTCTTTGGCTCGTTTTCACTCTCGTCGGAGCTCTCACCGGTTTCTGCAGATTTTCAGGCCAAACCGGACTGTTTTGGTAATTTTCAATCACTTCCGTTCATTTTCTGACTTCGAGCTAGTTATGAAAGTTGCTCAAAATGATTAAACGAAGAGGAAACGCTCGACCTCGACACCATAGGCGGTGGTCGGCGGCAGATCTGTCCCTAACTCCGGCGGCCTTTTCCGGCCACCTCCGGGGGTCCCAAGGGCAGTTTCTGCCCATTTTTATGTTCTACATGTCGATACAATCATTTCGATATATAGCATGTAAATTTTGGAGATCGTATGATTAAGTTATGAATTTTACAATTTCGATCAATTTCGATCGTTCGATTTGTGATCTGTGAAGATCGGATCGTCCAATCGACTTGTAGTTTTGATATAATGATCGTAGGACTTTTCCGATGACTTTGTGTAGTCACGAGTGAAGATCCGACCGTTGGATCTTCATATAACTACGTTTTTCAATTATACGCTAAGTTAATTATCGTATTTGGTTAGGTGATTGACGGTTTGAGTTGGTGGACGATTGTGAACTGTATTTTACGCTGAGAAGACGCAACGGGATTGGAGGTGAGTAAATCTCACATGGTTCATTTACAAACCGAATTTCCTTATTGCATAATTATTTGTTATGTGTGAGAAAATGGTTTTAAGAAAATGAAATTTAAAGTATATAGGAAAATGAATTTCTTGGTTTTTACTACGTGTGAACTATAGTTGGTATTAGTGGTCATTCCTGAGTGGATGATTACGTATATATATATTTACATGATTTTATATGGAATGGTGTGACATTGAGGTGTGAAAGTGTGATAACTTGGGTTATGATATGTTATTGGTTATGAGATTTGCCATGATATATTATGTTAAATGACATTGAATGAAAGAATAATGATGATGATTGTTTTAGATTATTATTTAAAACACGTGATGGTTTTGTAATTACAATTTATATGGTAATTGGCTATTGGATTGTGAGAACGTATGTGAGAATAGTTATAACATTTGGGTCTGAGGGACCTTTAAATGTTTGATCTATGGATCATATGCCACTGTAGGGAATGTGTGATTATATCGTAAAGGTGAACCTAGGCCAAGGTGACACGTTACTATTAAGCTAGAGCTCTAGTTTTTCTGCCATTGTGTGACATGAAAGCAGCGAGTTGGATTACTCGTGATCATGAACACGGGTTGGAGAGTTTGTCTGCCATTGTGTGACATGAAAGCAGCAAGTTGGGTTACTCGTGATCATGGACACGGGCTGGAGGTTATGAGGTGTCGAGTGGTAAGACTTTATTTGAAATGGTTTTGAGTTTGTTAATGAATGTTTGATTTGTGTTGAAAATGTTGGTGTTTAAATTGTTGGGGTTGTTGTGTGTGTTCGGATTGTTGGATTGTTTTACTTGAGTTAAAAGAATTGTGATTTAATAAATCAACTGTTCATTTCTTATTTACTCACGAGCTTTGCAAAAAACTTACCGGGTTTTGTGTTGTTGCAATCCCGGTACACTATTCAAACGGTGTAGCGGATAATCCTACAAGTCAGGATAATCAGGGTGGAGAGCGAGCTGAGTAGATCAGCGGGGTTGACGTCAGCACTTAACCTATTTTTGGTGTGTTGCAGAATCTTTTGAGCGTAACTTTTATTTATGGTGGTATTGTAATATTTGACTCGAGAGATAGTTTGCTACGAGGTTTGTATTTTGGTTTTGCGAGACGCTGGTTAAGAAAAAAATTCAGGACGTTATTTGTTTTGGTTATTATTCATGTTTCTGATTTGAATTTGTTATTCAAAATTCGGGGCGTGACAAATAAGCTCATGAAACCTTGTGATGTGTTCTGCATTTACATCGATCCGATAATTCTTGGAAATTATCAGTGCAAAGATAGGGAAGGTAGAGAGAGTCTTCTAGATCAACATCGTATCAGTGATGTTCTTTTCACAGAACTCCATTAAGGACTTGATACGAAGGGCTTCTAAATTGTAGTCAAGTACAGACTTGAAATCACAGAAGTGAAGGCTATGCCATCTCACTTCTAGAACTGGAAGCAGGGAGTCACGAACGTTGCCAAATCGCTGCTCGAGTTCTACCCATAGCTTTCTAGAGTCCTCTTCATTGAGGTACTCATTCCGGAGCGCATCATTCATGTGCCTTGTGATGAGAATGATGGCTTTAGATTGGTTTTCCTCCATAGTAGCTCTATTCGCTTCCAAAGCGGCAGCTTGTGCAGGAGTAAGTATGTTCTGACTTGGCTCTTGGATCGTATCCAGGATATTCAGCTTTTAGATGCTGGAGCACATCATGGACCTATTTGTGGTATCCTGTGCCTGTTGTCTCCAGTGGAGAAAAGTTCAAATTGTTCAGGTTACTCATCCTGAAAAACAACAAGAAATTATGATTAGTTTCGGAGCGAAAAAGGCTACCACGAAAACATATAAACATTTCTAAGCATAGTCGCTCCCCAAAAATTAGGGATTTCTAAGCGTAGTCGCTTCCAAAAAATCCAATTCCAAGAGGTATTGGATTAGATCGAAACAATGATGTATTTGTGGTCGATCATAACTTCACAACAAACTCTAAGTTTGGAGGACTCTACAAGCTCCAAGCTCGGAGTGAGCACAAACCCCCATAGTTCGGCTTTTGGTCTCCCCTATGAAGAAGAAAGTGGGGTAGAAGAAGGGAGGTTGCAAGTCCCCAAGAAAAAGAAGAGAAAAATAATAAAAACTTCAAAAAGGGGAACTTACAGAACGTTTAAAACATATCTCGAAAAGTGTCGAAAAAATGCCTGAAAAAGTCGCCGGAAAAATCTCCTTAAAAGTAGCTGGAAACTGGTGGCCAGCGGTGGTGGGTCGACAAGGGGTCGACGAGGCTGCTGCGGGCTGCTGTGCGACTGTCTGCAGATGTCGACAACTAGCAAGGCTCGCTAGAGAGTGTCGTGCGCAGGGGTAGCTCAAGGGTGCGCGGGGGTAGGAAGATGTCGGCAGGAGGTTAGCAGGCACGCGCAGGCTCTTGGTAGCGTCTCGGCAGGACTTGGCAAGGGCTGGCGAGGCTAACTCTTCCGGTTCAATGACTTTCGCCAGTTCATGGAGATTTCTGTCGGTGCTGGGGGATTGGCCGCAGGTTCTTGGCTCTTGGGATTGGGGGCTTCAAGGTGTGCGAGAGGTGATTGCTCGGATTTGAGGACTACAAGATTAAGGTTTCAACGTTAGGGCTTCATGATGATTATGTGTTTTAGGGAATCAATATCTGGGAGAGAATTTGTTGTCCTTTCATTGATATAGAGGATTACAAGCATAGAATCAGAGTTGTACATGGAAACATAATAGTACAATGATTGGATATCTACGAATATCTCCGATAATATCCCTAACATAAACCTTCTAACATAAAGGTGGTTGATAACATGGGGATTTATCTAGGTCTCCCAACAATATGGGGAGATCAAAAAGGAAGCTCTTGTCTACATTAAGGACAGGGTCAGTAGAAAGATTGATGGTTGGAAGCATAGTCTGCTCTCTATGGCGAGAAGGGAAATTTTGATTAAATCCGTTGCTACGGCAATTCCGTCCTACCCAATGGCCTGTTTTAAGTTTCCCAAATCCATTTGTAATGAGATCAACTCACTTCTAAGCAACTTTTGGTGGGGTTACAATGATGGAGGAAACAAAATTCACTGGAAAAATTGGGATTCTTTGAGCCTTGCAAAGGATGATAGGGGGATAGGATTCAAGAATTTACAAGATTTCAATGTGGCACTATTAGCAAAACAGTGCTGGAGGTTACTACAGGAACCTAACTCCCTTTGGGATAGGGTTCTCAAAGCAAGGTATTTTCCTGTTGACTTCAAATACGCCACTAAGGGGCATCCTGCTTCGTGGGGTTGGTCCAGTCCCGTGGAAGCAAAAGACGTACATGATCATGATCATGAAGGGATCATATTGGCAAGTTATAAATGGTCTATCTATTGATGTCTAGAAGGAAAATTGGCTTCCACCACCCCACTCTGGCACTATATCCCTTGGAGCTAGAATTCCCCCTGCTATGCCTATGAAAGTTCATTCCTTAATCAATTGGGATTTACGAGTCTGGTCTCTAGATCACATCCTGCATCTACTGCAACCGAGGGTGATTAACTTGATTCTTTCCATTCCTATTGGGGATGGGCATGGTACTGATAGGCTCATCTGGCCCTGGAACAAGAGTGGCATATACTCGGTCAAATCAGGTTACCATTGGTTGCATACCAATCGACTCAGGAACTCTACTTGTACCGACCACTCCTCTCATATTGTGGATAAAAAGACATGGAGTTTGATTTGGAAAATGGAATCTCTACCCAAAATCAAGAGCTTCTTATGGAGAGTACTATCTGGAGCTATACCTACTCTGCTAAACCTATACATAAGAAAATGTTCTCCTTCTCCTCAGTGTCCTATCTGTGGTGACTTTGATGAATCAATTAAACACACTCTTCTTCTATGTTCATGGGTTGAGTTGGTATGGTTCGGATCCTCATTGGGCATAAGAATCAACAAGTAGAGACTCACAACTTTTGACAAGTGGCTAATGGAGTTATATAACCAAAACACATCAACATCTGAAAAAAAAGAGATTGCTTACCTTGATTAGCTTCATTTGCTGGAAGATATGGGTTGCAAGATGCGAGTACTTATATCAGAGGAAACCGCTCTACCCCCAGGCCATTATCTTCAGTGGGATCATTCTAGCTAATGAATTCTGGCAAGTAAATAGGCCGAGTCCACCCATTATAATTCCGTTGACCTTGCCATCTAGCATATGGACCCCTCCTCCTCCTGGGTTTGCAAAAATAAATTGCGATGCCTCATGGTCTGATCCGTCTTCTTCAAGTGGCTATGGAGTTATGATAAGAGACAATCTGGGTAATGGTATTGGTGGCTCTACTAGATCGAGCATCTGTGGGTCGGCAGTAGTGGCTGAAGCAATTGCCATCTTGGACGGGATTAATGCTGCATTGGATCTCAATTTGTCAAAAGTGATGGTAGAATCGGATGCTCAAGAGGTCATTACTGACATCAAATCAAGTAATTTGAGTAGAGGTTGGAGGACTTACGCTTTGATTCAAGAAATTAGAAGGAGGACTCCTACTGGGATTGCTTAGCTCTTCGGTTTTGTTATAGTAATGTTCTGTTTTATCACTCTAGTACATGTTATTGCATGTATCTAGGTAGAGGTGGGTAAAACTTTCTTTTCTAGTTGTATTTTGCCTTTGTTGGGCCTCTGGTAAAGGTGGCAAACGGGCCACTAAGCACGAGCACGGCATGGGCCCGGCACGCTTAAAAGCGGCCCGGCACGGCCCAAGCCCGTTAGTGGCCCGGAACGACCTGAGCACGTTAGAATAACGGGTCGTGCTGGGCCTAAGAATATTGGCTCATTGGCCTGGCACGGCCCGAGCACGACATATTGTGGGTCGGCCCGTTACAAACACAAAATTTCATTTTGTTTTTAAAAATATTAAAAAAATACAATGATGAAATTTGAATATGAGACATTTTTATTTAAAATCTCATGGTAATTCCACCAATGTTTTCTTTTTATATTGTCAAAATAATGAAACAAAACATTATATCCTTGTTTTGACATAAGTATTTTTTCTAAATGTTAAATATATGTTTATTAATAAAGACTAATCTCATAATAATACAACTATAGAATGAAGGAAAGAATAATAGATACTAAATTTTCATTATATTAATAAAGATTAATCTCACAATAATATACTAAAAACAATATATTTTGAGTTTTTTCTTCTTCTTTCTTTCTTATAGTGGAATATAAAAAATTATTAGAAATCTAATCTTAAAAAGCTAAGATTAAGAAAAACGTTGTAGAACTTAATTTATTTTAATTTTCTAAATAGTTAAATAAAATTAATTTTTATTTGTTCAAATTAAGATTTTGAAATCATGCTTTATAGTTGGTAGGCATGAGCACGGCCCGTTATTGACCCGGCATGATATGGCTCGGGCCATAGACCGGGCCGGGCTTAATGTTTAAGTAAATAGGCCGGCACGAGCCCGGTACGATAATAAATTGGCCAGCCTAAGCACTGCACGAAGCACGATTAGGCCCACTTAAAATGGACCGGGCCGGGTCGGTCCGTTTGCCACCTCTAGCCTCTGGGCATTGCCCTCTTTTAATGAAATTATCTGTTTTACAAAAAATATATATATATATTACAACTAGAGCAAGTAACATAGAATTTGGACCAAACACATATTTTCTGAATTTATTTGAAGACTTATTAGAACGTTAATAAGTCAATTTCGCGATTCAATTTGAATTTTGACAGAAGCCGAACCCATCTCTATTGGATATTGGATATGCTCTAAACGAGGTCAAATATATAGCGTCATTTCCATCCTTGCTGGCTCGTGCGATACACCATTACAGGGTCTCCTTGAGAGTTCAAAAATTCAGACCACCTGTTTTTGTTTTGGCGCCAAATATCAAATCCCCAGCGAAAGGGATTTCTCTTTCAGATCTGGTTTCGTAGAATTGGGACATGGGTTCGAAGCGCAAGAGATCCAAGAAGCTCCCAAACCGCGCAGTAGAAGAAACCCCAACTCCGAATCGCCTTCCCCCACTCACCTTCCAAACCCTAATCTCTGCAATTGAAGCACCACAGGTACTCCCATTTCGGTTTCCTTACTGTTATTTCAGTGAAAGATGTATTCTTGGAGGCCAAAATCGAACAAATTAGGGAATTGGTACGAAAATTTGTTCAAGCAACAATTTTGACTTTTGGTTTTGGTTCTTTGTTGACATTTTTGATGTGCATAAATAAATATAGACATGGATAAATGAAAAGTTTTGTGCAGTTAGGAACAAGTGTTTCCTGTTTTTGTAATTTTAATTTGATTGTGTTAACTTTAGGGTCTAAAGGTGCCGATTTTGAAACGGATATACGCACTAGTGGTTCCACTGTCTTTACAGGAACCAATTGATTGGTCTAACGCTGAAGGCAGTTGTAATTATTTTGGCATTGAACTGAAATTGGAAGGTCTGCAATGTCTCATCCATTGTTTGTTCAAAGAGCTAGATAAGCGGCTTAAATTCCTATTCTCTGCTTTATCTGATGCCTCTGCAAATAGAGCTCACAAGCACACTGACTCTGACAAAGATATGGCGGTCGATGTTGATGAACTAACCCTGCTTTTAAGATGCTGTGTATCTTTGAGCATGGTGGACCCAAGTTTAGTAATGGAGAATACCCAATTTCTTCTTTCGGTTCTTGGGAAATTGATTGCTTTGGTTACAAGTGGATGCAGTGAGAAAGAGTCTGTCAGCTTTCGGAAGTCTGTTTCTTGTGAATGCACGTATACTGATGCTGGTGGAACCTATGTTTCCAAAGACTTTGTTGCTTCCTTATGTTTCTTAGAGCCTTCTAATCTGCGGCACCCAGTTCTCTGTGCATTGCTTGAGGTAACATTAAATTCTAACTTTTACTAATGCTTTCAAGTTTATGTTTTCTCTCTGAGGATATGTCACAGCTATGCTTCCAGACATACGGTAGTTTCCTGCATGTACAGTTACAATCGTATACGTATTATGTCTTTGTATGATTATCAGTTTTACAGTTCCCAAGTACAGTTAGTAGTAATAAGGTTCACCATGTTAAATTATATATTAATTAGCTTTTTCACCCCTGTATTCTGTTTGACTAATGTGAAGTTTATCCTTAACTTAAAAGGCCAGAATAGAAAAGAAGTGATTAATGCTTTCAGGACAATTGTCTAATAGAGATGAGTTTGACTTCAAAGGTCCTTTTCCACTGAACTATTTAGTAGATTCAAGATAATTGCGTTGAGGACTATCGTGCGATGGTCGCTTTTCTCTTGATATTCAAAATTGACAGTGCTGTCCCCCTATTTTAATAATAGGTATTGTTTGTCTGGTTAAATAATGCATTGGAGGTGTTTTCTCTAAATTATTCAGCTTCTAATTATCGGCTTCACTATACCTTTACAAGTATGGTGATGTGCTGGTTTTGTTTTTTGATCACTTTGTAACGCTGTTGGTATCATGTTCTCTCCTTTGAATTGTCATTTCAACCAACAATACAACCATTTTTGGGTGTAGATCATGGCCATAATATAGAATATCGCTTCTCTTCCGTTAGTGTAATTGCTGTGGCATATTTCTGGTTACCTCCATCCTAAGTATTTTGTTTACTCCTTAGTTGTAGTTTTTTACATTTGTTCCATGTAACTATTCACAACTGAAATTTTGATGAATTGCCTTTAGATATTTGCAGACGAACTTTTAATGCGGAGACTGTTAAGAAAGTACTTTGTGGCTGTTGATTCTGCTTCTTGCACAAATGAAAGGTTATTTAATAACCTTGTTAAAAGTGATATTGGAAGTGTTCTGGAGGTGATTTCTGTTCACTTTATTTTATCAGTTTATGATGAGCCAGCATCTGAGAACTTTCTCAAAAGACTATACTTGCAATTCAGTAAGAATTTTAGAGGTCCTGAACTGAGCCTGACTGCAGCATTGCCTCTGCTTCTCAACCCTATCATGCTTTCTGCACCAAAAATGTTACAGACTCATTTCATTTTATTAGTTTCTGAAGCAATAGATATAGACACCTCTTTGAAGAATGTTAGACCAGATCTTAGAAATATGGACTGCTACCTAACAGCATTTGAAAGGTCAGTTGTTTTGTACACTAGCCACATGTCTAGTTCACTTATGGATCACCATCCGTTGGGTGTTAGCTGTTCTCATGCCAATTCATGGATGCTAGGGAGTCATCATCCGTCTTTTGAATCTTGTATTCAGCAAGGAACGAGAGAAAAAATTTGTAATCGAGTGACCCATTTAGGTTCCTTGAGGCAGTTAACAAAGTCTGGTATGATGGCTGCTTCTACTGCATACATAAATGAGAACCAACATATTTTCAATGAATCGTGTAAAGATGATATTCTGTCAGTCTTACATAGGATAATACATGGAGCTTCATCTTCAGATGCCAATCATAACGTGTTTTATAGAAAAGGGGATACAAACCCAGAAGACATTTATCTTCTTGCTTCGATATTGAAGTTAATGAGTAGTTCCTTGTTGAAAGTTATTTGGTGCCTGAGAAATGGTGGGAATTCGGGGTATCCGCAAACCTTAAAAGATGCTTCTTCACTCAAGGAATATGATTTTGTGGTGGGTATCATTGGCTGCTTTATTCAATTCAATTTGTCTCTACCTAATCAGAAGTTCTTATCTGACATGATGAAAACCCGCCCGATGATACATAAGACTTCCAAGTGGATCCTTCTGCATTTTTTGGGCTTGCTGTCATTAAGTTTTGCTAGCGGGATTGATTTCTTAGTTAAGGGCTGCATATCAATAATCATGGCAATATTAAACCTATGTGCTTTTGAAGAGGGTGATGTAGTTGCACTGAGGTCATTCTTAGATCCTGGTTCACAATCTGTTTCATCTGAATTGCCTGCTGATAAGGTTACACAGGTGAGCTTTGTTTCTATGCCTTTTTCTTAGTTCAATTCGTGTGTTTTATATTTCACTCTACAAACCTATAAAGAAGAGGATAAAATTGAGAAAGAATGTCTCCTTTGAACAATTGATATTTGAGTAATGACACATGTTGCAGGCTGTGAAGAAACAGAAATCCATCAGAAAAGTTGCATCGAAGTTTCAGGAGACTCAAAATGTTTACTTGAGGTATCAATATTACTGTTACCATGTAGAATAGTCTTCACTGATCATGGTGAAATGTAAATCATATGTTCATCTTTCATTTGTGTTAGTTTGTTCTTCAACTAAAATAGTCTTTGTTGGTGCGTTGGCTATTTTCATGTGCTCCATTTCTTTCTTGAGAGGATTTTTTTTTTCTTTTTTTCTGTCTGGAAACATGTGTATGTAGCTTGACAACTTGCATAGAGTTACTCAGTTACTCGGCAAAATGTGAGAAAATTTTTTTTATAGCAAAGCTTTCAGAGATCTTCCCTTTCTTGTTTGGAGGTAGCTCCAGATAATCTAAAATCTTTGGCAAAAAAAAAAAATAAATAAATAAAAGATAATCAATAATCTGAATCCATTTCACTATTTCACTTAACAAGTTCAAGGCCATAATTTTGTAAATCACTATGTGTGCTTCAGAACGTGAACCCATTTTTTTGGCTTCAAAAAATTCTATGATAGACATGGATCTATGAAAATCTAAGATTTGTTTATTTGAAAGAAAAAAATCAGCTTATTGGCCTACATGGAGAAGAATAAGAGCTTTATTCTCCTCAAAAAGTTGTCCCACATGTTCATCTTGCAATTTGCTTTGTGATTTGGAATTAGGCTAATGCACAATTTAAGCTTTTATATTTAGGCCAGAATTTATAAGTCTTAGGTGAAGGTTATAATGAATGGTGATCTCAGCTTGTATTGCAAAATCAATGGGCCCACAATGTGTACAGTTAGTCGGACTCCACCATGCCCTTGTGTCAATTGTGAAAGGACTCAATTATATGAAAGTTGTGTTGATTGGCCCTTATATGTGTGCTTTCTTTGATTGTTATTTACGCCAAAAGAGTAGGTTGTTATAGAACTATGGAGGTATTTCTGAGTTTGGACTCTAAAATGCATAGTTCTTCTCATTTCAACCAATAGTGGTATAGACTTTTTATGATGTCTCTTTTTTGTTTGATTTGGTTATGTGAGTTTTTCCCTGAACAACAGTGGTGCTTGGTTCTTTTGAAGGTGATGAAATCTTTGAGATAATGTACTTCAGAGCCCAGGACATTATTGTGCGTTATCATTCTGCCGCTAAGACTGAAGCCGTTTTCTGCTTTGGTTATTTTTGCAGCAAACATTCTGCCACACGCCACCATAAGAAAGCACAGAGTGAAGTAGCAAAAACTTCCGAAAATGCATGCTTCATGAGCTGCACAAGAGAGTTTAGTGATATCATGGAGGAGGAAACAGAAGAAACCTGCACTGGGGAGATGTACCTCAATTGCACACTAGCAGGCTCCAAGAAGTCTGACCTTGATGATTTGGCAGACTTCATTGTGTGCAAACCAGGGAAGGAGTACTCTAGCTGGTTGAAAGATCGAGAAAAGTATCGGTCTTGGAAAGTAAAAAAAGAGGCAGTTGTAAGGTGGGAGAAAAGGAAAAGGACTTATCGGAAAGTTAGAAGTAAAAGATCGTAGACAGTCTGTTACATAGCTTGTATTTAGCTAGGTAGACAAATGGTGAAAGACGAGACAAATATACGACAATTCAAGCCAAGTTTTATTTATTATAACTAGCCTTCCTCCACTCATGCACTACATGTGCAACGTAGTTTTTATTTTAGAAAATAAAAAAGAAAAGGTGATGAAAGAAAATGATTATTGCAGAGAGAAGATAGTGGGAAAGAAAATTGAGTTGTGAGAGATTTTTTTTTGTTTATTTTTCTTAATAAAAATAAATTTTGTAACTGTCCTAAGTGCCTTTGTGATTTAATTACTTATCAAAGTTTTTTCATCTTTTAGAGCTATTTTTGTTAAAATTTTGATTATGTCTAACAAGGCTTCTTTTCTCAATAATAGTATAAATGAATGAAAGTAGTGTGACAATGAATAACCAAATATTGTATGTGTTATGCCAATTACCTTTCTACGAGATTAGAACATTTACTCTAAGATTTTATTTTGGTGGATAACCTTTGATCTTTGTTTTAAAACAAATTAAAAAAAGTTAAAAAAAGTTTTTTTGTGTATTTTGACATCCCAATTATGTATTTTCTATGAATATACTTTGTGACATTTCAATTATGCCCTAGCATTTTTAACAAATTTTTTATCTTAGCACTTTAATCATTTTTAAGAACTAGTTTAATTTTTTTTATCTATTTTAGCAACAACATCAAACTCTTAAGTGACTCTTCATTTTAATTTTTAACTTTTAACTATTAGTTTTTAAGAGCGATATAAACTCCATAAGTTTTGTTAATTTAAAACATTCATTTTAAAATTTTTAGTATAACTTTATAAATACAAATCCTTATTCAAAAATAATATTGAAACTACCTTGTGAGTACCCAGTACCAATTAATCTAGTGACATAACTCACGAAAAACCAATTGTAACATTTAATTTGTTTATCTGATATTAAAAAAATAAATAAATAAATAAATAACTTGTGGCTTGAAAAAACATAATCCGTCTTAAAGAGACGCTGGCTAATTCAAAATGGCTTCCAAGATAAATTTGTTAACTGTAACTACCGACCAGATTTAAAATTGCAGAAAGATAAACAACCCAATCTCTTGAAGTAGCAAAAGCTACATGCTGGTTCAATTGAATTATCTATTCGAGGTTCTTATCAAGGATTACAAGCTTACAGAAGAGAAACAACCCATTCTATACAGGAAAACAAGTATATCATTGCAGATCAGTGAACATCAAGGGCGACGCCGCTATACAGTATGCTGAACACTACAGTCAATCTGTCTGGTTGAGATCCAGTTCAGATAATGGCCAACTGTGAATATGAACAGAAGAAGAGAGGTACAGAACAGACTAGCTAGCACCTAATCTAGCCTTCTTACAACTGTTAAGTACCCTGTGCAAATGGAATGCTTCACCTTGATCCCCACTCAAGGACCTTCGCTCCAAACTGCAAGCCGTGAGCTGCCTAAGTAACCTCTCAAGATAAGAATGCAAGAAACTATTTGAATCTTTCAGGTTAGGATTCGTCGACAAGATCATTGCATTGACTGTGTCTGCCACAACTTCACGTTGCGACTCTTCAAGCAGATATCCAACCGAGGACTCCCGTGGGCGTACGTATGCCAGCAGAGCAACACAATCCTACAGAAACATTGTGTTATAATGTTACAAGCTGAAACCTTATTCGATACACAACAAGCTTTAAACTTCGAAATGAAAAACTGAAAGGATCTAAAGTGTGACGCCCACAAAGCACCAGAAGATGTAGCAACTCAAACTGAATAATACTAGCGGACCACGAGTCACCATTGACGAGTTTTCCATTCAACAGTTTTTTCAGCCTAATTGAAATTGATATAGTAAGCAAATACTTGTGAACTCTTGGACCCATGCACACATGAAGTCATATTTCAATCATTGGTATCTCACATTTCATCCAGAGTCAAAAACACTAATAAGCTAAATATTTCACATGTCTAAAGTATGCTCTCTCTTACCTGAACTATTTCCTTAAACACCGGCAAGCCAAAAAACTTTGCCAATTCAATCCTTCCATATTTCACTGCCTCCTCCAATGATCCAACCTACAACAAGAAGTTTAAGTACCTCAAGCTATCTATATATATCTACTGATATTCATGCAGTATGACCAAAGCTTCAAATAACCTTTGTTTATTTTTATTTTATTTTTTCATTATTACAACTAAACAAAAACTTCCATGCCAGTAAACACTTGGGGGATAAACCAGGCAGCAGTTGCTATTTTGCACTGTGCCACTTTGGGTAACACTTGAAAGCAGTAACATCCAGTCAGTTCATTTTCAAAATGATCAGTTATTGGTTTCCCTTTAAGGCTCCAACATTGAATAGTAACAAGTATGCAATACGTTTGTTCATTGTTCCAATTTTATGTAAAATGAATAATCCAAGTCCTTGCCATGACTTCAACACTATTGAAGACAATAGTAAACAAACAGGGGAAAGACGTACCCGAACCAATTCAATAAACTTCTGACAGTGAAGCAGAAAGCAAGTAGCTGATTTATCATCCTGCAGATACCAAAACTGATGTCATGACCTTAATAAAGTACCCATTGATCCCAAGTTGAATAGTGCAAAGGAAAAAGTAAAATCCAAAGCAACGATAAAATAGAATACATATGGCCTGTTGTAAGTTGTAACCATCTTATTTTTGTTCCTTTTTCTCCCATATTTCTCTCTTATCTTGTAGTAAAATGAAAATAAAAAAATAAAAAAATGGACACCAACTGGGCCCTTCATTTATATAGATTGATCCTGATCGGTAACCAATCTTGCATAAGCAGATTATATCACAAAGCAGATTTGAAATTTGTTGCATAAACAAATCTATATAAATTTGTTTCATTTATATAGATTGATCCTGATCGGTAACCAATCTTGCATAAGCAGATTATATCACAAAGCAGATTTGAAATTTGTTGCATAAACATGAAAGCAAAGCAGAAAATAGCAACAGAAAAGCATGTGAACCATAACCAGAATTCATATCACAACCTTCTCCAGACTTTCCCCTCCAAAACAAAGGTTGGTTCAATCCAAAACACCAGATGATAAAGAATATCTCAATTTTTCAGTAGCTTACTAATTGAAAATTGTAATGTACCAAGTAGCTCAGTGGTAGAGCGGTCGGCTGTTACTTGACTGGTTGTAGGTTCAAATCCTACTTGGGGAGAACTTCTAGTTATCGCTTTTATGACCAAGTTCTACATAGTTTATAAGCCTAGTGTGTGATCAGCTAAAGTGAAGGAAATTTTTTTGTAGAAGGTAAACATTTTCCTAGAACGGTAACCAGTACAAGACATTCCTTTCTTCTGATCTCCAGGGGAGGGGGTATTCGAACTGGGGACCTGAGCCAACCAACATTGTGGACAAAAACACCAAGAGAAAAAAATAGCTGGTTGTAGCAGCCTAGGCTTATTAAGCGACTGACTAAGTAGATGAAGGGGCTACAGAAAAGATAATTGGAAACTTGAAGCACATATGGCCAGGACATAGATCCCCAGCCGAATTGGTGGCATCCTCACCTTTAAAGAAGAAATCCCCAACTATACCTTTCTCCCCCAAATTTCATTATTTGTTTTTCAAGAAAAGAAGAAAAAAAATCTTCTAGAAACACAAAGGATAACATAAAGACAAGCTCGAATACTTAAAATTGGCTCCTTTGATGTGCCCAGTTATTTCGTATTATGCATAACTAGTTGTGATAAGGATGTCACTCTTAACATACTTAACAGGGGATAAAAGGAATAATGATGTTTATAACATAGGGGATGGACATATAAAGGGCGCTTAGAAAGGAATTTAGGCTTTGCAATAAAAATGAAGACTGCTAGGAAGCATTTGAGCTGTCTCTTCACACACACTAAACAGAAGTTACAGCATGATCCCAAAATTCTTGTTTAAAAGAATATAATTAGAAAGATATAACTAAAAAGAAAACAAGGAAAAAAAAAACCCACAATCATTTTGAAACCTGAGACAGTCTACCTGAACAATTTGGGGATACCATTCACGGAGTTTAACGAGTGCAGAGTCTATCTCTCCATTCCTGACAAGCTTCATTATAAAAGAAAATTGGTCAGCCAGCAGCAGAGATTTGTTAGAAAATCATAGGGCTAATATACTTCAAATGAAAACAAAAAATCTAAACCGCCTCAGGTCCTGACCATTTCTCAATATGCTTTAATGCATCTAGTGATGCAGCATCTTCAAGGACTGAACTTTTGTAAGCACCAAACAGAACATACTGGAGAGTGTAGGACAAAAGGCATCTCTACCAATTCATAAATTTGTCCTCTGTATCATGATTTCCATGATTATATAGTTGTAGCAAATACTTAATTATCTACACTAATAACTGCTACAGATTGTTTTTGTCAGCCTGTAGTAACAACAAAACAGAACTCCATACCACAGGATCATTACCTTATTCCTATAATGGAATATAGAGACTTGTATACCATGAGCCACGGGAAATTTCTCATGTTATAACTCAATATAGATGAAATCAAAATGTAAAAACTCAAGCCAGACATTTGAAATTTTCATGCGAATACAGAGAAGCTTGAACAAAGCTTGGTAAGAGAATGAAAAGAAAGCAGGTTACTAGTCAACAACTGCACGATAGACAAGATTGTCAGTGAAGTATCAATACCTGTCTAAGAGTGTTTCTTTGATTTAGTGCATACAAAATATCCTGCTCATCAAAGCCATTTTCTTGAGCTATATATACAGGGGGAACAGTACTTTTACTAGCCATGTCAAATGAATTGAGCGTATCTTCATAGCCATAATGTAGCAAGTAGGAGCGCACAATTCTGGTTAACAAAGTATAAATCAATTAAAGAATTGAAGCATAAAAGTATTGAGATAAACAAGATTCACAAATAAATTAAAATTATGAATTTTCAACTCCAAGGTAAACTTCTACATTGATACGTGGCTATATATGTAAAGAATACAAGCCAATGTACTAGCATCCATCAGAATAGATTTCAACCCAAAAACTGACCATCTGCGGTTCCTATTACGTGCAGTTCAAAAATGGCCATGGCACCAAGGGATTCTTGGGAAACCCCACAAAAGATGTGGGTCATTAACTAAAGCGGTGCCCAAAAAATCTATGGAGTCTCAGTAAAACTAGAAATGAACTTAAAGCTGTACAATGACCCACGAGGCGGAGTTCAAGGGGTCCAGATACAAAACTAGGGAGGGCAGAGATTCAGATGCAACCAAACTTAACAAGATATGTTTCAGGTCAACAAAAATGATCAAAATCAAACAATAGAAGGGTGATAGAATTTGAGATTTAGGACATTACTCTCAACAAGTCCCGTCACATCGCCACTTACATCAACAGATTATATTCAGTGCCATTGGGCCTAACTTCACAGGTAGCCTACTCAGCTAACATGAAAGAATTTGAGCATTCAACTCAAAACCAATTGGCACGGGCAGGAGAGGCCCATACATCGTAAGCTCTCAACAAGGTCTTGCATTTCTGATGTGAGACTCTACTCTCAAGGGGAGCCCTTACTGGGTTTTTCTTCTATTTAATCTCAAGAAACTGACCTCAATTTTTTAATCTTGGAAATCATCAAAGGGTGGGAATTATGAAAAGAGCGCTATGACACCTCCAACCACGAACTGTCACAACCCAATGCACAAACAACTAATTTCAAAGTGTTGAATGCCAACACTATGAATCTGATGCAGCATTACAGCCGAATTCAATTTTTTTTTGGTCCAAAGAGAAGTCTCTAGAAGCACAGGAATGAGCCCCCACCTATTGGCCCATCTCTAAAACTTTTTGGTCCAAAGAGTAAATCTCCATGGTAGAATAAGAGCCCAAGTCAAAAAAAGATAATAACTAAACAAGAAAGGAGTCATTCCAAGACTTGATTTTTAGTATTATAGAAAGTATTTATTTGAGCCTAGTGCTATTGAGTCCGGTTAAGTCTTAGGCTACATACAATGTCTTTCACTACTCCAAGGGTCTCATGTTATTTAATGAGTTTTTAGCAAGTCCTGGTATTATATGAGTCTTAAGAGAGATGAATGTGGAGCCTATAAAAGCTACTTTTGTAAGCTAAATCAGATAGAAATGTAAAATACTTTGATAAACTTGTAGCTATAAGAAAGCTAAAAGCTTTAAATTACTAGGAGAGAATAACTTCATGTCCACTTACCCATGACTAACATTAGTTGGCAACGAAATCTTTTCAATCATCATTTGCTGCTTCATCCTCTCTTGTGCTTCAAATTCCTAATCAGATGTTATGAAATGAGTTTGGATATGACATTTAGCAAATGTAACTACATGAAAAGCATAATACATTACAAAAATGAATGACAGGAAACAACAATCAATGCAGAGTCTACATATTACTTCTGTTTAGGCAAAAAAATATTGTTGACCCTGTACTGACACAAACAATTAAGTTTAAAATAAAATCTCCCAAAATGGGATGCACAATTAAAGAGAAAATGAAGTTTACAGCCAATTTCCATTGGTACAACCTTCAGGCTCTTATTTATCTCAGTCACAGAACTGGCTTTTGAAAATCCTAAACCCATTCCATGGAATGAATACTTTAGGGGTATGCGTAGTGCAGCAATTTACTAAGGGTTTAGAAATGTAGGAAATTCATATCAACAAACTGTTCTCTTTCTTATTCCACTTGTTTGCTTTGTCCATGAATAGGACTCAAAAGTTGCTTTATTTACTTGTAGATCGGGACAAAAGTGGCATGTACATTTTTGAAGACGGTTGATTGAGAGTTGAACAAAAGCATCGGTCTTTGAGTGTTGAAACCTCTGGGAAAGACAACCCATGCTTATTGTTCATTCCAAACCTGAGAAATAGAGCCTTTCCTAGCACCCTATCCCATAAAGAATAACAGTATCATAGACTACGATGACAGCTAGCGCACGCAGATAAGCAAAAGATCTTTTCACAAAAAACCAAAAAAACAAAAAAAACAAAAACAAAAGACATTGTAACAGCAACAGCAACAATACCAGTGATCATCATTACTCTAAATGTTACACATAATTGAATAGAGATGCAAGTACATAACCCGTGGATGGGATCACAATGTGAACAAAGAGACAACACAGAATAAATGTATCATGGTTACTAAAATAAAAGAAAAAGAAGGATTGGTATATCTTGCCTTAAGATCAAAAGCAAAAGGTTGTTGCCCAAAGTTGACTTGCACCCTGCAAGATAAAAATCAAACACATGGCTGATAGCATGAAACCAAAAATTTTATTATCTAAAGCTGAGAGTTAAAACCACAAACAATAGCCCAGTCAAAATAGATGAACAGCAGCTTAATATCAAGGAAGATATCACATACTCCTCATTTTGGCTGTGTACAGCAATGGTAGGATATAAGGGACCCTTCATGTCCTTGGGCACAGTTCCCACTACAGTTCCATTTTTACTGAGACAAATATGAAGAGCAAAGCATGTAAGAATTAAGTGAATTTTCATGCATCAAAAATCAAGAGGTCCCAACATGCACCAATTCAATTCTTAAGAACAAATACACGAAACAGAGTAGAGACTACAGTCTTACGTGAAAAAGAACTCCTGTGATGCATAATTGATGCCACCTCCAACTCTATCATCAGATGTGAAGGTTGGTCCAAAAGCCTCACCCTTTCCTTGTCCACGGTACAGAAATCCATCATCCCCATGATAGCCACAACTATTTACCTCCCATCTGCCCCACAAAATAAAAGAACTCAAAAGAGTCGCCCAGATAGCAAAATAAAATACTCGAACTTGCACTCAAACATAACAGGTTTCAAATCTGACGAACAATACTCATCTTAGCTTTCTCCCTACTACAATACTTACTACAAACAGTACAGTTCAGAAAATGAAATTCCAAAACTGATCAGTTAATTTGGCTACTAAACCCTACTCACATTAACCCTCCCACTACTTAACATGATCAAAAGTAACCAAAACTGATAGTTGCCAAGCTAACAAGGTGAATACTCCACAGTAAAACACAAATTTCAACTTCCAATTTCTATTCCTATTCGGCTATTCAAGAACAAAAGTAACAAGTGGTTAACAATTTATGAGAGCAGAGGCTCTAACCCGGGCTGCCTCCGCATCTTAAAATTCTCAGTAGTGAATCCAATGGAAATCTGGCCCTTGGCGCCGGCGTCCTTGACGTAAATCTCGAAGTAGTAGACCAGGCGCTTGACCGGAGCGGGCTTGTTGGCCTGAACGACGCCGACGTCGTGACCGTGAAGGTTGATGTTGGTGTACCTGGCGGAGAGCTTATCGGGGGAGACGACGAGGAAGCCGCCGGAGCTGTTGAGGGTGTTGAGCTCGGTGGGGGAGTCCTCGTCCTCGTCCATGGCGGTGGGGCTGGGAACGGAGCCGAGGCGCGATTGGTCGAGGAACCACAGGCCGAGATCTCGGTGGGTGGTGGTATCGGCGGTGGTGGAGGTGTTGTTGGTGGTGCTGGTGCTCATTGCTTGGAAATCTGAAAACCCTAGAATTCAATGATCATTTGGTGTTGGAATGAGAGAGAGAGAGAGAGAGAGAGAGAGAAATGAAGTTGTTTTCGCTATTGCACACAGAAGGAAAGAATCAATTAATAAAATTTTATCGTTGTGTTCGATTTATATTTCATCAAAATGTTTCCCTTTTTTTTAATCAAAATTTCTTCATTTTCTATGAAAAAAAAAAAAAAAACACTTGTGTGAAAATTAAAAATATAAAAAATTGTTTGTTTTCTTTGGCAAATGGGGAACTTTGGGTGGAATGTTGGATTTGATATGTGACGTTATTTTTCTACATGGTAGATAAAATTTAGTTTAAAAGTATGTGATCTTATTTCTCTTTACAATAGTAGATGTTGGAATTGGGGAATTGTTGGTTAAATAATCAAAATTGTGTTCAGTATACCATTTGGTCTAGTGACATTAATTTTTTCTTTGTAAGTGGAAAGTTGTAAGTTCAATTCACGAAAAACTAGTTGTTGTATATTAAGTTGTTGATGTAATAAAAAAATCATCAAAATTGAAGTTTTAAACCGCAAGCAACTGCTCCAATCCATCCAATTTCTACATATCCACAAGGAAAAGAACATGGTAGCAAATGTTCTAGCTAAAGCCAGCACTACCAAAATACCAATACCCATGGTATTTGCATCCTCAGGAGGACTCCTATGATTGTTTCTGAAATTCTCTTAAATGATATTGTTGGTGTCACTTATCCTAGGAAAATTTCTAGAGACTTAGACTGGTTCTCTCTTTTTGTATTTGTTTGGGCCTTTGGTCCCTTTTGTACAAAAAAGAAAAATTGAAGTGCATGTCTAACACTCTAACTAGAAAATTGGAACATATAATGTGTGAGGTTATTTCTCTCCAGAATGGTGGATAAGATTTTAAATTCAAATCCTCAATCCATAAGATAAAGAAAAACAGCCGAAATCCAAAAAGGAATTTTGAAAACTTCCTCATCGATCCATGAGTAACTTGGGCAGCTTTTTAAAGATATTTTCTCATTGTTTCGAACTTTGTCAACATGTTGATTGGGGAAGTTTCTTTTATGGCATGGCTCGAGTGTGGCCTGCATAAGTTTCCATCGAAGCCTTTTGCTTTCGACCAAAGTGATTTTGCATGGCTTTGGGGAAGACTTTATCAACGAGGTTGGATTCTAATTTGGTTTTCGTATATGTGATGGTTGTCGAGCAAGGCCAGCCCTGAGTTTTCAGGGGCTCTAGGCCGAAAAAAAAAATGGGGCTCCCCACCTTCAAATATATTCACAATTTTTTTTCCCTCTTTAAAATTAAGTAAGTTACTAAGCTTACATCTTTTTAATAGGCTTACAAACCACCACCTTTCAAAGATATGAACCATCAGGAGACCTTTTATTGAGGACCACTAAAATGAAGATTGGAATGAGGGTATTCTAATCAATAGTTTGGGAGATCAGTTTTAGATTACTTTATCGCAAATCAAATGTTAAATATTTATGTATACATGAGTATATCACTTCTAAAAATTTTCTTCTAAATTGATAATCGTTAAGGCACCGAACTAAATTAAATCAATGGACAAACTAAATATGTCAAACCTAAACCGTTCATGTTCATAAACGATAAGTTACGATTATGAATGTCTTAATGATTTTCAATTTGGTTTTAAAATTGCGAAAATAATTCACACATAAATATCTAAGCATCTAACGGTTGATTCGCGAAAATGTAATCGAAAAGTGGGTCTCACAAGAAAGTCATCATGAAATCCTTATTTTAGCTGTCCTCATTAGAAGCTCTCCCATGAACCTTCAGCCAACTATATGCTACAGTTTTCTTTTTTAGCATTAGTTTACTTAGAGCAGTTTTAACAAATTTCCTACAGGTCCGGACCTAAAATTTTAAACGCCTGAGGCGAATTACAAGTATAGGTCCCATATGTTATAGTAGAGGGAGTGACAAAGAGTACATAATCCACCTGCTAGCAACCACTTCCCCTGCAACAGCCTCTTGGGTGCTCGACGTCACATCTCATGGCTCCTCAGTGCCACACCAGTCACCGAGGAAGAAGAAGATGGAGGGTAAGAGTTTTTTTTTCTCCCCTCCTTTGTTCTTGAAATTAGGGGTAAAGCGACGACTTAAAATTTTACAAAAATCCCCCTTGGCATGTCTCTCTACTGCTAGGCACCCTGCTAGGTCTACTATTTAATTTTTTTGTTCTCTCTTTTGTTCCAGGCCTTTTTCTGGCCAACAGAACTGTGAGTGGTTCAACAATTTCCCTCGACAAGTGTATTTGTATTTTGATATCTATGGTGATTCTTGTTTGTGATTTTAGTTTTATTTAGAAAAAAAGTATATATCCGATAACCCAAAAGATATCATCATTCTTCCTATAAAAAGAAATAGGACAAGATAGAGCCAGAATTGCAAAAAGTAACTAAAACAAGTGATCACCATTGCTCAAATCAGTATCCTCAATATATTTCAATTAATGGCAGAGGTCTGAAACCCTATTACAGATTACGATAGAGATGTATGGATATAGATCTAATGTCTGTGAGAGCTAACCAGTGGTGATATCTTGATCAAAAAGGATTTGTCAAAGGCTCAAGGTGAAGACAAACGAAAATTTGAGAGCTTTCATAAGATCATTGTCTTTGTAGCATTCCTGTTAGGAACAAACAGTTAAAGCCTAGTCCGAGCCACATATGCTCCAAATGAGGAATTTTGCAGAACTTCCAATTGCAAACGCCTGATCCAAACTGCTTATATTCACAGCTTCCCAGGCATTGGAGAAGAAGATGGACCCAACCAATGAAGCTCATTGATCCCACTGTGCTAAGGCCCACTTCATCCATGTAGACAAGCAATACTTGGAAAGATATTCGGGTAAATCCGCCTTCAAAAACAAAAATTATCAGAATTTTTTTTTTCTTTGAAGAGAAATAGAAAGAGTTGTTACAAAATTAAGAAAGATGTAACAAGTTCCTTATACTACATTAGAAACAACTATTGAAGTAAAAGGATGACCAAAAAGCTAGCATGTTAGAGAAAACTTGATGGTTAAAATTTCTTTCCCTTCACTATGAGCCTTTTTTGTAGGAAACAGAACTTCACTATAAGTGGGAAACAATGTACAGAACGACAGTGAATAAGAAATCCACAAAATTAATAGTTGAAGTATGCAAATAAAATGAACTATTGCAGAAAATTTATGAACAAAGCATTTTATCAATAAGCTGTGTGAATGATGCAAAGGTTCAACCAAAACCATAAGTAAGACAAAATCACTGCCCTACAATATGAAATCAAGAATCAAGAAAATTCAACCATTTGATAAACAAACTGATATACCCTTTAGCACATTGTGCAATATGAGTCCTTTACACATATTCAAGTATATTTATCTGCCCCAGGACTATGGTAAGCTTTTTCCTGTGTTACGGGACAAAAAGCTTGCACTGTGATTATTCTACGGACATTGATCATGTAAAAGAGGAAAACACCAATCACAGCAGAAGAGTTCAAATAAGTGCAGCGAAAAAAACCTAATTGCTCTGAAATGTAAAGAGGCCAAATATTCAATACAGAAGATATATTATGAGTCTCCAATAAAGTTCAGACCAAAGAAAAAAAAAAAGTGAGATACTTACACTGTTCCATGATGCAGAATACCCATCAAGTGAGAGCAACCAACTTCCCACACTAGAATGCAAATCCAGCCTATTATTTGTAGTATCGGAATCCAGCAACTCATTGTCATCATGATCAAAGTCCCTTCTTCTTTTCCTTCTACTACTAGTCTTTTTCCTTCGCTTAACTTTTTTGGACCCTCTATAATCCAAATCAGAACCACCTTCTCCAGCAACTTCATTATCATGAAGAAATGAATATTTATCATACTTTCGAAAACTTATTTCATTATCAACAAATAATGATTCCCAAGACTGAGGAGTCTGGCATTTTTCTGATAAACTAAAAAAGAGGACCCATGACTGAAGCCCCATCAATTTAAATGCTTCTATAGTCTTCAGTTTAGAGCCCCCTTTAATTATTGGTGCCATGCTATTTTCATTGCCGGGGATTGCACAAATCTCGGACACAATATCTTGTAGTTTTGCTTGATCCTCAGGCGCTCCTTCATCTCGTAAGAGTCGTAGAAGCTGGCGGCCATAGTTAAAAACTGCATTTAACAGTAATATCTGATCAAAGCACCCACAATCACTGCACCTGGATACTACAACTTCAAACAAATAAGAGGAGTCCATAGGATCTTTGCATTCTACTTTAGGCTTGACATGTTTATGAAGCATTTTAAGAAAATCACATAAGTCTGACTCCTCAAGAGTAATAAGAAGATGTTTACACAGGGAAGAAAAGTGCTCCTCCTCCAGGAACTCATTCGTAACTTCCCATACATCTCTGGCATCTTCTTTGTACATCAAATCCAGAAAATATAGAACAAAAAAGTTTCTATCAATGATCAAAATTTCTCCACCTTTAAGTGACTCAGAAAACTCATTGGATGACCAAAATTCAGGCACATTTTCAAGGAAATTCTCTACGGTTTGCTGGACGTCCAAATCAAGAAAGTAATGGGGTTTTGTAGCAACTACCGCCGGTGACTGCCCATGTTTTCCCTTCCACTCAAGCTCCTCCCAACAATTATCTCGATTAACAAAAGCAAATTGGGATAACGCATTAGCACCTTGTCCCTGCCTCAATCCAGAACCAGTTTTGGAAAACCACTGAGATATTCGTGTTGGGTTTCCTGGGGTTTTGAACAATTATGTCATATCATGATCAGAAATCCAAAAACTCCTTGTTGGAACCATACTACATATTTACATGCCCACTAGTATGCACACAATGATAAACATCCATCATAAGGGAACTAAAAGCCTATGGAAACAAAAACAATATGAGCAAGAAAAACTAGCCTGAAAACAATGAAATTCATAGTTAATGAACAAAATTCCATAATGGGAATATTAATTGAATGTGTCAAATGTAAAAGTACTTACCTTGAAAAAATTTCCTAAGTGCATAACTTCTCTTGGATATGACAGACCCTGCCTTTTGGGGCCTATTATCAAATATCATGTGCAGGAGCTGAGTTGCTAAGCGCTTCTTCAGCGGCTTAGATCTCAATAAGTCGATAAATAACTCACGTTGATGATGATGAGTGATAGAACTTATGCCAGCTATAGTGTTGCAAAGCCATAGTCTAGCCTCTGATCGGCCTCCGGAAGCCATCAACGACCAAATAACAGATTCCAATTTGTTCAAAAGAGACACTCTCATCTCAGCAGACTCATCTTCTTTCCAATTGGGCTCCGACAGAAACAGATCAAGCATTATATACTATCAATCCTTATCTCCAACTAGTTATTTCAGAAAAACCAAGTCCTGCACAAAACCACTGGCATAGTTAACACACGAGGGACAAAATACCAGAATAGAGAACTGAAACTTAGATAACAAGTATTATAATTCTGTAAGCTCAATCGAGACTAGACGAAAATTCATTGTCAAGGAAGTTAAATGCGTGGCCTTCACACAAGTACGTGTTACTTGCTGCTACTGGAAGGTAGCTTCTGCAAGCGTTGAACAGCAATGGTGCTAAAGTTTGCAGAGAACGAGGTGTCCTCTGCTAAAACAACGCTTCCTTTTGGCAACAAATGAGTGAAGACCCACGAAAGAAATACAACAGGAACCTAAATGCAGCAGTAACCAAACAAAATTATATGAGTTTGAGATTAATATCAAATCATTATCTACATGAAACCACAGGATTACAGAATACAGCTTAATTTTAGATTTCTTTTATTCTCTATATAATTTCCTTCAAATTTTGTTGCCCATAATACGAAAGGGTACAAAAATCAAAAACTCGAACTGATGAAGACTAAAAATAAAAGACACAGAGATTGGTTCTATAAAACAAACAGAAACAAGGAGATTCTAAAATCTTGATCGGGAAAGAAGAGGAACTTACTTCTCAGATCAAAACGCAAGCCAAGTAGTATTAGCGACCAACTTTGAGCAGAGCGAGAAATAGTAAGAGAAGATTTGCTTCGCCTGCAACTCCAAGCCTGAATCTGGGTATGGTACGCTCTGGGTTCTGGGGGTCTCTATTCCAGGTTATATTTACGAGTTAAACGCAATAGGCCAATGTTAATCTTCTTCTTTCTTTGTTTTTTTTTTACCGTCCATTAAGATAAGAGATTGCAGATGATATCATAATTTTATTTCACAAGTAAGTTCAATTTCATTTTAATACAGAATTTTTATCACTATTAGAGTTAAAATTTTCTAAAATCATAGTCTAGTCTTTGGATCGGGATAACGATGCCTCTGTTTGATTGGATGCATCATTGGGTCGGGATAATGATGTCACTGTTTGATTGGATCGGGATTGATTTGCAATTTCAATACTCCCCCTCAAAATAAGGACTTGTACATAAATTTATAAAAATTGATCAACTTCAAATCTCAATCTATTTTCCGTCATTTTTCTATTAAAATTAAAGGTATATACGACCTTTTACTCAATTTTTAGTTAAAAATGACAAATATTATTCTCTAACTCTTTCTCTCTCCCTCTCTCTCTCTTTTTTTGTTCTCCTTCTTCCTCTTTCTAGCTTCTGCAATCTGCATATTGCATGTAGTCATATACTGTTGGAAAATTTAATATTAGATATTTTATTTTTCATAATTTGTGGATAAATAATTTAGTGAAAATGTTTGAAGTTATATATTTGTAAAGACTTTGCAATGAGAAGTCATGACTATTCACAAAAGATAACTTTTAGTGAAAAGTTTGTGAACAGTCATCTCTCCTTGAAAAGTCACCTTACATCTATAAAACACTTGCTACACCATATTCTGAAAATCACTTCTTGAATTCATCTTTCCTCCTCTCCTTTATATATGAGTCTTTCCTAATGTCTTGAAAACCAATTGAGTTTTTCAAGAAAGAGTTCATACACAATCTAGGTTTGTTGTTCTTGAGGTTTGGAGTGCTACTACCACAAGAAAAAGATCGTTGTTGTATCCTGGTAGACGTTTGCCACTGAAACCTTTAAGCACCGATGAGAAGGCAATTTCGTCTTAAGGACATAGAACCACGTTCTAGACTCAACTCAACTATATTGTTTAAGGTTTTTCTAACTTTTATTCTTTTTGCATTGTTTAGATTTATGCATTCTATTTGGTATATTATCTTCATAAATGATTTCTTGATTTTTCTATTAATATAACAATTAGACCATATATATATATATATATATATATATATTTTACAAACAATCTTAGATGAAAACTTTGGTCATTTGCTATATATGTATCTTCAATATTTGTATGCGTCTATTGTAGTAATATAACCTTATAACGGATGCATTTCAAAAGGTAATACCTCGTATACACCTGGACGTTTATAGCTGTGATTTCTTAATCTGTTTATGCATGTTGGCCAATTATGTTGATGTCTCTTGGGTATCTGCATATTTTTGAGAATCGAAACCTTTATCAAGGGCGGAGCCACATAAGGGCACGGTGGGTCCGTGCCCCAATGAGATTTTGAAAGATATGTATATTATCTGGTTTCATAATAACATAAAGTGTTGTTATGCAATAGTGGTAGGAGACATATTAGCCTGTTAGGCTGGTCCCTGGTTTGAATGTTAGTAGCAGCAATATGCTAATTTTTTTTTCTTTTTTCTTTTTAACGTTAACACCTTTTTTGCAATGTGCTAATATTTTTTTTTAATTTCTTTCTTTTTCTAACATATTATTTCTTCTCAGCAAAAAAAAACATTAATAGTATTCTTCCATAAAGTTCAAAGATAAATTATATTTCCATTATGAAAAATTGTCTAAAATCTAAAAGCTATAAATTTGATTAATAAAATATGTAATTTAAAAAAAATATTAATCTTTTTAGCAAAAAAATAATAATAATCTTTCGATAACTTATTCTAATTTTATTTTAATTTTGATATATTTTGAGTCTCAATTTTTTTTTTTTTAAAGTTTTGAGTGCCCCAGTTGCGATCTATTTCTGGCTTCGCCACTGCCTTTATATAATTCATGTTTTGTTCTTTTGTTGTTGTTTGAACCCAAAAGTATTTTTGGCAAGTCCCTTGAGGGGGTTTAGCATAGCGGGCCGATACCTGCTGCCCAAAATTAAGCCTACTTGGGTTTGGGTCATGGCTTCACCCATTCTGAGTTCCATAAGGAAACCGAGCCCCTATTGGAATCAAGTAGCAGAGATTGAATAGGAAACTTCAATCAATAATCCTTTTATGTCAAGGAGCAGTCGGAACCCTAAGGTATAAATACCAGGTTTCAAGGATGAAAAAACACACACAACTCTCCAATCAATCTCTCAGATTATCAAAGCCTCTCCGGAGCAAACCTACATTCAACCTAGTTGAAAACCAGCGAAGCAAGGGTAATGCCCTAGCAACCCAGCTAAGCTAAAGTCACGCTTTAGCAAACTCGTGCTTTCTCCTACTTCCCGGTGATTGCTCCGCTCAACCTACAACGTTGAGTATCGACTCGGTGACGCAAGAGATCACAACACAAGCCCTTATCCGTAAGGCAAGAAGTCCTTTTCCGAAAGGTAGAGAAAAGAACCCGATGACGAAGTTGGTGCTCTCCTCGTCCACAACGTTTGAGAAGAAGTCAGGTCAAGGAACTCCCCGACGATTGCACCCCACAGTACTGGCAGCCTGCGCATTCAAAAAGAGACTGTTTGCTAGCCGGACCAGTTTTGCAGCCAAACATTTTGGCATGCCTAGTGGGACCTGCATAGCGTTTCTTCGAGATTGCCACCATTGGGAAATCAAGCGGAAATCCTTACCAAAAGGTTTACGTTAACTGCCCGAAACACAAGACCTCTAGTTACATGCCGCACTCTCGTGCAGACTGTCGTGGTCTTTCTGACGAACAAATAATCCTAAGATTTTCTCTCAGCTCACCATCAGTTGACATGTCAACTGAACAAGGAGAAGATCACCATCCCAGCTCTGAGGGTAACAATATTCCTGCCATCCAGCCCAATGACGCTGGCAATGTGTCCGACATCACTCAAGTGGTGGGAGATGAAGCAATAATAGATACCTATATGCCTATTCTTGTCCTAGAGAATGCGAGTGTAGAAGAGCGACTTGCTATCTTTCAACAGAATACTACCTCGTACTATGAGAGGACAAAAAGAGTTCTGGCGGCAGAGCAAAAGAAGATGGATGAGCTTTGGAAATCAGTCCGATATCTCGAACATGGGGCGCGGCAGACACGGGAGCAACTGGCAGACATGACCCAGTAAAACCAGGAAAACCACAAGGAGCTCTTGACTATGATAAACGCCCAAGCCGCTCAGAGCAAACACATCTCTATGGATGTCATGGCTATTCTCAACGAAGGGTCCAATCTCGCGACCCAAGTTGCCATGTAGAAAACCGAATTGGAACATGCTAGGTTTTGAAGAAAACATTGGGATATCCCAATGCCATCCTTGGTTCTCTTGGTCAACCTTCTGGAGCCGGCAAGTATGTGCCACCAAATGCTCGCGAGAAGGCTAGCAGCAGCACTACAACACCCTCTACAGCCGCCACCGCCGCGTCTACCAAAACCAAAGAAAAAGAATTGGTGATTGGCGGCAAAGACAAAGCGACACCACCAACTGCGCAAAAGAGCAAAACTCTGAGAATTGGTGAAGGTTCCCTTGCTAATCATGTCGTGTTCACTCAATACGATAGTGATGGAGCAGAGTATGTGTACCAGAAGCTCCCAGGGAATTACTATGGGATTGATTAGATGGGTACTATGATCAAGATAACTTCTTTAGCCAAAGATGTGTCCCACCAGCAATTACTCTTCAACAGCCCAGTATTCCCTGGACCATTCGCCTTGGAGAAGGAATAGTGACTGCTAGTCAAGCTGTACCTGATATGTAAACTGCCCGCCAGACTATGGCAATTCCTCCTCCTCCTGGCCCAGATTATGTGAGACGTGAAGAGGTGGAGGAGATGATCAGGTTGGCTAACCCTAGGGCCCACCTCGATGAAGTATATAAGGGGCCCTTCCCGCCACATATCATGCTTGCACCTTTCCCTATAGGTTATAAAAATATCATATTTTCTACCTTTTCAAGGGAAGATACCGAGAATGTAGCAACCCATCTGGCTAGGTTCAAGGTGCAATGCAGCCAGTATCAGAACGATGATAGCCTTAAGTGCAAAATCTTTGGCACTTCTCTGTTTGGAGCTGCTTTTACATGGTTTTCCAAGCTTTGACCAAGGTCTGTTGCAAATTGGCAGGCAATGGAAAAACTCTTCAGAGAAACCTTTGGAGCTATAGAGCTTGAGGTTGATTTGACTTCCCTTACCCAGATGGCCCAACAACCTACTGAATCTGCTATTGCTTAACTCTAAAGGTTCCAGATTCAAAAGGCAAAGTTGAACATGGTTCTACCAGAAAGAGAATTAGTTAAGTTGGCAATTAAGGGCTTGGAGCCACTCCAGCAAAAGAAACAACATGGCAACATGATCTGGTCAATGGGAGAGCTCATCATGGAGGTGGGTAGCTTTGAGCACCTCCTCAGAGAGACGAATGCTAGGAAGAATGCATCCAAAGGAACTTATGTGCCTGGGAAACACCGGACAGTGGCTGCTATAAACTATCAGCCAGCCACATATGACCCTCACGATCAGGGCTAGGAGGCTTTCCCAGATGAAGATGAAGATGAGGAGAATGAGGTCTCTACCTTCGAGCTAACCGGAAGGAAAAACCCCGCCTTGAAACAGTTGAAGTTGACTAAAGAGCCAATCAAGCTAAAGTTTGTAGCCTTTACCAAACTTGAGTTGGCGACATATACATACGATGCCAACAAGGCGCATGAGATCTTAGATGAGATGATAGCCATGAAGATGGTGAAGACAGACGTTAGACCATTCCCTCGACCAGATCAGCTGAAAGGAAAAAAGTACTGCAAATTTCACAACTTGTGGAATCACAACAGCTAACTGTGTGAAGTTAAAGGATCAGATCTAGGTATGGCTCAATAATGGTAGTTTGTAGGTGGAGACTCCAGCAACCGCAGCGGCGTTAGTGGATTAAACCATTTTCCTGACACTGGGGTGAACATGGTGGATGTGACCTGGAATAGGAAAGCTCAGAGAAAGCCAACTCTAGATTTGACCACCACTGGTCAAAAGAGAGATGATAAGGAAAAAGGGAAGAGGTTGCAGCTTAGAAGAAAGCAAAGCCTATCGGCGAGGCCTCCCCAGTGGTCCTGTGCTCGCGGTGCAAAGAGGAGTGCCGCATCCAAGTGTCACATGAAAAGGTCGAGCAGACATTTTGTTTTGGCTCGTTCTCACCAATCAAGTGGGCTTCGCCTTGGCAAAATTTTCATCCTTCCAGTCCCAAAACCAAGGACATGACAGAATTACCACTGTTCAGTAAGTTGAGAGCTGCTGCAGACAAAAACAAACAAGATGAGAAGAGCAAAGGCGAGCGTAAAGACATTCTGACCAAACCATACATACTGCCTTCTTCAACATCTTTTATCAAGGAGGGCAAGTGGTATACTAGAGAGAAGGGGAAGGCTATAGAAATCAGCCCTTTGAAGAAAAGGAAGCTACAGCGCAGGTTTGGGGAAGCCAAGCGAACACTGGAGGCCCTTGATCAGGGCCTGATTAAGCCTTCGCAGTTGGTTAAATCCCCTAAACAATACTAGAAAGAGATGGAGGCATTGGCGGCTACGCCTTTAGTGGCTCCTCGCAGCTTTATGAAAAGATCAAGTTCCTCGCAGCTTCCAGATGCGCCCAAGCCAAGTGTCTTCTACAGGATTACTAGGGAGAAGACACTGCCATCTACTAGGAAGGAAAGCTCGCCAACTAGGCCATCTGTCCGTCGCAGGTTGTTTTGCGACGAGCCTGAAGCCAAATCCTCAGTTTTTGAGAGACTGAGGGGCAAAGATAATGCCTCAAATGCCCTGCAATGGAAACCCAAGAAAATCCAGTGCATAGTGGTAGCAGCCCCAAAAGAGGTCCCAGGGGCTGAATAGAAGCCTGACCCGACAAAGCAGGTTTTTGAGGAGCAGAAACACAAGCAAGACGAGGTAATGATCCGAGCAAAAGAGTCGTTGGTTGCCTTGGTAGCTAAACAGTTCAACACCGAAATTCCAGCAAATGAACCAAAGCTCAACCTTGACGACGACATGGATGAAACGAAAGCGGTTGATACCTCCTGCAACATGGTTTATGTGTTGCCTGCCAAGTATGCCTTACCGATCGCGGCACAAGAATGTGTAGAAGCTGACACGACTGGAGAGCAGACGTTGCAAGTCACTTCAGCCGCAACGACACCGGTATAAGAAGCTGTTTTCCTAGAGACTGAGGACGCTAACAGTAGAGGCTTCTTTATGAGTTTCACAATACCAACACTTGCCATTGTACAACATATGAGGCGTATATCACAGCGGAGATTAATGGTACCAAGGTCAGCAAGATAATGGTGGATACCGGCGCGGCTGTAAAAGTCATTACTACACGAACCATGCAGTTGTTGGGCATCAAGAAGGAGAAGATCCAGTCTACTTCTTTAACACTCAAGAACTTCGCAGGAACTGCGACCAAGACACTGGGCCTACTTTTCTTGCAGATTAAGGTTGGTCCCGTGGAGGGCGTCTACGCGTTCTTCGTCACGGATTGCTACGCCGCCAATAGCGCCATCCTAGGCAGAGATTGGATTCATCAGAGTTATTGTGTTCCATCTACACTCCACTAGGAATTGATTATGTGGAAAAGGGTCACCGACAAGGCTGAGGTGATTAAAGTTGACCCTCGCCCTTTCCCTGTTTCTACTAATTACGTAGATGCCAGGTACTATTTGGAGCCAATTACTCCGTTGCAGGTAAGTGGCATCGATAACAAAGGCCGCCCCACAAGGGTGACGGCATCTGAATTGGCACAGTGGGGGCTCATGCTCGCAAAGGAGGACCTAGAGAGGCTCGGCCACACTGTGCCCCACACAATCATTAATTAATGGATTACGACCTTTCAGAGGAAGGGATAGAGGCCTTCCACTCTTTAAACGACAGGATATCCTCATACTTAGTGGAGAAAGAGGCCTACAATAGAGTCGCGACATTAGAAGTTATCAACGAAGAGTTCTCTGATCATGACGCAGAGGAAGATGAAATCCAACTAACCCCAGCAGCATTAGATGACACCCCTCCGAAGGTTAGGGACCCTACTAAAAAAATCAACCTGGGAACGACCGATGAGCCAATGAAAGTGGCTATTAGTACATACTTAGAGCCTAGCAAGAAACAGAGGCTCACAGACTTGCTATTGGAATTCAAGGATTGCTTCGCGAAAAAGTATAAAGACATGTCGGGCCTATCTCCTGATTTGGTTTGCCATCAGCTGCCAATGCTACCAGATAAGAGGCCCGTCAAACAGGAGCCACGAAGGATGAACTCGGAGACACAGGTGTTGGTCAAAGAAGAAGTGGAAAAGATGCAAAAGTCAGCTATCGTCCGAGTGGCCAAATATAATCAGTGGCTATCCAACATAGTACCTGTTCGCAAGAAAAATGGCAAAATGAGGGTCTGCGTGGACTATAGAGACCTCAATTTGGCTACATCTAGTATAGGAGGTTGAACCAATGTTCTTTCTTCTTCCTCTCATAACCACATTAAGGTTTGGTAATGATTGGGAGGGGATAAAAACCAGGTGAAGGAGAAGGCATAAAATTATTATTTAGGTTTGGTACTTGTTGGATAGTGGGGTACCTTGAATGTTCCCCTGGCAAAGTCTTTGTGTTGTTGCTTCCACCTTGGTTGACAGTAGAGGCATGGGCACCCGTGTCAGAAATTTGTAACATGCCAGAGGGGGTTGAGTGTTGTGGGTGAATTTCACTTATATATGTGACTTGAAGAGGCTCCTTGGGGTTGTGATTTGACAATGCACTTGCTATATACACTTCAAGAACAGTCCACTCCTTTTCTACTTTATGCATTGATCTTTTTGTTGGCATCTGCTATCCTTGATATTTCCATACTGATTATGTTGTGTCATTTTGTTTGTGGAATGTCCAGTAATGACAATTGTTTACTATAATATAGATGAATTTCAGGTTTCTATTTTCTCTTATTTTCCTTTCCAATATGTTCTATGTGATTTGATCTTGATTTCCTTCGATTGTTAGTACAGTTCAATGCATCTTAGTCAAATATTTGGGAATAAAAAAACATGTGAGCCTCATACTGAAATTCGTAGTTTGACCCTCATATATAGTAATTACTTTGACAGCAGTAGAAATCATAGATGGTGGATGGATATGGGGTTAGCAAAGAAGTCAAAAACTCTAGGAGAGATAGACTGGAGTGCCTTTGTTGGTTAATTGGGACAGTGCTTGAACCATAATTCAGTACATAGTATACAGCAGACTGGTCAAATGAAAAAATTCACCAAAAATTCATTCTGAGTCCAATTGACATGAAATCAGTTTTGAAACAACCATTTGAAATGCATAATTCAATATACATAAAAATTAGAAGTTAAATTATCCAAATAGGAGTTCGAATCTCAACAGAAAATCAGAGGATACATTCAAAATGTTGGAACTTTCCCAAATGCAGACCAAATTTGGAAGAATCACCGAAAATAGTGTACCCTTGCTAAATCTTTCTTTTTCAGCCTTTTAGGGGCCTCTTCTATAAAGCATTTCATAAAGAAAAGTACAAAGAGACCACAATCATAGTCATTTTTCTGTTGCGGGACCTGGGGGAAAATGAAAGAGGTAATCTTTAAACCAAGTAAACCCCAACAAATCATGGCATTTTGAGATACTTGAGTATGTTATAGCTCTTAACAGAATTCCAACTTATTAGCAACGCTAAATTTGAAGTTCAAGAATAAAGTTCAAGAGCTTTATGATCTTAATTAAAGTTGACAACTATGACTAAGGCAAATGTGAGTGAACTAATGATGATTCCATAAGATAGGGTGTGTAATATATGGCATTGAGGACGGAAATTACCACAAGTTGGTCAGGAAGTCGTTTCCAACAGTCTGAAACTGTTAGATTTGAAATATCAACTTCTTGATCCAGATAGCACCATTCTTCTTTTATAAAGCTGCATACCAAATTAGCATAAAATGAAACAACTGCAGAAGTAAAAAATTGAAAACTGCAGATAAAGACAAAAACACATAAAGAGAGATTACAAAGCAAATGGAGGAAATTACTTTTATAAAAACAACATCTTTACTTAACAGCTACAATGTACATGGCGAAAATTACCTAGAAAACTCCACCATCACTATTTTTGTTTCCTACTATACAGTTGAAGCCTTATCCTAGAGAAGGATTCTAACTCTCCAAAAATGGTCAGTAATGTAAATGGCTAAGATCTATGCCTTGTCCTAAGCAATGCTATTACCTATCTTTCATGAAATTCGAAATCAGACTAATTTTTCCCGTTACTGAACTCAAAAGAACATTTTCATGGTTGATTGACTGATTGACCAGTTGGACAATATGCACCGTGTACAGATTCAGAAAGGCTCCCACACATGTCAATTCATTCATCAGAAGCATCATTCAAAGGAGAATATTCTTTAAAGCAGTTAGACTTGGATGCATTTTGAAATTCTTCCTTGAGTAACTTCTGGATTTTACTTCTCAACCTTGAAGCCTTTACAGGTTGGAATCACTGCCTGCCAAACTAAAATTTCAAAGTAGATCAATCAGGTATAATCGAGCATGATACTTGTAGAGGAAACTAAAGAATAGAAAGTACCAATTATTGAATTATACGCCAAAAAGGGTTAACTTCCCACTACATGTATGTGTGCATCCACCTCCCACTTGTGCCTACATAAACATAGGTCATGCATCTTAGTTGCAAGCATGGAAATTTCAAATCTGTTTGTTTGAATAGCGAATATGCAGCATACAAACCCAAACTCAAAACCAACAACAAACTGAATGATCCACTTATAATAATATTGTTGGTAAATATGTTGGTCTAATTGCTCTATTTATAAGAAAATCAAGGAACATTTATGCAGATAAATCTAACCAAAATAAAACTGATAAAAGTTAGAAAAACCTTAAACAATTTGGTCGAGTCTAGAACTTGGTTCAATGTCCTTAAGACGAAATTGCCTCCCCATCGGTGCTTCAAGGTTTTAATGGCAAACGTCTCCCAGGATACAACGACCTTCTTCTTGTGGTAGTAGCACTCCAAACCTCAAGAATAGCGAACTTAGATTGTGTATGAACTCTCTCTAGGAAAAGACTCAATTGGTTTTCATGACACTAGGAAAACTCATATGTAAAAGAAGAGGAGGAAGATGAATTCAAGAAGTTATATCCAGAATATGGTGTAGCAAGTGTTTTATATATGTAAAGTGACTTTTGAAGGAGAGATGACTTTTCACCAAAAGTTATCTTTTGTGATCAGCCATGATTTCTCATTGTGTAGTCATTTACAAATATTCAACTTCACACCTTTTCACTAATTATTCATCCACAAATAATGGAAAATAAAATACTTAATATTAAATTTTCCAACAATCCCCCACATGGATGAAATAATTAGTTAGAAAGGAAAATTTTTAAAAGACGACGCGTGCGGACATATGAGAGAGTTCGGTTGAAAGGATACCGCATCGGGATAGGTAGCTTTTGGCCTTGAACCTTCCGTAGTGAAATACCATCGGATTTACTATCTAATTAGTGAACGTGATGTCTTGAACTATTCAGCCATTTATGTAAACCAAGACAATAGTATTCACACAATATCTTTTCATACACATCTAGTTCTACGGTTGTGTCCTTCCCGCAATGGACAACACCCGGTATTCATGAGTGCTTTAGAGAATTCAGCCTTCAAAATTCTCATAGAAACGGCCTCATTTCACACTCATATAGGTGGCTTCCTATGAAGAGTATCCTTCTATACCCCACTTGAAAATTCAAGCTATAGGAACCATTAAAAGCAAAGCTTACCCTAACTCATTTATGCATTAATTGTTTCATCATAGGACATGGGAAAGAGATTTATCTCCACAATGCTTACTTCAAAGTCATGCACCATTTAGTTGTCCATTTGAACCTAGATCTTGGGATCTCCAATCAACTAGGTTGGGTATCCATGATGGCGACTTTATGATTTAGGCTTATATCCCATTCCTTTTGATGATCAACTTACTCTCTTGTCAAACTTCGATACAAGTAATTTGGGCCCACTTGTTTGACTATAACTCTATTGCAAATCAAGTTCAATATATGAACTAATTTCATTGAGAGTAGTTGTTACCATGTCAAGTCTTCAATTCACCAATTGGTCGAGACTTATTACTTGTGTTGGCTAAGATTCATTTAGCGACACCCCCACAATTTAGAGGTACTTTCTTTGTGATTAGCAAAGCATCTCTCCAGGAATCTATGATGCTTATTAACTATTTAGCAGAGCATCCTCCATAGTTTTCTAAGTCTTCAAGACCGCTAATCACCAAAATCTGTCATTCTGTTGTTCTTTCAAAGAACGTTCCATTTATCTTCTTTAGTGGAGATTTAATTTTAAAGAGAGTTTACTGACTACCCCCACTATTCTCTCATTATTATGAGATATGATATATCTCTTAAGAAATAGGAACTTTGAACGTGCTCACCATCATTACAGTTCTTACTTTGATGGTTTCATCACAAGTCACTTTCTTTATGGAAAGTCTTCGTAGCTAAAATGTAAACAAGAAACAAACTCATGTTTCCAGGTTTACAAAGTCATCAATTATCGCCTTTGCAATAATCAGTGCTACACACATATACAAGATTGCAATTAATTTTCATGCTTAATTGCAGCATAACAGTTTGAATATATAGTATCAATTTATCATATGAAATGATCATAAACAGTTGTAGTTGTACATATGCACATGACTTAATCGGTCAAGAACAAAAATTGGTAATTATAATGCTTAATTATATCTGTACAAAGAAGCAGATATTGCTTCTTTAAGATTTTCCACCCATCGTGACTGTTCAGAAAGTCACAGGTTCTGTCTATTTGCATCATCAAATGCATACCATCACAATAATCAACAATTTTCAAATCAACAGCATATATCTAAACGTATTTAATTAACAGTTCACATTGATTGAATGAGTATGTTTGTATACCTTTATGACATGCAACTGCAATTCATTAAGTTGTACGTGCAATTATGTATAATCATTTACTTGTGCTTTCTCATCAGACAATCAAAGATCACATAAATCAAACTAAATCCTTATTGTAACCGTCAGGCAAAAGGATGTAATGCAACTACTTATTGCACCAATTCATGGCGATAAAGAAAAGGTTAGAATGCAGGAAATTATATATATATATACTGCAAAATGCAAATATATAATCGGCCTCTATATATGCAAGACATGCAATTATCATAATAACTACCCAGTCGTAAGAAACAATATATTTACTCTCTTCAAAATACTGGACATTAATCATAAACCACACAGCAAACGAATAAAACATGATTTAAATAAAAGGTCTCAATTCTCAAAACCATGCAGATATTCAAGAGACTTCAACATAATTGGTTGACATATGCATATATAAACAATTTAAGAAATCACAGAAATAAACACCCATGTGAATACGTTGCATTACCTTTTCAAATGCATCCGTTATGTTACTGCAATAGACACATACAGGTGTCGAACACACAGATATAGCAAATGACCAAATGCAAAGTTTTCGTCTTAAGATTGTTGGTAAATATGTTGGTCTAATTGCTATATTTATAAGAAAATCAAGGAACATTTATGCAGATAAATCTAACCAAAATAAAACTGATAAAAGTTAGAAAAACCTTAAACAATTTGGTCGAGTCTAGAACTTGGTTCTATGTCCTTAAGACGAAATTGCCTCCTCATCAGTGCTTCAAGGTTTTAATGGCAAACGTCTCCCAGGATACAACGACCTTCTTCTTGTGGTAGTAGCACTCCAAACCTCAAGAATAGTGAACTTAGATTGTGTATGAACTCTCTCTAGGAAAAGACTCAATTGGTTTTCATGACACTAGGAAAACTCATATGTAAAAGAAGAGGAGGAAGATGAATTCAAGAAGTTATATCCAGAATATGGTGTAGCAAGTGTTTTATATATGTAAAGTGACTTTTGAAGGAGAGATGACTTTTTACCAAAAGTTATCTTTTGTGATCAGCCATGATTTCTCATTGTGTAGTCATTTACAAATATTCAACTTCACACCTTTTCACTAATTATTCATCCACAAATAATGGAAAATAAAATACTTAATATTAAATTTTCCAACAAATATAACCACAAAATGCAAGATTAATATGATGAAACACCAAAACAAGGAACACATTTAGAACAAGAAAACTGACGAACAGAGTATAAGATCAAAACCAACGCCATTAAAAATTGAAAAAGTGCAAAGAGTAATTAATAATTAACTCTGAATATGAATAGGTATACCCAAGATAGTAGCACGAACCTGAGTCCTGAAGTTCCTTAGTTTTAATAGCAAGGCTGCCCTGTATCCCTGCAAATGCAGTGAAGTTCAAACAAAAAACAAAATAAAATTAAAATAGACAAAAACTAGAAATTCAAACATCCAAATAAGTAATGAAGATCAATGAACTATTATATGGAAATTGGTGAAGATTGTTAGTGTATGAAATACTTATATCAATTTGAGTGAATCTTATAGACCACGTTGATAATTACTCCTATCTCCAAATGCTGTTGGAAGAAAATAAATAGCAAACATCTGAGAGCACCCTAATCTTTAAAGTCCAAAAGTATATATAGTACTACATCTATATGTCCATAAATTCAAGTGATCTAAGCTATAAAGAAAGGACGAACCAAATCGCTCGAAATAAACTGACATTTCCATTGCGTCTTCCAAGCTCTAGTTTAAGTTGATCTTCATGAACACTTTCTCTCTATCACAGCACCAATTACGCAATGTACATAATTACATACTAAGCATAGGCAATACAACATCAAAGATGTAAACTTTCTAATGTCAAATGCATAATGAGGATTGTAATCACCAAAATACTGAAAGAAACCAAAAACCCAATTGAATTAGCATAACCAAATGAAGAACACGTACCAGAGGAAAGATATGATGCAATAAGAACCGTGTTTGGTGTTGTACCCACCATAGCCCTAAACTTTGACATCAGCCTATCAATCATCATAATCAGCTATTACCAGTTCGTCAAAGCTATTACCAGCCGTCAACAATAGAAACCCACCAAAATCGGTGCTAGGGATTTGACGGACCCGAAGAGATCTTCGGAGGCTTCAGTCTCAGTTTTGTTGCCGTTATGCAGGTTGATGGCTGCTGGATTAATGGCCTCCATATTGGGCTCGTCGTCATTTGCGGGCTCCTTAATAGTCGTGGGATCAACGAGCTCGGTGGTTGCGACGGCGGTGACGGTGGTGGTTTTTGATTGTTCGTCTTCTTCCTCGTTTTCTTCCATGTAATTGGGTTGGAGGTTGTCCATTACTTCCCATTCTTCCGCTCACGAAGGAAGTGAACCGCTGCTACACAGAAAATTGTAAGAGAGATAAAAATTGAAGTTTTAGGGTTTGGGAATCTCGATTTGGGGATTTAGGGCTTCTTTGATTGGATTTCTCCGAATCGAATCAAATAGGAAACTAATGAAAGCTTAAGTTAGCTGTTATGAAACTGACCCATTTTCATATTACCACTAGAAGTCTTCAGTTGCATGAGCTACGCACATGGTTCTTTAATTATCTGTTTAGTTTGTTAATTAGTTGTTAGGGTTAATTACCAGTTATTTGGGTTAATTGCTTATCTAGTCCTTATCTCGTCCTCATGGCTGACACGTGTCGCTGTTTGTGTGATCAGTATGACCTATATAATTCTAGTTGTAACCATTCTAAAACCCATCTATGAAAAAGCTCTTCTGTTTAATTCTCTTTACCTTTCATTTCCTTTCTGATAGCTCTGCCAGTGTTTCGACCCTAACAAGTGGTATCTAGAGTCAGTAATGGTCAAACTTAAGGGTGCGGGGGCGAAGCAGTCGTCTCCTCCGTACATCTCCGGTGAGCTCTCTCACCTTGAATTTGAGTTTCAAGTCCATCGAGATGAGACTGCTGCTCGCCTTGAGGAGATGCAGGCAACTCTGCACGCTTCACTTCAGGCGACGATTGCCGCTTCCTTGGCTGGTTTCAAATCTGCGCTTATGGAGGAGATCACCCATCTCCAGTTCACTCAACAGGGTAGCGTTGCTATCCCACTTCCTAATGGCTCCGTCCGATTTGGATCAGTCTCTTCCCCGGTGCTCTAATCATTAATTCCTCCTCAGTCGGAGGCCACATCTTCAACCCTAGCTCGATCGGAGGGCCTTCCGTTCCCGCTTGATAATATCGCTCAAATCCCTAATTTTTCACTTGGTACTGTTGATGTGTTGCACGGGTTTATTGGTGATTCTGTGACTAGCACTGTGGGAATACTTCCTGATACACCAGTTAGCTAGCCCTTGGCTCAATCTATTTCCACTCTCGGCGTGCTAGTTTCTAGCTCTAAGTCTGTCTCTGTGGGGAGTACTACGTCTGTTAGTGGGAATATGAGTTTGGGGCCTCACGTGCAGATGGGTGGTGGGGGTAACCCCCAGTCACAGCAGTTCCAGCACTCATTCACAGGCTCACAACCCTTAGGAGCTTCCTTAGGACCCTTGCACAATAATAGCATTAGTATGCACCAAACTATGCCACCCCCAGTCTCTGGATTCAATCCACCTATGTGGGAACCTGATCCATTCACCATGACCTATTCTGGCCCTTATAATGTCACCATGCATTAGTTTCCTCCTACCACAATCACACCTACTTTACCATTTGCGGTTCCATACTTCACTCAAAGTAAAGGCTCAGCTCCATATCACATGATCACTCCTACTTATGCTACTACGACTACAACCCACAGTTTCTCCCATAGCAATCAATTCCTAATCACTTCACCACCCTCATCCATTCCACAGATGAGTGCTCCAAATTGTTATGCTCATCCGGGTTCGTTCATGCTCTAACACCATAACTACATGGCTTACATTGATCCTACTTTACCCACCAAGAAACAAATGAGGATGGAATTCAGTGTTTTTGGGGGAGGTGATCCTGTTGAGTGGCTCAACAAGGCCGAGCAGTATTTTGAATTCTACCAGATTCCGGAAGAGAGGAAATTATCAATTGCAACTATGTATTTAACTGATAAAGCCTCAGACCATTGGTATATGTTTCGGCATGAATTTCCTCATGCATGGCAAGGACTAGCTGACCTACTCATGCGAGAATTCAGTAGCTATAACCGGTCGGAATACCAGGCTGCCTTGGCCAGAATGTCTCAGACCAAAAGCGTGGAACACTACAAGGAGTAGTTCACCAAGCTCTCACGGAGAGCTCCTGGATTCCCGCCTGAGGTCTTAGTTGCATGTTTCATTAGAGGATTGAAGGAGGACATTAGGGTAGATGTCACTACTACAGAAAATGAATCACACGACACCTTTCATACGACGTAACACTGTTTTCTGTGGTGTGAATAATTTCTCATTATTGAGACGACGGTTGTAAAATTTCCGTCTTATAATATGAATTCAACCAACGGGTGTTTTTCATGCTGGAATTATGTATTGCTTTAGAAGACGTTTATAAATGGAAGCGTGGTGTGAGATTAAATTGTTATAGAGGCGGCAAGTTTCGCACCAATTGACACCATTTAAATTTCCTCAGCATGTAGTGTTTATATGACGGTTTCTTTAAAACTGTGGTGTGAATTCCCACCACTCACCCCCCCCCCCCCCCCCCCCAACCCAATTTATTTCTCTCTCACCACTTCACCAGGCAGCATGAGGAAGCAAAATTGAAAATTTTCAAGTGATATTCAGACAACAGACATGAGAAACCATTGTCTGAGCCTTTGAGGGCTTGTCCATGAATTAAACGAGGGCTTCCTAATGCTATTCAAAACCACGCCTATACTTCATTTTGGGAACGAAAGTATTGACAAAACCCAACCTTATCTCCTTGAGAAACCCCTTCTTCGACAGACCTCGAGTCCTCGACCCTCTCCCTCTCTCTTCTTCGACACAACTCTCCCTCCCTCTTCTTGAGAAGCCCCAACCTTATCTGCTCCACAAACCCCGACTTATCTTTTCTCTGACAAGCTCCAACAAAAGCTCTCCCTCTTCGACAAACCCCGACCAAAACCATCTCTGCCTCTAGCTAGGTACGTTATTCGATTTGGGAAATAAGGAAGGGAAGAAAACTTAATGGGTAGCCTCTGGGAAGTCTCAGAGCACCAAAGAGAGAGAAAGAGAGCGATTTTTCATTTCTAGGGTTTACTCTGCGCGATCAATCCGAGTTCCAAAGATGCAGAAGCTAGGGTTTCCGAGCATGAAGAGCTTGGATTAGTTCAAGTCCCTTTCCAAATCGGTCTCAGGAGGACCTCCGAAGACCTTCGCCTACACTTCACATCCGCCGGAGTCGACCTTGTTGGGAAGCATGGCGAATTTGAAGCTCACCGCAGGTTCTGATTGATTAGAATTTCTCATTTTCTAGTTGATTTCATTGGTGATTTTGAATTTCTGTGATAATTTCTTGTTCGTTCTCTTCGTTTGCAGAGAAATTGGTGAAGGAGAAAGCTTCTGTGAAAACAGATTTGGAAATGGCGGTACT